>NC_059072.1:33908121-34214047 GCF_020497125.1 Mauremys mutica | reverse complement strand
CTCGGTCAGATTACTGGTGTTAAAGCATATCCCAAAATAAAGGCTAAGACACTGCTTAACATGGTGCAACATGCTGGGATTGCTCAACTCTAAATAGGGTAGGAGTCAGGAGGCAGAATCATGGCCCCACTTTTATTCCACTCTTTTTGGAAGTCTAGTATCATACTATACAACCTAGACTCTCTGGATTTTTGTACTCAACAGCAGAGATTGTGGCTCGTCTCTGAGCAAGAGAGAGGAAGCTTCTTGGGTCCTCTTCACCTCACTTGCATACCCAGGCAGGGACAGACACAGAATGCCCCACAGAGACTGTTAGCTTTGCTGTTTTGTGAGCCATTGCAAAATTATTTTCATATTTCCCAACAGTAATATTATACTTTGAATGGTTTTATACAAAAGACAATTTAAATAAATATTAAAGTATGCAAATAATACATCATAGTTTTCATGAATCCATGCATGTGGATTAGATTATTAATATTATTTTTGCAAGTACACCATATTTTTATGTAAATATTTCATGTGGGCTTCAGCCTAAATAATTTGTTGATTAAGATTCCTTTAGAGCTCCAAGTTATAGCCTATTGTCTGAATGATCCATGGATAATGGGGTTATCGAGAGATTTTTAAACTGTATATTTTAAATCCACAACACAGTGCATTGAGGATGTGTCAAGTCTCAATGTATTCCTTACCCAGCTCAAAAGCATCTTGGAAACACCTGAGGCCATTGAGATTTATCCATTCAAAAATTGCTGTTACAATCTGAATGGAAGATCTATAAATGATTCAATTGGAATCACTTCTGAAAGTGAAAAAGGAAATGAAACAAAATAAATTATGTTCAAATAATATTAGGGATCTAACAACCTACAAATCTGAACATTTAGAAATAAGATTTGCACAGTCTTTCCTTATTTTGTGTGTGTGTGTTGCAAGAGGCTGGGAATAGTGTGTATAAACTTGGCTGTTTTTGTGATCACTTTAATTTTATAAAATACATTCACATTTATACCTAGTACAACTGAAACTAGGAGAAGGCTCTCGCTTTGTTTTTGGAAAGGGATAAACTATTCACATCTGTCTCAAAAGAACAACAGACAGTACAAATTAACTGTCTTGTTATTGCCTTTTATTAATTCTCAACCTGTATTAAGTAAAAACTAATTTGTAGTACCAAGAAAAGTGAGATCCAGGAACAACTTTGGTTTGTTACCATGAGGAAACAATGAGAGGAAAATATTGTTTCACAAAATATTAATGGAACACCAGGGAATTCTTTAAAAAAGAGAAAACAGCAATTAAACTGCTATCAGTAATGGCAATTTACTCCTAGCATTTAGAGCAGAGGAAATGCCAAAAATCATCTAACCAGTATCAATTTTCTGTTCCAGCTGAAGAAAGAGGATATTTTAAATATTAAAATTTAATTACCAAGATTTTAAATATCAACCACCTTTTAGATTGTTTTCTATTTTTTCCCTTAGACATCATGCAAAAAAGTTGTTTCTCTCTCTCTTTCTTTCTCACTCTCACCCGCCACACACACATACTTTCCTTATCATTAGATCTTTCAATCTGACATTTATCTGGGATTTCACTTTTCTTTTGCTCTGATTTTATCTTTCAAGAATACAGAAAAGTTACTGAAGTGGGTGTGTATTTCAGGTAGTAAACTGAAATATTAGGTAGTATTGGCATGGCTATGATTAATTGGACATCGAAGACTATTGCCTGAGAGTTAAGGTTAGTCAGGAGATTAGCAAGGGAGAAGTTGTTTTGTTGATGTAAGAATGTACGACTGGCATCAAACTGAAACCATAGGAACCAAGGTGCTTATCGATAAGGTTGTCCTATCAGAGTAAGAGGATGAGATCAGTATTTGAGCCCTTGACCCTCCTACTATGAAAAATTATTGCAATGTACTTTGCCATAAGGAAATTGTTCTCATCCTTTTGGTAAATATCTGATGTATTTTCTCTGCTGCTTCTCACGTAAAGATGGCACCAAGAAGTCATCTGAATTTGATACGGCAGCCATCGAAATAATAATATATATGTAAAATTCAGAGTGGAATTAACTTTTTCCTTTTGCGGATGAAATTTATGCTCAAACTTTAGAAACAGATGTTTACATTTGCATTTCTTTGTGGCGGTTCTCTCTTCTGATTGGCTGATTATCTGAGCTGAATTTTGTAGACAGGTGCTCTCTGGTAAACTTCTTGTTCAAACTACATTAATATTCTGTTTATATCACTATCTATTTATGTGAACAAATACAATGTTATCAAAGAGGATTACCCTGCAACGAAATGTGAAATATCTACCATCTTTGAAGAAGATAAAAATAACCAGGGAAGATACATTATTGTTGGTTTGAATGTTTTTGGGGTGTTTTCTGTTGTTTTACCATGCAATATATATATATTTTTCCCCACAGGAGGATTAAATTATTACATAGTAAAAAGAAAAAAATGATTACCTAGAAAGTTGGCAGTAGAAGGACGGATCCTGTGAGTTTTATATTTTTTAAATTACTGTTTTCGAACAGAAGTTTAGTAGTGAGTACATAATTATTGTTAATTGTGTTTCCTACACAACTGATTTAAGAGTCAAATTATCTTAGACTTTTGTACGGCTTTCTGTACATCTCTGCATCAAAACTACTACAGAAATTGCATCTTCTGAAATGTAGATACCAAATTGGTTGACAGAATGTAAAAAAGATGGCTTGATTAAGCCTTTAGGGTCAGCCGTGGCTGTAGGGTATCACCTACATTTTCACCCAGGAGCAACCTGAGAAAGTGAATGTGAAACAGAGAAAGTGCATTCCTTCCCTGCTTTTGTATTGCTCCCCCTCTCAGTAAGTTACTGCAGCCTTGAACAGGTGTAACTTAATTTCTTCTTGCACTTGACCAGCTACTCTATCCAGAGTGCATGGCAGAGCAGGGACTGTCATACATTCACTCTCCACTCCTCTCCTCCCACTTGCTGAAGATGGGTGTGTCTCGAAAGCAGGGATTATGTTCCACACTAGACCTGGACCCAAAGATACCAGTAGATCAAACAAGGACTAGGGGGACCTTTTCCCCCTTATTCCCCTGCTCAGCCAAGGAAACCAAAAATCTACCCCATAGAGATAATTACAGGTATATCATCAGTCTGGGAAGATATATCCAGTGAATTCCATAGGGGTCAGTGTTAGGCCCAATACTATTAAATAAATAGTATTATTAATGATTTCTAGGATTCACTTAAATGCACATTTGTGCAAAATACCAAATACAAGGGATTTCAAAGGAAGTCCACAGATGACTGCAATTGCAGAACAACCTGGAGGATGTAGAGAGATGGGTGCACTTAAAGAGAATGAGATTTAATTTAGATAAAAGTGTACCATTGCATACTTGTGGGCTAGAGGGGGGAAATAACCAGTAAAAAAATGTACAAGGTGAGAGTATGCTGCTTTAACAGTAGCAGCAGGAATAGACTTGAATAACAAACTGGATGAAAGCTCACAATAAGGGGAGTGCATAACTGGTTTGGAAAACTTTCCAAGAGAGTAGTTATCAGTAGCTCACAGTCAAGCTGCAAGGGGATATCAAGTGGGGTCCCACAGGGATCAGTTCTGGGTCTGGTTCTGTTCAATATCTTCATCAATGAGTTAGATAATGGCATAGAGAGCACACTTATAACGTTTGTGAACGATACCAAGCTGGGAGGGGTTGCAAGTGCTTTGGATGATAGGATTAAAATTCAAAATGACTTGGACAAACTGGAGAAATGGTTTGCTGAACCAGACAGCAAATGTGAAAAATCGGGATGGGGTGGGGGGGTAATAGGAGCGTATATAAGAAAAAGACCCAAAAATCGGGACTGTCCCTATAAAATCGGGACATCTGGCCACCCTAGGTTTGAAGTAAATAGGATGAAATTCAATAAGGACAAATGCAAACTATTTCATTTAGGAAGGCACAATCAGTTGTTCACATACAAAATGGGCAATGACTGCCTAGGAATGAGTACTGCAGAAAGGGATTTGGGGGTCAGTGCATCACAAGCTAAGTATGACTCAACATAACAACACTGTTGCAAAAAAAAATCAAACATCATTATGGGATGTATTCACAGGATTGTTGTAAGCAAGACACAAGAAGTAATTCTCATGCTCTATTCCATGCTGATTAGGTCTCAACTGGAGTATAGTGTCCAGTTCTGGGCACCACATTTCACGAAAGATGTGCACAAATTGGAGAAAATCTAGAGAAGAGCAAGAAAAATGATTAAAGGTCTAGAAAACGTACTAGGAGGGAATATTGAAAAATTGGGTTTGTTTAGTCTGGAGAAGAGAAGACAGAAGGCACATAACAATTTTCAAGTACATAAAAGGCTGTTACATGGAGGAGGGAGAAAAAAAATTCTCCTTAGCCTCTGAGGCTAGGACAAGAAGAAACAGGCTTATACTGCAGCAAGGATGGTTTAGGTTGGACATTAGGAAAAACTTCCTAACAGTCAGGGTGGTTAAGCACTGGAATAAATTCCCTAGGGAGGTGGTGGAATCTCCATCATTGGGGATTTTTAAGAGCAGGTTAGACAAACACCTGTCAGGGTTGGTCTAGATAATACTTAGTCCTGCCATGAGTGCAGGGGACTGGACTATATGACCTCTCGAGGTCCCTTCCTGTGCTACAATTCTATGATTCCAATATGTGCATCAAACAAACAAATACCATTTTGGGATGCAGATGGTAAGGGGCCAAATTTATCCTGGTGTAACTCCACTGAATTCAACGATATGGCCTCTGAGCTAGCCCAACCACCCATTGGAACTGCGTGAGCCAGCATACCTACCCTGTTCAAATCACCTCTTCCATCTTCTCTCTTCCCTGGGGGGCTGGCAGCAGCAAAAAGACTCTGGGCTGTTTGGGTACAGTAAGATCAGTAACTGCCGTCTGTTTATTTGTCTGGGAGGACAGAATTTACCAGCTTTCCAATCTGCATGCCACGTCAGCCTCCCTTATTTCTCCAGCTTTCCAAGGATTCCAAGCCTTTCTCACACAGCAATGTTTTTGTCTGGGATTCCTGGCATTCTCCACACCCTTCCAAATCCCTTAGGGAAGTAAGTTTAGCTGCTGCCATTGGTTTGTACTACTTCCTAAGAGACTAAACATAAATTTAGAAAGCTACAATCCTTTGACTAACACAGTTTCTCACCCTCAGAGTCATTTTGCAGAGTTTGCTGATTTTCAGTCAAATCAGGATCCAGATTTTTTGTGAATCACACCCCTCTACCAAGAGTGTTCATCAGTGATGGATTTCAAAATGTCTTTTTCATGCTTCATATATTTCCCCAAAACTCAATGTTTTCACCCCAGTGACAAGAGAACCCCCTGTGGCTTTAGTCTCTGGCGTCTTCCCATACTGATTTTAGATTGTCCTGGCCTTTCCTGTTGACTTGTATGAAAATGCAGCTTCCTTTGTGTTGGTATCCCAATACTTAATTTGCATTAAAGGCAGGGAGATAACTAGATTCCCTCCTGTCTGGAAGAAAACCTGTTTATCCCTACATTTGGTTAGGGTCTTTAAAGCATAATATCAGTAAGTATTCATAATTCCATTAACACATTAATTTCACAATATTAGTGACCAATGTGTCACTGGCTTTCATTCGATCCCTTGTAAGACTGTTTTTGGATAAGCACCATGAAAACCATGTGTTAGGTGTAGTGAGTTTGTGAGGCGTGAAAGGAGTTGCTGATACATATAAGTGAACCAGCAGTGGGCCTCTTCATCACAATCGCCATCCCAGCACACCTACTCTACCCTTTTTAGCTCAAGGTATGCTATGACACATTCCATGTTTATGTTTATTTTATAGAATGTTTACTCCAAAATGATAAATAATATGAAAGATTACATGTAAACATATAGTAGAGAAGTATTAGACTACATCATTTTGTAAGAAGTTTGCTTATCACTTTTCTGGTGTCATGACCCATCATTAGTCAAGGGACTGTATTCTGCCCTTGCTGGGAGACAAACGTAAAGATCTTTTCCATATCTAGCTGCTGTGTCCTTATAACAATGATAAAGGTTTACAAATAATTCAGAGTTAAGAGACAGAAAAACAGAGGGGCTTGTAATCGCAGAGCAAGAACTCACAGCATAAAACTAAAAATGGAAAAAAATGTAGGCGAGACATTTGAACAAACTGTTTAGTTGTGCAGGCAATTAGGCAATGGAATGATTTGCCTAAGAAGGTAATGGAGGCAATGTAATGAGAAGTGTTTAAAAGTAGGGAAGATATAGCATTGGGGAGACAAATACAGATGCAAATCCTCTTCCATGTTTTGAATTAGATGACCCAGGAGATCTTCTCCATTCAAATCTGTGAATGTGGAACTAATTTGTCTTTGCTTTGGAAATTGCTCTTGAACTCATATCTGTTTACACCTATTCTGAATACTAAAGCCAAAGTGCACACCGAAAGGCAGTTTAGCCTAACTCTATCATTATTTAAAAAAAAAGATTTATTTGCAAGCAGCTATGAAAAACTTCCAGAAATAAAGGTTTGCTTAGAGAGATGCACATGGTTACAAAATGGATTGCATTACTTTCTAAGTGCTTATATGGATCCCATCACAAAAAAGACTGCTTCACAAACATTAATACAGTCTCACAACGGTAGAGAGGTATTATTAGCTAATACACAGAGATATTAAGTGACTTGTCCAAAGTCACACTGCAAGTCTGTGGCATAGCCAAGACCCAAATCCCTGAGTGTCAGTACACTGCCTTACCCACACCTCTATTCTTCTTCTCTTTAAAAAAAAAAAGATTTTAAAATAGGCTCCAGATGAAGAATCTGTGAATGCCTGCTGTGCTGAAGATCAGACTGCTGACTTAATGACTGAGAAAAAAATCTTTGTTAACCTATTCAGTTCTGAGCCTCTTTGTGATAGCACAAGGTGGCAACACTAATTGTAGGGCCACAGGTCATTGAAACAATGGCACCTCAAATGGGACACACCTGATACTGAATATGGGGGCAGCAATGGAGGAGCTTGTTGTTCATCATGCACAGAAGATGAGGATGCACCCATGTGCTTATGTCCCATTGGGGCTCTGAATGATTTCTGATATCAGGATATTTTTCTCCTGCTGGCACATTTTTAAATTCTACAAAAAAAATGTCCTATTGGCATGTACTATGATGTATCTCTTGATTTTTGTCTTTACAACAAGAGGCTGGCTGTTTGCCCTTCATGACTTGTTAAGAATAACGGTGTAATTTAATGAGGGACAAACTAAGCTCTCAGTTAAACTTAGAGAACTGAGAGTTTGCAATCAGTAGGTTTACATTTGTATTTCAGACAGCAGAATTTGGCTCATAAACTGAAATTTATCATCATGCAGACATATTAACCGGAAAGCATTAAATGATCCAGAATAGTGCTTATATATAATGGACACATTTTCAGTCCTTAACAGAGCCAACAATTTAATGAACCTATGGATTTGATGAAATGATAACAATTCCTCAGAGCACAGAGATTTTTAACAAATAATCCTTCTTCTGGGAAAAAAAACATGCATTGCTCAAGAGTCAGGAGTTTTAGAAATCTGATCTAGTTACTAGAACTTTGTAGTTACATGAAATCATTTAGATTTCAAAGAAACAATAAAAAGTATAATTAGTAAATAAGTGCAAGTTTAGCTCAGCAAGATGTGTTCTTTTAGTGTCACACCACTGAGAGTTTGAATTAGAGTACAAATATATAAATCTACAAAATGGCCACAAAATTAGTGCATTTCTATAAGTAACCCAATAGTGGTGGTGGAGGGGGGGGGGACGGCTGAAGAGGGGAGGGTTAAGACATGAACTTGCAGTATAATTTAAATTTGGAAAGAGAAAGCAATTAAGCTCTTCAACTTAGAAGGTTATAACTATGGTACATGAGAGACAACAAGCTATTACAGACATTTCAATAATTAAACCTTAATAAGCAGTGATGTTAATAGTATTGCAACTTTCATTCAGGGACTTCAAAGCACTTTATAAGCTTACAAGGTCAAACTTCGCTCACAGATATGCAATTCTCCCACTGGAGTTGTGTCCATGTATCTAAGGTCCGAATTTGATCACAAAAAGTACGGTACATACATAATATTTTAAACATTCTCAATATATATGTTAAACTGAGGCACCAAAAGGGTGAGTGAGTTACCTAAAGTCATACAGTGAGTCAGTGGGAGAGCCAGGAATAGAACTCAGGAGTCCTAATTCCCAGTCCCAGCTCCCTTGTTCCATGTACTAGATATTGCTTCATTGTCATTAGTTTTAACTTTAAGCGAAGAAGTCCCATTGAAGAAAATGCTTACTCTCAATACTACTCACATGCTTATAGTTAAAAACTCATGTCTACATGCTTTGCTGGATTGGGGGACTAATGTTTTGGAATGTAAAGGGTATAAAATGTGAAAAATGAATATATGAAGAGTCTTTTTTCAAGCTTTTTTTAAAATACCAGAGCAACGAGCTGAAATTCTTACTGACTAGGTAAAGATGTTGAGAAAAGTATTAATTGCCTCACTGTAATTCAGCTACCTTATTTTGTCCAATTCAAGATTAGTTAATTCTCATCATTGAGTGACATGACAGGATAAGATCATTTTATATGATGAAGCTAGACAAGTGATTTGAAGGGAAACTGAGTGACAGTGACCTGCCAAGCCATTAATTGGTGCTATAGCTGAAAAAGGGAGATTTTCTAGTGTTTTAATTTGCTCACTGGACTAAAACACCAAAGCAGGAATCCCTTAGAGAAAAACTCACTGTCCCCATGAAGTCCACTGTTGTAAGATCTGAGATGTTGTAATATGTTTCACAAGATTTAATCAGAAAAATTGCAAGTAATCACTTAAGATGTCTTATTAATTTATTTTTAATACTTGAATACAAGGATAAATATGTAAATTATGATAAATTCAACATCTCAGGTACTTAAGCTGTTACATTTTATAGTAAAATAATAAATTCTGAGGAGACACTAGTTTGATAATAGTTCTGCTGTGAGCTGTCCTTTCAGCACCACAATGATGCAAGTCTAGCTATAATCACAGAAAAGAGCTATTTCTAAATCCTTGACTATGACTAATAGTTAAGTAGTTGATTAAACAACTCAAAAGTTAAGGTAATGCATTCATTTTCAGTATCTAAAATTCATAATAGATTAAGGATGCAAAAGCAAAATTATTCAAATTCAGGTTATGCACATGTAATAAAGTAGTACTTTGCAATGGATTGAAAATATTGATGATATTATTAAACTTTCTGTTTATGGCGGTGAAAGCAGATTATCTTTTACAAAAATACAAGTGTTAAATTGGTATTCAGGTGCTTGAAGTTGCTGGCACATGAAACTGTAAGTCATAAAGACTGTCAGTTCTACTGCAAAAACTAAAAGAGTTCTTACCATTTGTTTGTGCACGCAAAATAAGTTTTTTTGTGCAAATCAGCTAATTAAACAAGTGTTATAGAGAGAGGGCACTGTTTAAATAGATAGTACATGTTGTTCAGCATTTTCACTCAAAACTTTAAACTTCTCTGTGTTGAAATGCTTCCTTTCTTATAAGCACTGTAAAGGAAGGTCTGCAGCAGAATGTCTGATGCACTGCAGTGCCTCGGCTTAAATGTGCTAGGGAATAGGAGCAGATGCAGAAATGGTACCTAGAGAGCAAAACTAAATCAAAATCTACTCTGCTTTTTTAGCTTGGCCAGGCCAACACTTGACAAGAGAAAGATGAAAAGTCCAGGCTTAATGCCAAGACTAAATATGTGTAAGACTCTAGGCTGACTTTTAAAAATGGTCCAGAAGTTACTGTCCACTTGTCTTATTGAATGTTTATGTTGAGCAGCACCTTTGTGAAATTTAAAAATGTGAAAAATAACAGCTAAACAGAATTTATATTTGCCCCTTTTGATATTACAATGGAAATATATATACTGGAAATATCATAACTCCCTCTTGTGGTGATAATTTTAGCCATCTATATGAAACAATAGAAGAGAAAGGGTTGATTTTACCTGAGTGTGCTCAGGAAAACTGCAGACATCTGAAATCTGGTATGTGGCGATAAAAGCCCATCAAGGCTACCTTGGAAAAGGTTGCAAATCCACTGTAGATTTTTTATGGCAATCCAGCCTGAAGTATATTTGCTTATTTTGGAACAAATCCTCAAGGGTATCAGAGCAGCATAACATGCACCTATCGGGGAACCGTGGTATGAAGATGGGTAGCTTTCCATCAGCTCCCCTCCAATTCTGGTGGTTGGAAGTCCAACCACAGCCCAAGCACAAATCAGAGCAGCTTCACGGCTATCCAAATTCCAGCAGCAGTAAAAGCTGCTCGGGGCCATTCTGCTTGCTTCTGATTATAATAATAATAATATATGGAGATATACCTATCTCCTAGAACTGGAAGGGACCCTGAAAGGTCATTGAGTCCAGCCCCCTGCCTTCACTAGCAGGACCAAGTACTGATTTTACCCCAGATCCCTAAAGTGGCCCCCTCAAGAATTGAACTCCCAACCCTGGGTTTAGTAAGCCAATGCTCAAACCACTGAGCTATCCCTCCCCCCTAGTACAAAGTGGTCTGGCCAAGCTCCCACCCCCACACACCTATCTGGTGGATCAGGAGCTGGTGGCATATTGCCAGCCACCCCAGCTTTGTCACCTAGGTTTCCTCTGGGCAAGGTAAATCCTCAGCTACCTCTTTAAGCTAGGATTTTATCCTGGGGTACCACTAGAGCAGCACAAAGAGGACAATAAGACTGAGTATCTGATCTTTTAGCAGTCAAGAAAGGAAAGCCATTGTGAACCCACAAGAAGTTGGTTTTGCCAAAGATTACTGTGATTAAAAATAAGTTGATTGTGGAAAGAGACTGATGCATAAAGAATGAAAATGTGCATGTGCATAGGTAGCAATGACAGCAATATGTAGTCCTTGGCTCTTCAGCTTTCACTCCAGAAGGACATATGTGCATATGCAAAACACATGTACATATGTTGGATAGCTTAATTTAAAACCATGTAACAGGAGACTTTGAGGATGGTGACAGGCTCTGTTAAGCAGGTTCTTTGACAATATGTCTCCAGTGGCACAGTCATCATGAATTCTTCTCATTCATGAGCAGCACAATGAATGCAGTATGTGGTGGATCCAACTACAGTCTCAACTGTCCATCTAGTACACAGCTGGCTTGCATCACCTTGCAGTAAGCCCCATGTGTTTCCACTGCAGATACACCACCATGTAAAAAACCAACTGAGAGCGGAAGAAACAGGAAAGCTTGTGTTCCTCTTCCAGTCTATGAATAAAAACTAGGTGTGAGAGAATAAGATATATTAGTTCTACAATCTTGAAGGACATGGTGACCAAAAACTATCAGTTCAACTAATTAATCACAGATAATACTTAATTTGTTTAATAAATCATTCAGTTTTAAATGGAAATAATGTTTTGATAAACTTTTTTTTCTATCAAAACATTTACGTATTCAGCACTTAATTCTTTTATTAAATAAACCACCCTTAAGTGCTGTTTTGTGCATTTTAAAACTGAATTTGAACTTTCATACAAATAAAACTTGACACAAATCACAAGAAAAAAAACAAACAAACCAGTCATCATCTAGTAAATAAGAAATGCATCATTCGTTATTTTCTATGTAGTAAAAATGTAAAAAATAAGTATCTGAATAAATGTAAATTAATATATACAATTGTTTAAATAAGTATGTATAGATACAGCATATTATCCTGGTTAGCAAAAGGAATTACAAAATGTAGTGTAAAGCTTATATTTTTTACAAATAAATATATTTTTCATGGTTACCAACTAATGAGAATCAACTTCTCTTAAGGAAAATAACTAAAAAGTACAAATACAAACTACAATAAAAATTAATTATTTAAATCAAGGTTTCCTTGCTTGCTCTTTTAAATCATGATTAAAAGGTGATTTAAATCAATCCATCATGGCAATAAGTACTCCTGTGTATGCATGACAGGTTTCAAATAATTGTTTCACTACCACAGTCTTATTTGCATATCATTACACAGACCAGAGAAACCAAAAGATGGGTTAATAAAAATTCTAATCTTTGTATTATTTCAAAACCACCTGTACACCTCTTTTGATCATTACATATATGGACATCTAATTTAACATAAAGCTTACTTTAACATAAATTCTAAGAATCTGCATTTGTGATGTCAATAACTAATAGTCATAAACCATGGGATGACACCAGGTTTGTGTACTCAGAACAACAGTAAATTTTGGTCTAAAATTAGTGATCTAAATTATACACAAATACAGTTGAGGGACAGGCTCTTGAACCAATGTCAGATTGAATGCAAGATGAATCCTAATCTGAGAATCAGATTACTCCTTTGATAAAGGTTTTGATAACAAGTATAGGTCAAAAATAATTTTAGAAAATATTTGTTTTAGAGACAATATTTTGATTGTGACTGATATGCTTTGGTCATTACAAATTAAAAGCACTAATTGGACTCACACTGAATTTCTTAATACAAATTTAAACAAATTGTTCTGAAGAACATTATATAGGTTTCAACGTAAATTCACTTGTTTCAATAAAATACATTGTTTTGTGTGTATACGTATTGGTTTGGTTGAATATATATCATTGAAAAAGAACAGGCATAAGAAAGTGTGTCAGTATGAATTAAAATGCATTGAGTGACAGAAAAATACTGAGCTTAGTTGGGAACCTGAAAACCATTGACAGTACACCCTCATCCCCTCCTGTAACTCAAAATTTTAAAGATGAAAATGCTTTAAGACATCTAATGCATAAAAAATGAAAATACTTCAAAGAAAGAAGAGGCAGTTGGGTGGGGAGAATCATTGGAAACTGTCCTGGGAAACCATAGTGCCGATTGTGGTATGTATAGTTATTATAATTAAGGGAAGTGGGGGAAAAAAGTCAACTATGCTCAATTTAATGAATAGAAAATCTGTATCTGAAAAGCTATTCACTGACTTCTCTGCATTTTTTTAAATAAGTGGGACAAATTTCTATAATTTTCCAAAATTGTTCCCCCCCCAATGTTCTATCATCCTACTTCTAAAACTAGCCAAGATTTGCTGCATATGATTTTCTCTGCAGTAAAAAATAATGAGGCATAACAATGTATTCCCCAAGGGTGGTTACCTCCAGGGTTTCTAAAGACATGAAGTAATCAAGACAACTGTTCCTAAATTGGCACATGGTTCAAAACACTCCATATATGTTCAGCAGCAGGAATAGAATAATAGACCCAGTCTAACTTCTCTAGTTGGTAGTGGTGGGTGGGTGCAGAATTCTTTCATGTTGAAGTTATCATTTGCAAAAGCAGACAGCAAGAGAAACTATGCTACTAGCAAAATACTGTGCATCTATGATTCACAAAATGTATGTACCCATTAAGTATCTTCTGATTGTGGGGTGCATACTTGGTAATAAGTTCACAGCCAAAATTTCAAATCATATCTCAATTATAAGTAAAAAGACAGCAGCCTGTATCACTCAGGTGCTTTAATAGTACTGGCATCCCATGGCACATCCAGAAGCCACTGCTGTGGACATCACAACATGGCAATCTCTCTCCAAAATTCCTTCTACAGTGTTATACCATGCTAACAATCCAGGGAGAAAGTGGAGTATTTTATGTCAGTGGCCTATTAATAGAATATTGCCTGTGAAATTGCTTCCCTGCCCTACCTATTGCTACCCTGTCCCAAGCCTATTGTTTAGAACAGTATATTAATGAGAGAAACTTTACGGGCAATCTTTATTATTTTTTGCTAACAAAAACTCAGTGATACAATGCAGGTTAATTCCTTCCTGACCATCTATTGATATGGCAGAGAGGAATCAACAATTGTACCAATGGCAATTAATTGTACTTTAATTATTAAAATGAGCTGCATGATTTGGTGCACGACATATACCTTAACAGGATTTATATTTCCACTTTGCTGAAGTTTGACATCAGCTCACAAGCAGAGGGAGTCAACAAGCTAGTTAATGAGGTGTTGGCATCTGAAGCCATTTCCCATGATGAAGGAACTCTGCTCACATACAGAGGTATTGGCACTTGAAGTTAATTCCCTTCATGTGGTAACACAGTATCAAGTAACTAAGGGAATTTCTATATCCAGGTCTGTCAAATAGAACCCAAGCAAGCAGAGATCTCAGTCTTGATGTAGTCAAATAAATACCAATTCCTTCAAGAACATTCAGGATTTGGTGGTTTTGAGGCTGCTATTCTGAGTAGCACAGCTTGGTTGAAATCTTGGACATTGTAGGAGTTAGATGGCTAATGCAAGAGACATCTTGCGAAGGTCATGGTTGATATAAACTAACCATCAATGTCCAATCAAATGAACATTTTCATTAGTGTCAACACAAATAAAAAGTCTCTGAATAGTGAAGTTTACTTGAAATGACTCTCAAAACTAGCCTTCAAATTGAGCTGCTCTTTGTAATTTGATTATGTTCCCACATAGACCCATTCATAACCTCCAAAGAGCCCTTATTTCTTTCATATCCTTCAGAGAGTTTGTGAACAATGTCAGGAGAGAACTATTGGATAGAGATTTGTTTGACTGTGGAGAAGCTGTTCCAAACAAGGCATATCCCCTAAGGCTCCATAAAGGAAAAGATAGAGATCTAGGGGGGCACATCAAATTCAAACATCAAATTTGTAATAACAACACATAATTAAAAGCATTCAGAAAGATTGTTAAAAGTAACCTAGCACCATGAAATTTCTAATTAATTGATAGGTGACAAAATGGAGTTTGAACAACACAGATAAGTTCCTAAGAAAGAGCACAGGAACAGCATCCAACTTGGCCACTGCTAAAAAGGAAAGAAACTATTCTGAGCGCTGCATCTCACAAAGGAACCATTCTGAAAAATGTAGAAAAACCTCTGCTGGTATGTATTACTTTCACCTTCAGTAATCAGGACAGTAAGCAGTTTGTCACAAGTGTGAGAAATACATGCTCTGTCTACTAATATGCCTAGAGTACAGTTTCTTGTATTAATATTTTATCTTCACCTCTGCAGGTGAAACCGTCTGGGAGATGTTTCTTCCACAGTGAAGAAGATCAAGTCATGACCCCTATACTGAAGCTGGAAATATCATTAGAAGTTAATCTGCCAGTCCCGTTTATGGAGCTTGATTCATCTCAGGAACCCTTGGTGCATGTGGCAGCTGTTGAGTTCATCTCAGTGGCAATGCTGATCAAAGAGCCTTTTGACTCAAGAAAGAACAGTTAGTTAGGTATATGTGCCAGGTGCAACTGTGCACTCTTTGTACTTGCAGACGGATATAGGCTCCATGTCATGTAATGGCAGCTGTCAATGAACACAGCTTGCTGAAGTGATGGCAGAAGGTTTGCTGAGCAGCGTACCTACCATGGCAGCGCCTAGTAAAAATTTAGAGTTCTCCATCCGAGGCCTTTCCAAGGCAATTATACCAATAGTTCAAGGCGATACTAGAGGTGTAAACAAATGTTATGTCAGATTCCAATGAGCTCTCAGAGATATTTGCCCTAACAATTGAAGTGCACTATCATTGAGGATGTTGCTGATGTACCAGTATCGCCACTGCCTATAGACAGGAGCACAATCCAGTGGATGCTGATTAGTCTGCAAGGTATGGGTTAGTGACTACTACCCCAGTGGTGCAAACACTGGAGACTACAACCTGACAAATATTTCACGGAATTCTCTCAGTGTAGTTTGCAAGCAGCACCTCTGATACCAAAAAAATTCTTAACCCCCATTTTGTGTTAAGGCTTCTCTCTTGAATATGCAGGAGTCACTTCACCACTGAAAACTGCAGGTCATTTGCCAATGGATGATATAGGTCACATGACCAGAGCTGAGAAATCTCGGCTGAGCATGCCCAACAGTGAAAACAACATAAAATAAGGTATGGCCATGAAAGGGTCCAAATCTGGAGCATGAGCTGTAGGGACAGACAAAGGAATCATGGCTCTGAGGTCAACAACGGCAACGAGCATGTACATGGATACCAGTAGGTAGCTACTGAGCATGTGCAGTACGGGGTGAGAGAAAGATCAGCTAGCTGACTAGCTGGCTGGCCACAGCTCATCCATACTGGTCACAACTTGTTCTAAAGATCAGAGCAGTCAATCATAATTCTGAGGTAATGGCTGTTACTGAGCATGTGTGAATGAGGTAATTGCTTAAGGGTATATAAGGAAGTCCCAATAGGACAGTGTAAAGGTCAGCTGCCAACAGGCAGAAGTCAGTCAAGAGCCAGAAAGAACTGCTGCTGGAAGAACTGCTGGGGAGAGATCGGAAGGCTAGCTAAGAGGACAGAAGAGCTCCGAAGAGTTCTCGGAAAGACTCTGAAGAAAGCGCTGCTGAAGAAAGCAGCTACAGCAGCTTCAGACAAAGTAATATCCACAGCAGCCGCAACAATGAAACAAAAGGACGGAGCAAGAGAAATTGCCAGAAGTGAGCTGCAACTATAACAACAAACAGAGAAAGGGAGCAGACTGGGAACGAAAAGCTACAGTAGCAGCAGCAAGCCGCAACATTTGTAAAAACTCCCTGAATCAATGGATAGCATGAGCGTGTCAGTTTTTAAACTATAAGTTTACTGTATACTATTGTATAGTACAGTAGATGTGTGTATGCCTGAAATGTGTGTGTTTTAATTGTATTTTGCCTATGAAGAATTTAAAGTATAAATTAAGAATTGCTGTCAGTGCTTTACAGGTTGGCCACCTGTAGCAAAGTGCATGGCTTAGAATCATTTAACTGAACACTGTTGTGGTTTGGATCTCTTTAACTTGCAGTAAGGGATTTGTGTCTGATTTTTACTTTTTTATTTTTGTTGTACTAGGGATTATTAGTTACATTAATAAAAAAATATTTTGTTTTGAAAAAAAATACTGTTTGTGTCAATCATTTTATCAGGTCATATCTGTGTCCTTTAGTGTTTCCTTAACAACCTCACAAACTGAAACCTCAAAAAGGACAACTTAAGGGAGCAATAGGCAGGTCATTCTAGGAATGCCCATGAATCAATTTTTGGGGTAACACCTCCACATGTTATGTAAAGAACAACCAGGAAAATATTTTGCTAGCATATTGAAGGCACTTCTGCCCACCACCATCTCCCACTCCCTTAGTGTGTGGAGGACCTTGGTGGAATGACGAATCACAAGGAGTAAGATGAAATAAAAAAAGAATACCCTACCGGGATCCTGGTCCATGATTAGGGCTCCTAGGTGCTATTGTAATACAAACAACAACATCCACCTGTGGGTTATTATCATGGATGATGCTGACAAATGTTTTAGACCATTAATGAGAAATCATGGCAAATGAATAAAGAAAAACAATTTATTTCCACCCTATTGAATTTACTGTCAGTTTAAGACACTAAATAGGAAGTATAATTAAGTCATGCAAAACAAAGCAGGAGTAGATACCCCCTGAAATTTGAAGGGCTAGCTTGAAATTTTCAAACAGTTTTCAATACACCACACACCCAGCCAATTTCCCCCATTACCACTTCCACTTTTTTTGGCAATAAAATGGAGAAGATTAACAGAGACCTTATGGTGGCCTGGTGCCAGATCACTGGAATGTAGACTCCATTCTAAATTATGTTTACTTCTATTTATATACAGGACTTGTGGCTGTGATTGCAGTGTAAATGTATGTGCATTTCTAAACACTAGGGTTGTGTATTTCAGAATAAAGAAGCTTGCAAAACAGTTCTGCAGCAGCTGGAGAAATATTTGTCAAATAATTAGAGGTACAAAACATTGCAAAATTGCAATGTTTAACATCGTAGGTGTCTTTTCTCTGATTTGTTGTCTCTTCTCTATTTTCATCTCTACAGAAAGATGACTCTTCTGTGGAAAATCAGCTCTTTAAACAATGTTACTTTTGCAGCTAGACTGGTGGATTACCTACATTCCTTTTTCTCAGCTTTCCTTGAATTTAATTGCACCTTTCCCAGGAAAGAAAAATGTTTTCACTCACCATATTCACTTTGTAGTTCTCAACAAGAGAAACTTATTTTTAGTTCAATGCAATGTGAGTTTGGAATTAGTCAAAAATTAGCTGACCATTGATACTGTATCTAAGGTGTTTCAAATTAAACATGCGGTTTGCACCACAGTTGGCTGTGTGTAGTCCTTTAAAAAAAACAACCTGTGAAATTAAAATGTATACACCATTTCTAATATATTAAAATATCTTTGAGGTTTTTAGAAGGACAAAACTAAGTTTGTGATTGAAACAAATGTACTGCATTTAAATAACAGTTCCAGTTCTTAATACAGTATGCTTTCCGTATTGGTGGAATTCAATATGATGTAAATGTTGTTTACTGAAATCAAAACAAAGATATGTTTGATGCAATATATTGCACTTACAGTAAATGTGTATTGTAAAGATATATATGTGAAGAATTTTCTTTCACAGAAAGTTATTTCTAGTTGAGCAAACAATGTCAATCATTGCATTCTGTGGTATTTGGGATGTTTCTCTAGATTCATTACAGAGGTTTTTCTAAAGGGAAATGAGAAATGGAAAACTACTTACTACTGTTGATACAGATAGATCTACATTTTGTAGTTTACACTCGATGACATGGCCTGTATAAAGTTGTGCATATGAAAAAAATATTTTTTTCATATTACAGTGTCACTTATGTGTAACGATGTCAGATGTAGATGTAAAATGCTTCTAAAACTTAATGTGACTGAATGTTTGTTCAAGGCATTTGAAAATCTTATTTTTTCCTCTGGTGAAGTTTAATTAAAGAGTTATATTAAAACTTCCATGTTAAAGTACAGAGAACTCTATTATTTCTCTATTATTAGAAAATTATGTATAAAGAGTTTTCTGCAAGTATTGCATACAGATATGGTACTTATTAAAAAATTATTTTTAAAACAGACCATGAGAATGCCTACCATATATAGATAATGATGAATATACATGATAAAGCTTGTTTAAACAAATCTAATATTTTACTTGGTGTTACTGTGTTCATTTCTGCACAGTGCAGTGAGGATCACAGGCTCGCTTTCTCCAGCTCAAACATGTGCGTAGGAGGAAGCTGCAAGAATTGCTGACAATCTGATCAGATCTCTCTGAGAGAGTCTTTGGGAATTGTTGATTGCAATCCAGGCAGTCCAACTGGAGAGTATGTAGGTGTGTGTGTGTGGTGAGGGAGGGGGGCAGGTACTAAGGAAATTGACAAGTACCGCTCAAGCTATTTAAAGGAGGGAAAGAGGTGGTGAAAGAAAATTGAAAGATTAAATAAACTTGCACCTTATTTGTAAGAATGACAAAAAAAATTTAAAAAAAAAGAATTGCAATTACCTTAGGACTACAACAGATTATTAGAATCGCCATGAATAACCCACATAAAAATAATCTAAAATGCTAATTTACATAAATTTCAAATGAAAGATGATAACAATGTCCACATAGATAACCACTGGATCTGTAGATAAGAAAAAAATCAGCTTAAACTGAATCACAATGCATAAAGCTGCATTACCATACAATAACCTTGTATAGCAGAAATAGATAGAGCAGCACCTCTGCATGGGTCATAGAAGTACTCTGTGAATATGGCACAACATGCCTCAGTATCTGGACAAAGACAGAAAATGTACCATGGCATAGCAATTCAATTAAAGTGTCCAAGGGGTACATTGGGGGAGGAAGGCAATGCTTGTTAGCCTTTATAACTTAAGTGATAAGTCTTAGACATGTGGGCAAACTCTAGAGCAATCACAATGGTGTGGTCTAATCTGTTACGATAACCGTTTTCATTAATACTCATTTTTTAACTTGTGAGTAGTTGCTGACATAAATTGATGATGAAGCTGCTATGACCTTCACTGAACCTTAGCAATTCTCATTTGTATTCTCATTAAAACTGTGGTTTTGGTCTCATTTTTTCAAATCTATAATACCATCTTAGTCGTGTCTTTAAAAAGCCTCTTTCAAGAGCAATTAATTCATGTCATTAAAAAGGTGTGTTTTATATATATTCTTATTAAAGAAAACATTTTACATCATGGAGGTACCAGATTAAAATGTATAATGTATGTGGTATTAATAATATAACATTTTGATAAAGTATTTTGTTCTAGGCCAAAAGGAATTAATGGGAAAACCTCATAAAACATAGGATGGTGATGATTTCATTACTGTTAGGGATGCCTGGAAGCTTTTCAGCAAACTTTCTCAAACTGTAGCACTCTTAAGTTAATATGTATGAATGTTAGAGTATTTTAACATGAACATGAATTTATTTAAAAACTGGATGGCATACCCTGTCCTGTTAAGGTGAAAGGCTTGGAGCTCTCCTCATGAGATCAAAGGGAAGACAGCTCTGGTCAGCAGGGGTAGTCCTAGAAGAGTGTGGAGTGCTGCAGAGATATTCAGCAGTGATAGGAATTGTGCAAGCTACACTGGTTTGGTTTTAAGATACTGAGTTTAATACAGCTCCAGTTTTAAAACATTCCCTGGTCTGCGAGTGTAACATAATTCCAAAAGCTTAAATAAAAAGTACATTGTCACATGTCCATATTATCACTTTTGGAGTCTGAACAGGATCTGTGTGTCATTTAGAAATCTAGTGTCAAAATCCAGAACCAGTATGCATAAATATCAGAGGGGTAGCCGTGTTAGTCTGGATCTGTAAAAGCAGCAAAGAGTCCTGTGGCACCTTATAGACTAACAGACGTTTTGGAGCATGAGCTTTCATGGGTGAATACCCACTTCGTCAGATGCATGTAGTATGCATAAAGACACATTTTCAAAATAAATCTATTGCAACATGCTGCATCCATTCTTAGAGGAAAGAAAATATTTTCAAAAAGGAGCACACATTTCCCATCTCCATCCTTATATTCTCAGTAATTTCCTGTCCCAGGTCCCTCACTGTACATTAATCATTCTCAAACCTGTCTGACCTATGCCAAATCTTTTAAAAAACATTGCTGCCCTGATGCCTGGTTGTGACATTCCCCTCTGGTATTACCCAGACCGGTGATCTGCTATGTCACTCCAATCCTTGACTCTAGGAGCCAGCCTTACCCTGTTCTGCTGTGAGAACTCCCACTCCTGGGCTGTTCATGCACAGCCTCTGGCATGTAAGCTACTCCTTGGATTGTGCAACCGAATGACACTAGCCAATATCTCCGGTCCCAGACACAACCCTAGGAACCGCCGTCTTGCAGTGTCCAGTTATGCCCGCTGGATGTTGCAAGCTTATATGAGTTCATCAATTTAACAAATAAATTGATATGTACCAGGCTTGTTATCCCAAGGGGAGTCTCTAACATGCTTCAAACCAAACGCACTGCTTCAGGTAGAATAAACAAACAGATTTATTAACTACAAAGATAAATTTCAAGTAATTATAAGTCAAAGCACAAGTCAGATTTGGTCAAATGAAATAAAAGCAAAATACATTCTAAGCTGATCTTAACACTTTCAATGCCCCTACAAACTTAGATGCTTCTCACCACAGGCTGGCTGGTTGCCCTTCAGCCAGGCTCTCCATTTCGATCAGTGCTTCAGTTACTTGGTATGGTGTCTGTAGATGTAGGTGGAAGAAAGAGGAAGAGCATGGCAAATGTCTATCCCTTTCATCATGTCCTTTCTCCCCTCTTGGCTTTCCCCCCGCCCTTCGGAGTCAGGTGAGCATTAACTCATTGCAGGCCCAAACTGACCAAAGGAACGGGGGTGACTCACTTGAGAGTCTAACAGATCCTTTTGTTGTTGCCTAGGCCAGTGTCCTTTGTTCCTGTGAGGCTGGGCTATGTTTGTCTGATACATGCCCTGATGAGGTGTGAACTGCCTCTCTGCTCTTGGAGAGTTTTTTCCTGGGCTTGCTTTAAGCCATGAGGATACATTTTCAGCCTCATAAATACATACATGAAATTATAACCTATATTACTACTATAACGTGACTGTAACAATTACTATAACATCACTATAACAACCATGCTCAGCGCATCACAAGCCTTCCGAAGACACCCAACATGACAAACTTTGCATTGGATACCACACAATCATTTTATAAAGATGAGCATGGAGGTGTAGGGTGTTCCCCGGAGGTACAGAGCGTCACACTGGTAATGAAGTATTTGTTTGGTAGAAGGCATATATGTTATCGCTGGTGAAGTCATAAATGCTAATATTCTGATTTCTGATACTGTGATATTATTTCCAACGGGAATGAAAATCAGCCATATGATAAATCCAATGCCATTATTTTGGAGGTACTCTCAAGTAGCAGCTGTTTGCCAGATTTTTTTTTTTAATATTCATTCTCTTTTGCAGTGAGTAATCCAGAGGGTTCTTTCTATAACTTTGGAAGTACTTAAATATACCTAAACCACACATTTAAACAGATTCTTATATTACCACAAGAAGAGTCAGCTGACAATAATCTACTTAAGATTTTTTTATTCTAGCTGTCAATTCCTGTGATAAACTGAACATTGACAAAAATCAATAAACCAAGATCAGTTAATCTATACCAGAACATCCTGCAACTATTTTAAGCAGACTCTGTAATGCAAAAGTGCTGATAGAGTGTTTAAAATTATTGACCCAATTAAGCACATATTTCACAATCAATAAATCCTAGTACAAGATCCAAGGCTGGGGAAAGGGAAAGTGGGGAGCTATATGACCCATGGAAGGGAAAAGTGTGTGTAAGTGGTAATAGAATTGGAGTACACTGAAAAATATTTTCTTACAGCCAATAAAAGATCACTCTGAGGATGGTCATTAGGCTTAAACACTGACCTTCTTTGACACTGTTACCTCAATTGCCAAATAAGAAGAGGTAGCAATGTGAGACAGATGGACAGTGATTCTTGGCATGGATGTTCCCAAGTAGCAATGGAAGGAGCAACAGTTGGGAGCTGGAGAGTTAGCGACTGGAGGAAAGGGAGAGAGCAGGACTAATGGGGCAGAAGTGGGTAGCCAGGAGTTAGCTAGATCTCTGTGGCCAGGCAGTGGAGAACAAAGAGAAGCAGCTAGAGGAAGAACAGATGTGGGTCTTGCGGGAAAGATATAATAGCTGAACCTGCACTGGAGGAACACGGGCCAGCTGGGAGCAGCTCTAACTGTGTGCCAGTCGTGGAGAGTAGGAGCTTGAGAGCACATATCCCAGCCAGCTGGAAGAAGCTGCATGACAGCTGGTGGAAGAAGAGGAAGTTTGGAGAAGTGTCAGGCCAAGGGGAGTAGCTGAGAAAAATTTGGGGAGAAGCTTCTTCCTGAGTGGTTTTGTATAATGACAAAATAAGCATTGGCCTCATTTTCCCCAGCCAACTGGTATTTGTTGCAGTAGGAAATGAAACCAGTAAATTCCCAACTCTTTTGGGTGACTCACTTTAAACAGAGCTCCATGCACGCGCACACACTATGCATCAGCCTTGAGTGCAATTCTCAGCTTTAGTTTTCTTAAGAACCAAAATAGCTGATTGATGGCAAATACAAACTCACTGTTTCCAATTAGGTACAGACTTCTGTTTATTCCTTTACTGCAGACAGACAATCTTGTTTTGTTAACTATACAAATGGTTATTTGTGGAGGTGTACCATCTCAGAGTCTACCAAAACAGGAATGACAGGTTAGCTCCTCACTCTCTCCAGCTGACACCCACAACTTTTCTTCAGTTGACTTCAACTGCCCCAACACAGTCTGCATTAGAATATCTCCCCAGACACCTAGGGATTTCTCACTAGCTTCTCCTACCAAAGTTAACCCACTGTGTCTTTCTGAGCAGTCTCATTTTCTTAGCACAGGTTCAACACATGCACTAGAAGTCAAACATTTGCTATATTTCAATCAAATACGTACTATAGAAAGGATGATTTTTTAAAGTGCCTGTGTTTGCTATCCTTACGGTAAGGCACAGAACACCATCAAGGTGACACATTTTAGATGCCTACAAGGTTTTGTTGAGAACAGATTTACATTTCCACATACAGAACTAACTATCTAGCCATTAATATCAGACCCATCACTGAGGCATCCAAGTACTCTCCATATTCCTATTTTTTTCCCGTCTGGTTTAGATTAGCACTCTTTCACACCTACAGTCTATGGAATGCATGTACAGGAAAGAAGGGAAATGAGGATGAATGGCTAATAGGGGATAAGAGATTTGTAATGGGGTTTGCAAACCCCAAACTTTGGGTTCCTGGGTGTCTGGTTTTCAACCGGAACACCCAATCAAAAAGGGACCCTGGTGGCTCCGGTCAGCACCGCTGACTGGGCTGTCAAAAGTCCTGTCAGTGGTGCAGTGGGGCTGGTAGGATCCCTGCCTGCTGTGACTCCGCGCGGCTCCCGGAAGCAGCGGCATGTCCCCTCTCCGGCTCCTACGCATAGGGGCAGCCAGGTGGCTCCGTGCAGTGCCCCTGCCCCAAGTGTTGGCTCTGCAACTCCCATTGACCAGAAACCACAGCCAATGGGAGCTGCGGGGGTGGCACCTGCTGGTGGGGCAGCGTGTAGAACCACCTGGCCGCACCTTCGCATAGGAGCTGGAGGGGGGACATGCCGCTGCTTTCGGGCACTGCTTGAGGTAAGTATCGCTCAGAGCCTGCACCCCTGACCCCTCCCCAACCCCCTGCCCCAGCCCCGATCCCTCTCCCTCCTTCTGAACCCCTTGGTCCCAGCCTGGAGCACCCTCCTGCACCCCAACCACCCCATCCCCAGCTCCACCCCAGAGCCCTCACCCCCTGTACCCCAACTCCCTGCCCCAGCCCAGAGCCCCCTCCTGTACTCTGAATCCCTCATTTCTGGCCCCACCCTGGAACCCACACCCCCATCCCAGAGCCTGTATCCCCTCCCACACCCCAACCCCTGCCTCAGCCCAGAGCCCCCTTCATACCCCAAACCCCTTGTCTCCACCCCCCCAAGCCCAGAGCCCCCTTCCATACCCTCATCCCTGGCCCCACCCCAGAGCCCACACCCTCCAGCCAGAGACCTCACCCCCTCCTGCATCCCAACTCCCTAAGCCAGCCGGGTGAAAATGAGCAAGTGAGTGAGAGTGGGAAGAGTAAGCAACAGAGAGAGGAGGGGGATGGAGTAAGCACAGGGCAGAGCTTCAGTGAAGGAGCGGGGCTGGGGTGGGGCTTCAGAGGAGGGGCAGGGCAGGGGTGTTTGGTTCTGTGCGAGTAAAAAGTTGGCAACCCTATCCATACTGCGCATAGGCAGAAAACAGACAAAAATCTTTCCTGCTTAAAGGCATTCAGGCTGAATTCCCTCCTCTCTCCCCCATGCAGTTGACAGTAATGGAGACATGCATCCACAGTGTGACCAATTAAAAAATAAAAAACTATAAAGGAGGGAGAGCAGAGAGAGAGAATAAGGCAGAAAGGCCTGGAATAGCAAAGGGGTGACAGCTCCACCCCAGGCTACCTCTGACAAACCAACAAGGAAACAAAAGGAGACTAAGCCTTGGAGTTAAGGGCCTTAAGACTCAGTTTAAGATACAAATTTATGGACTGCTCTGACTGCAGATGAATTGAAGGGGACCAGACCAGATAGGAAAAGGCTGGGACTCCATGAAGAGAGACTGCACCAAGAGGTGACAAGGCTCCACAGAGTTAGCACCCTGGACAGAAACAGGAAGTAGGCAAGGAGATGACTAGGCTTCAAAGAATAAAATAAAACCCATAGTGGAGAGAATGAGTTCCCTTTTTCACATCACAATATAAACACAAAGAACTAAAATAAATTAACAAAACAAACTTGGCTTCGATAACATGATCTCTCAAACTCTCTGCTTTTCTGCTGCATCTCTTCCCTCAACCATAATCTTCAGCTGCATTGTGTCTGGTCAATGGTCCAGTCTTTGGGGTAGGGACCTGTCTCCTAACATGTCAGCAACACACAAAAATATGATTTGCTAATGAACAGCTAAGTCTATGTTTTATAGAAAATAATGCTAATTGCACTCACTGTGCATCAGGATCAGAGACTTGTGTAAGCTTAATCAACTTCATTTCTTCCTAGCCATATGACAGCCCAGGCTTTGGGTTGAAAATTAAAATTAAATTTTGAAAAACTTGCATCCAAAGAATTAAAATATGTCACAGGATCTGAGGCTGTAACAAAAAATGTCATTTTCTTCACAGCTTAGTTTAAAACAACAACAAACAACAACAAAAAAGTATTGAAGCTTTGGGTAATCAGACCACCACTACAGGCCAGTTTTTTCTAGCTGCTGCATGTCACCTGCACAGTGTACAAATTTTTCCAGAAATAATAGTTCCATAAAAGTTAATGAAACAATAAGAATTAGTGGTCAAAGTGCTTCTTAAGTGCCTAAGCAGAAAAAAAGTTTTGTCTCTCCTCCCTCCCAATGATAACATACATGAAACTGGGTACATTTCCATCAACTGCATGTGTTGAATTTTATATCCTTTTGCTTGTTTGAAGTGTTTTGTTCTTTTTTAATACAGCTGTGCATGAAGCCAATATATTCTACAAACGGAAACTATTTCTCACATACCAATGCACTAGAAATGTGTCTGTTCCACATGTGTCATTTGCACCTGTGAGGCAGCTCAGGACTGCCTGGCCCTACTCTAGTTGACAAGAACATCTCTGAGATGTAGGGGAGCCATCAACATGAGCAGATGTAGAAGCAAATGATACTAATAGACATATTTTTCCAGCCTGACCTCAAGGAATGCACTTCTATACTTCAGCTTCCCCTTTCAAAACTTCCAGAACTAACATCAATTTCTCAGAATAATAAGCATCTTTGCCTTAAATATTATTTATTGATCACCACCAGAGTGTTTAATGCTCTACAAACATAAGACATTTCCCGTGCCAAGAAGCTTCCACAGTCTTATTCAGGCATATTTTTCTGAGGTGGAAAATTTCCAAATAGTATTAATATTAAAGTGTGTTCCCAATGTCACAGCCAAAATCATTTAAACATAAAGCTCAGTTACAAGGATAATTTTAACACAAAATTGAGCATAGTCATTTTGGTTCTGAATGATTGTTCTCCAACATGGAAATAAGACATCTTAATATTTAGGTCATTACCCATGTTATATTTTAAGTGACACATTCACCTTGACTAAATAACCTTGTTTTTAGTCTGACCTGTGGGAAATGTGTTTGTCAGATTAGATGAGTTTTAATTCAATGTATCTGTTTGCCAATTAGAGTGGGCACTGTAAAGGTACATATCTTACTATTTTTATTCCATTTGTGAGCATTGACTTCACATTTCATAAAAATTACATCATGATAATAAGGTGAAATAATAAATATTTTGTACAGTATCTTAGAAAACAAAAATGCTAAATGAGAGATAGGAAACATTGTCAACATCTAAGTTTCCCTACTTGCTTTGGGTGCTTCATGTTAGGTTGCCTAACTTGGTTTTTTAGAAGTGCTGGGCACCTACCAGTCCAAGTGAATTCAATGGGAACTGAATTCTGACCAGCTGTGGAATCCGATTTTATATTTCTCAGACTGGATACTCAAAGTTAGACTCCTAGTTTCTGTACACACGACTGTGATATTTATAATACCACTGGACTTCAGGTTGTAGGTGTCAATAGGAAAGTAAGAATTGAGAGAGGAAGAGATTAAGAAATCTACTTTGGTGTCAGAAACTGAATGTTCTACAATTACATGCTTTTGATATATGTCCGTATAGCAATGGTTAAATCATTTTCTGTATTGAGCCATGGTTCTACATAATCAATCACCTTTAATGAAAGTAAGCCATTTATGTTAGTATAAGCAGAGGGCTGATAATACTAAAGGCAACTTGGAAAAATGAGTCTGTGCACCAGATATGACTGCTTTTTATCTTGAACAACATTCATAGTGGTTTTACTTAAGTGTTCACAGGTAGTGGAAGGGATCTTCATTGATAATATTCCCATTAAACATATAAATGTGGGACACAGAATTGAAATTACCATGGTGAATATCAGTATTTGCAGTATCTAGACAAGCCATATTAGGTTGGCATATAACTTTACTCCTAAATATGAGACTGCTTGCATGTTAGAATCATGATATATGTATATGGGATGATCTTAATTCAGAAAAGGACAGAACATTAATCACACACATAAGTCACATGGGACTGAAGTTAAGCATGTGTTGTCCTAAAGTGCTCTCCTGAATCACAGTCTCAGGACACAGTCTTTGAATACATCCATGAGATTAGATTCGGTCCAGTGAATGTTTTATTTTGAACCCCTTTATATTTCATGATTAGGTTTGTAAGCATAGGTATAGAGGTGGCAGAGATTTTGATCATCAAGTTATCATGTGCTTACACATTTAAGGTAGGTCTCCACTCATGGTGGCGTGTATAGTACAGACAGTGCATGCCCAGCTAGCATGCGTAGCAAGGTGGACAGTGAGGTGAGTGGAGAGCCTTACAAGCCTGAGTGCTAGGATATATACCCTACACAGCTCTTTACATGCCCAAGCAGTGCCTCCCATGTCTACACTGCTAATTTTAACAATGTAGGGTCACGCAGCCTTCCCACTGCAGTGAAATGCTCCAGCTGCGGGGAAAGACTCTGGCAGCTCCTCACTGCCAGAATCGTTTCCTACTGCTGGAGCCTTTCACTGTGGTGTGTGGCCAGGGGCGGCTCCAGGCACCAGTGCAGCAAGCGCGTGCCTGGGGCAGCAAGCCGCAGGGGGCGGCCTACCGGTCGCCGTGAGGCAGCCTTCGGTGGCATTTCTGCAGGAAGTCCTCTGGTCTCACGGCTTCAGCGGTAATTCGGTGGTACGCTGAAGGCATGGGACCGGCAGATCACCCACAGAAACATCGCCGAATCTGTGTGACCGGCGGACCTCCCGCAGAAACGCCGCCGAAGGCTCCCTGACTGCTGTGCTTGTGGTGGAAAAAAACCAGAGAGCCGCCCCTGTGTGTAGCTATACACGGCAGTGATAAGTGTGAACACAGCTTGCTTTCACTGCAGTGTGTAGCTACACACGTAGTGCCTGTACTCTGTATGCTGTCATAAATTAGAATAGGTCTTACTTTACACGTAGTAAATTTTTAGGACTGCTATGACAGGACGTTGCTTATTAAAGTGGTTCTAATGACCACTTAAATAGGGGGAGTGGGAGCATCTTTGTCTCATGTCTCTGCCTAGATGAAGTAAGTTAGACATTAATCCATTTTGTTATTACAGATGCTAATAGTAAATAATATAAAAGTCATTTATTTGAAAAAGGCTTGTACAATTTTTTTAATATAGTGAGTGAATAGGGCCACTCAACCCTATAATGTGCTTTTTTTCTATCCTTCACTACTAGGGAAATTGTAACACAATCTGTCATCAGATTTTAATATATAAAGAGATTGATTTTATTAGTGTTGTCTGTTATAAGTATTCCTTTATACATCCCAAGTAATCAAAGTGTCTAAGGGTAGACAGAATTTCATGAAATCCAGGAGGCAATAGCTTTTTGCTTATATTTTGGATAATCTTCAGGATGAAAATATTCATAATTCAGAACCCGGTATGAATACTAGTTTAACTGGTATAAATAGTATGGTAATTAATGCAGTTATTTTGACCTTGAGAAAAAGATAAATACTTTTCACAATAGCAGTGAGAGTATTGCCTCTGCATATTCACCCTTGTAGGATGCACTTTCCATCTCCAGCATTTCAGTAGCCTTCTGGAATGCAGTGTCTCTTGCTTCCTTGTGGAACTGAAAGTTTGGAGCAGAGATTATAAAAGGCACTTATGACCCCAAATGCCTCTGTTTCTTCTGCTAAACCCAAGAGTCCTATGAGATAAGTGTGAATATGCAGATGCACAACTCTCAGAGAACCAGTTACTATGGTAACAATTTCTTCTTCAAGGTATCCTCTACATATTTGCACTTGGGGCAGTCTAGCAAGCAGTAGAACCTGTGAGAAGGAGAGCTGATGAGCTCATTTAACAAAGACTACTCTCTCAAGGTAAGCATCAGATCTAGATTCCAAATAGAGAGTGGCACTGGATAAATGATTGTACATAAACACCAGGCAGTAGTTCTGCCAATTTCTATGATGGAAACTTCATGAAGACATGCCCTAGGCCTATTAGTGTGAGCTTCAAGACCCTGACACCTAAGCTAATATATCATAAAACATGGCTCGATGCACAGCCTAATCCAATTAGACAAACTCTAAAAGGCAAGGACATTTCCTTTACACTGATCCCCAAAGGCTACAAAAAGTCCCATTAACCTCCTAAACACGTTAATATTACCAAAATAAAAATCTCAAAGCCCTCTTGATATCTAATGTACAAAATCTAGTTTTCTGCCAGAGGAGAATTTAGATTTGGAAAGAACACAGGGAGATTAATGGTCTGACTGAAGTGGAACTAAGACACTACTTTGGGTATAAATTTGGGATGAAGATACAAGATAACTCTGTCCCTATGGAATACAATGAAAGGAGGATCAGCCATTAAAGTCTGCAATTCCTTCACTCTTCTTGCAGATATAATTGTAATTTGAAGTGCTACCCTTAGCAACAGGGGGAATATGAAGCACCCTCCCAAGGACTCAAGCAGAGAGTCCATTAACTTGATCAGCACTAAGATCTCGTGATGGAACTGGTTTTCTGACTGGTGAGATGTTAACTGGGCCTCCGAGTAATGGAATGGTGGGATGGCTGAAAAAAGAACACTGTCTGTTGACAGATATGCTAAAATATCAGACAATTGCACCCTTGTGGGAAACAAGGAAAAGCTGATATTTTAAATACAATAAATGTTTTAATATAGATGCAGAACATAAAAACATATTGTTATCTGCTTCCCAGAGAAAATGAGAACAAATTTTAGTAATATTTCAACTAATTAAGGCTATCTAAACTTCAGCAGAATCTCTTGCACTTCCACAGATCAGATTAAGTCTGAAGCACTCAAGGTATGTCTACACTGCAGCTTAAAAACCCATGCCTGGCACATGCCAGCTGACTCAGGTTTGCAGAGCTTAGGCTAAGGGACTGTTTAATTGTGGAGTAGATGTTTGGGCTCAGGCTGCATCCTGATCTCCATGACCTTCCCACCTTGCAGAGTCCTAGAGCTCAGGCTCCAGTCCAAGCCCAAACATCTACAACATAATTAAACAGACCCTTATCCCAAGCCCCATGAGCTTGAGTCAGCTGGCAAGGGACAGCCACGTTTTTAATTGCACTGTAGACTTACCCTCTGTGTCCTGGGAGCCAAGTCATGGGTAGAGCACCTCCGGATAAGGATGCAGGATCAAGCTGTCTTTTGAGATAGCAGATTTGATGATTGCAGTACAAGAAACAGACTCTCATGAGAAAGTTGATCCCTACAATAATACTATATGGCCAATGCTGGAGCAACCAGTAACGCTCAGGCTCTCATCTCTTTTTGCTCATTAGTATGATTAAACAAATGGTGGGAAAGTATACGCTGACTCTTTGCTCTTGTGCAATAGAAACATGTCTTCAATGATGTCTCTGTCCAACTGCTCTGGAGAAGAACAGAAGGAACTGCATACTGCTGCTTGTTAAAAAGAGGACAAAGGACAAGCACCACAGAAAACCCCTCAGCTTATTCTTTTCTTGCCCTCATGCCTGAAGGCAGCTGAAAGCTTCACCAAAGCATCCTTGAAGAGAAGATCCATTTGACGTTGAGGAGACTGCCTTGTGTTGAACTGATTTTCTTGGAACCAGGTAAGCTCCTCTGAGGAGGAAGTACCCAACACTGACTTGTTCTGGTGAAACAAATCTCTCTACGGAGGAAGTTTCTGGCACTAGCACATCGATAGTTACTTGTGTAGAATGACAGGGTTCGACTCACCACTGCGGCACCTCCTGCTGGCTGTCGTAGGGATTAGCTCTGTATGCCAGTGTGCCCTCTTCTGGTGATGTCTTGCCACCATCACTTCTGCTCCAGGGACCCACGTCACTCCCAGGACTGTGGTGTCCTCTTCATCACATAGCCCTCTGGCTATGTCACGCTCCGTGTTCCTCCTGGGGGACAGTATTGCAGTCCCTCAGTCCAGCCACTTCCTCAATGGTGAGTGGGGCGGGAGGAACCCGGTCCCGCCCACTATTCCAGGTCTCGGCCCAGGGACCCTGTAGATGGCCGCCAGTTGTGGCATCCCCTTCAACAGCTCTGTAGATCTCCCTAGGCCACTTCCCCGCAGCCCCAGCAGCCTCTTTGCCCTTGCCTCAGGGCCTCAGCCTGCAGATCCCTGCAGCTCACCAGGAGCTGCCTTTAGCAACCTGGGTCTCTGCCTGCATCACTGCTATGTCCAGGGTGCTTGCTGCCTTCAGCCTGCAAGGCAACCAGTCCTTCCCCCTCCTCAAGCTCCAGCTCCAGGGAGTGACAAGCTGTTTTGTTCACCAGCCCTTCTTATATGAGCAAGCTCGGCCCTGATTAGCTGCTTTTTGCAGCCCCTCTCTAATTGGGATCTTAGGAGTTCCCAGAACTGATGGTTCCTTTCAGGCAATTACCCTAGACATTACTGAAACTGTGGGACCAGAAGGCTCACTCCTCAGAGCAGATGTTCTTTATGACAGTGAAGTCTCAAGGCACATAGAAGATCTAGGCACCACAAGCATCAACCTCAGTCTTCGTGACCGAGTTCCTGCCTTTGAAACCAAAGGCTGTTGGCTCAGGCCCTTCACTGCCAGATAGTTGATCAGGTATCTGATTCAGGGACCAGGTTTCTAATGCCTCTTTGATGAGGAAGGTATGGCACATGTACCAGTGCAACTGTATGGGTGAAGCAGAGCCACAATCTGGAGAATATGCTTCCTCTCAGCAGAATAAAGACCAGCTATGGGCATCCACCTTCAGCAATACATAGGGACATGATGTACTCCCCGTAAGTCCATGGTTCTGAGCAAAAGTCTCTGCAGACACATGACCAAGATGTCCAAGGAAACCTAGACCCAGATTTTAAAAAAGATTTAAAATTCATAATGACATGATTACGTAATTCTAAGTTTTGAATGAAAATCCACAGAAAACATTTCCCCCCCTGAAAGTTTATGCCATGCCATATGTTGAATGTTTTAAACATGCTTATACATTAAAACATTATTCAAAATGTATCAATGTTAAAATTAAAATTCTTATATATGTCTACATAGAGCTGCAGTTACTGCAATTCTGCCTTTTCTGATTTGCACAGTCAACTATCCATGGACAGTAAGTCTTGCAGACTCGCTGTGCTTGAGTACACACACATTATTACTGAAATTCAATTATTTTTTCCTCTTACTTGGCAATCACCTCATGGTTTTGTAAAAACTGGGCTATACAATTTTGGTATTTATGTATTTCAGATGCCTCCTAGTATAGCTTCTGCTGAAAATTGCTGAATTATTTACTTCACTCGAAAACTGTTGACAGCTTTTAATCATGCAGTGTCAATTTCCATTTTCCCTCCCAAAAGGCAGAGTTCTGTAAGCAGGGCTATTCTCTCATTTTACATCTAGCTGCTTTCAAATTCTCAACAAATGGGTTTTACACAGCTACTAATTGATAAAAATACAAAATCCAGAAACTCTGTCAGCTGTTTCTCAGTTCTGACATAATTTTTTATATGTTCATTCTTATGAGGTTGCTCAGAAGTGCCATCTTTAAGAGATGGTGCCAAGCCTGCAACAACAAAGGAAGCAGCATTGGCTAATTGCATGGGTGAAGATTTACCACACAGTTGTTTGGGTCACACTGATTCCTTTGAATAACACAATTGTGAGTTTTGGTGGTGGATACTGGCAACAAGAGTAAATCAGCCCCACTCCACTGCTGACTAAGGGTAAAATCAGTGTGGAAGGAAGGGTAAAGTTTGCATTCTACCCACAGGGTTGTTGGGAGATTGAGGTTATGTAACATCCTGTAGATCAGACATCAACCCACCCCATACTGATAAGGTGGGAACATTAGTCTGTGGGAGTGCATATGCTATAGTATCCCAGCTAGCAGACTGAGTGGAACTGCATTCCTGTTCAGGCCATAATCCAGTTATAACCCTGCTGTTGAATTAGTACTAAAAGGAGAGAGCGAACCAACATTAAAGGGCTACCATTACATCTCTTCTCCAACTGCTCTTGGCGCTATCTTGTTTAAGTTTCAGTTGAAGTTTCAGTCTTCCCAAATAACATTTGTTTGTCCTCAGTAGGGATATACTTCTATTTCAAATTATTTTTAAATTGTTAGAACATTTACTATGTTAACAGATGCATTTAGGGAGGTTTATAAATTAAAATGAGCATTTAATTTTCAATGTTTCACAAACTAATGTTTAATATTTGGTATGAGAACTTCACTTTTTTTAAATTAATTTATTATACAAAAGATTGCAGTAGTAGCAATGAATACAGAATAAAATTTTAAAAGAAGATTTCTCTGCTCAAACATATACTGTGATGGCGTGTGTACCCCACACATGCTCTAAAAGAGTTAGTGTGGGCCTGACAAGCCAATTAAAATACCTGGCTGCATCTGGAGGTGGGGGGGGAGAAACAGGCTGGTTTAACTGACGATTAAGCCCAGTTTGAGGGCGCTGGGAAAGGACTATAAACCGAGGAAGTTCAGAGAAGAAAGGGAGAGAATTTGCAGTCACTTTCTGGGACTAGGGAAAGACAGCAGGAGGAATCCCGGGGGGGCGGGAGAGAGACCAGGAGAAAGGCAAAGCAGCTACTGGGAGTGGAGCAGGCTCCAGTGGTAAACCCTGATAAAAGGGCATGATCCGGACTTCCAGACAGAGAGCCTTGGGAGGTGTTCAGTGGAGGAACAGCAAGGGTTGTTTAAGAATCACGAAAAGCCAACCTGAAGAGGGCAGAAGTTGGTTTAAGTTTGTATCTTCAGTTTGGGTCTGTTAGGGGATTCCAGGAAAGGGTGAACCTAGAGAGGCTGCAGGGAAAAAAGGCCTCAGAAAGGCTGAATAGGAAGAGAACCCAGAGAGGCAGCAGCAGCAAGGACCTGGATGAAGTAGTCCTTTGCTGCTGTTTATAGGTCCCTGGGCTGGAATCCAGTGTAATAGGAGGGTCTGGGTTCCCCTACCAGCCACTGATTTGGCAGCGTGAGACTGGGGAATGGGACAAAGATGACAGAGTCCTGAGAAAACAGAGAGAGGACCATGGGGCTCAAAGGCGGGGCCAAAGACTTGATGTGAGGTCTTGGACTTTGGTTTATTGGATTTTCTCTTATTCCGAAAGGGTGGACTTAAATTGTGACCTGGTGAAAGGCCCAATTACAGGAAGAGATGGCCCACCAGAGGACTAGCGTGGCTGTTGACAAAGGGTGCCAGATGAGGACAGAACTTCTATGCCATACCTGGCCACGAGGAGGCACTCCAGCAGTGACTCAACCCCTTCACAAAACTTATCATGCTAGAGAATAGTTGGGGAAAATGTATCTGTAACCAATGTTTTGTTATGCATAAATATAGAGCTCTAAATTGCATTTTGTTGACAGCTTTGCAGTCTACGTTTTTAAATAGCATTTATAGCTTTGGGCAATCATTTACATCATTAAAACCTACTAATGACAAAACTGTTACATGAGCAGGTATTTTCTGAGATCACCAAAACTGAGTGCGAGCTCAAAGGTGAGAATACTTCTGGATTAGAGACTTCCAGGCAAATAGTCTTTGGTAAAAGCCAAAAATAAACTTGCACAAATAATTGGTTGGAATATGTTCACAATACCTACAAAGTATCCCACCCACTTAGAAAAGTGAATTGAGTGTAATTACTGTAGAATAACATTTTCATTCAAAGAAAAACTCAAGACTCAGACTTTAAGGTCAGAAGGGACCATCATGATCATCTAGTCTGACCTCCTCCACATTGCAGGCCACAAAACCTCATCCACCCACTCCTGTAATAGATCCATAACCTCTTTTACTGAAGTGCTGAAATCATGGTATAAAGACTTCAAGTTAGAGAGAATCCACCATTTACACTAGTTTAAACCTGCAAGTGACCCATGCCCCAAGCTGAAGAGGAAGGCAAAAAAAACAAAACAAAAAAACAGGGTCTCTGCCAATCTGACCTTGTGGGAAAATTCCTTCCCAACCACAAGTATGATGATCAGTTAGACCCTGAGCATGTCAGCAAGACCCACCAGCCAGACACCTGGGAAAGAATTTTCTGTAGTAACTCAGAGCCCTCCCCATCTAGTGTCCCATCACCACTGGAGATATTTGCTGCTAGCAGTCGCAGATCAGCTACATGTCATTGTATGCAGTCTCATCATATCATCCCCTACGTAAACTTATCAAGATCAGTCTCGAAGCCAGTTAGATTTTTTGCCCCCACTGCTCCACTCCAGAACTTCACTCCTCTGATGATTAGAAACCATAGTCTAATTTCAAGCCTAAACTTGTAGACTAGTAAACTCAACAACAATTAGTTTCCTCCTGTGCATACTACACAATGTGATATTTAAAATTAAAAGGTTGAGATAAATAGTATGCTCACTTAAACCTAGGTAACCTTAGTGAGCTGAATTGTTACATAGCCACTCCTCAGCTACACAGGCTACTACAAGCCCATCACACCTGTCCTCCACTCTCTACACTGGGTTCCCATAGAATTGTGAATGAAATTCAAGGTCTTGGTTCTCATCTTCAAAGACCTCCATGGTCTGAGCCCAGAATATTTAAAAGACTGTCTAATGCTCAGAGACAAAGACAGTGGTCGACAGCTACAATCCTCTGGCACAATGGAACCCTCAACAATAAGAGTAAAGCTCACCTGTGAGAGACAGAATTTGCTCCAGGGCCAGTCCTGAGGAACTAAGAACCACCACAAACCTCACCACTTTCTGTCCCAAGTGCAAGGCACATTTCTTTGACCCTGCCTTCTCTAACACACAGATAGCAACAGGTATTTTAATTTTAAAAAATAAAATAAAATCCCTACCAAAAAGAAATTCTACTGAACATGCTTCTCCCTCAGCAGAAAGGATGTGAGAACACGACAGATGCATCGGCACGTTGCTTAATGCACTACTAGAGGAAGGCACACAGATACTACAGTGATGGGCACAGTAGAAGAAGCTATATAAAATAAAATAGATTTGAGGCTGCCTGCTTGTGAGCACTTGAGAGATATGGGCCATCCTCAACTTCCACACACTTTCAGGAGAGTTAAGGGTACTCTGCACCTCACAGGAGTGCTCAGCACATTGCAGGATCAATGGTTAAGGGCCCACCAGATGTTCTGGGGATGGGCCCAATTTCCCCTGCCCTCATAGTCAGTGGAAGTCAGGAGTAATTCCACTGAAGTCAAAACCAGGATGACAGAGAGTATTACAGAAATGAGAATTTACTAAGGGAGCCAAACAACTTTCACATGAGGGTGTTTTTAGAGTAAAGGATTAGGAGTCAGCAAACTAATCATACTAAGTCTTTGTTATACTGAGGGAAAAGTCATAAAAGTGAGGACTTCAGTTAATAAATCAACCATCATGTGGGCAAAAGTAAAACTAAAGCTTATAAAGTAAGTATTGTTTTTACATAATACATCTATTCTGCCACTAAATAGATTTATCTGACTGGATTTAATGATCCACAAAACTGCTGCAATATATTCTTCTAATATTTTTGACTCAGGGCTGAGTTTTAATGGCCTGTGGAAGACAGCATAGTAGCCAATGACCCAAAGTACCACAGGCTCATTTTCTGCTTAAGGACTGTTTGGGCACACTTCACATAGCACAAGCATGTTGGTCGTGCAACACTTAGGTATCCCCTGTCTGTGTCATCCTCAAAGACAGACCTTGACACTTAAGGACATTTCAATTTCTGAGGAAATAAATAAATAACCAAATCAATCAATCAATCCTAATAGAAATTGCAGAGATCTAGTCTAATACTGAACTTCCTCAAATACCCTATGCATTAATGTAGCTAATCCAGCAGTTTGAAAATGTCACTAATATTTATTTAATTAATTTAATTGCCTAGTAAGAGGTAGCATACTCTAAGAAGCTTATTTAATGTAATAATTTCTGTACAAAAATTCTTATTAGAGAAGGGTCAGAATGAGAATCTTAAATCTTAACAGAGGGGGAGAGGCATATTAGACTCAAGATCCCTTGAACCAAACCTGTCCCTTTAATTTTGGTTCTGTGTTACCCCCAAATCCTAAGAGTATAACTTCCTAATGTCTGTTCATTCAGTTTGTAGAAATCTCATGAGAAAATCTACCAAGGTTTCAGTATTGTCTAATCTGAAGACAATCACTGGATTTGATTCAATGTCAAACCCTAAATCTAATCGCGGTAGGAATATCGTTATGAGGTGAGTAAAACATCGTTATGGGTTGAGTTAAACCTCATTCAAACTGCTATGTGAAAGCACTCATAACTCAACATAGTTGTAAGAAATATTTTAGGGGCCACACCTAGAACAAGGCCTAATAGTTTGCCCAGAAATTAGCACCATGTGGGTGGGAGGTGTGATGGGTTCAGTCACAGAGACCCCGTTGGGACTGCCACCTGATGTGCTGAGACTACCTCTGAGCCCGTTTTCCCTGCCAGCTTGGGACTTCAGTACCCTGTTTTGTTGAGCCAGACATGCTAGCCTGCTGCAAACACAGACCCAGAGGTTGGGCCACATCCCCCAAAAGCTGAAAACTTAACTGTAAACAGCTTAAGAAGTGCTCCTGTCTCTAGCACCCAGACACCCAGCTCCCAATGGGCTCCAAACCCCAAATAAATCTGTTTTACTCTGTATAAAGCTTATACAGGGTAAACTCATAAATTGTCCACCCTCTATAACACTGATAGAGAGATATCACAGCTGTTTGCTCCCCCAGAAATTACTTACTTATTCTGGGTTAATTTATAATCAAAAGTGATTTTATTAAATGTAAAAAGTAGGATTAAGTGGTTCCAAGTAATAACAGACAGAACAAAGTAACCCACCAAGCAAAATAAAACAAAATCACATAATTCTAAACCTAAAACAGTAGGAAACTAAATACAGATGAAATCTCATTCCCAGAGATGTTCCAATAAGCTTCTTTCATAGACTGGACTCCTTCCTAGTCTGGATCCAGCAATGACTCACACTCTCATAGTTACTGTCCTTTGTTCCAGTTTCTTTCAGGCATCTCTTTGGGGTAGAGAGGCCATCTCTTAAGCCAGCTGAAGACAAAATGGAGAGGCTTCCAGGGCCTTTTATATTCTCTCTCTTGTGGGTGGAAACCCCTTTGTTCTTCTGTGCAAAGTCACATCAACAAGATGGAGTTTGTAGCCACCAGGCAAGTCACACGTCCATGAATGATTTGAATGATTCAGCTTTTTGCAGGCCGACGCCCTTGTTTACATCAATGTTTCTCAAACTGGGGTCACTGCCTGTGTAGGGAAAGCCCCTGGCGGGCCGGGCCAGTTTGTTTACCTGCCCCATCCGCAGGTCTTTCCAATCGTGGCTCCCACTGGCCGTGGTTCGCAGTTGCAGGCCAATGGGAGCTGCTGGAAGTGGCACGGGCCAAGGGACTTATTGGCCGCCGCTTCCAGCAGCTCCCCTGGGCCTGCAGTGGCGAACTGTGGCCAGTGGGAGCCGCGATCGGCCGGACCTGCAGATGGGGCAGGTAAACAAACCAGCCCGGCCCACCAGAGGCTTTCCCTACACAAGCGGCAACCCCTGTTTGAGAAACACTGGTTTACATGTTAGTTTGAACATTCCCAGGAAAGCTCAGATGTCAGTTAAGTCCATTGTCTGTTAAGTGTTTCTTGATTGGGCACTTACTGAGAATAGTCCTTTCTCATGAAGCTGACCAAATCCTTCACTGGGGATATTTAGAATCAAACACATTGAGATACAAGTACATCACCAATATTCATAACTTCAAATACAAAAGTGATAGACACATACAGACAGTACAATCATAACCAGCAAACTACAACCTTTCCATAGACACCCCACTTGACCTCCTCTGTACAAGACCTGGTGCAACCATAGGACCCTGGTTGCAACAATGATCTATACGGTCACTCTTCATATCAACAACATCATAGAAGGTTCCACTGGGTATTGTGCCTAGAGGCTGGTTAGGGGTGTGTGCATGTGTGTGTGTGAGAGAGAGAAAACACATACAAACTGAAAACAGATGAGAGAGAGAGAGCGCTAGAGAAAGTGCTTTTGGGTCTGCTGGCTAAAGAGGCTTGGGGCTCTATGCTAAGAAACTGCTCCTTTTGTTTTTGGTTCCTCCTGCGTTCAGAATAAGCAGGACTTTGTACATTGCCTGTAAACAGACAAGATTGCATCAGGGAATATGCAATTTCTCTGACAATTTCTACTTCCAAATAAAAAATCAGCAGGGCCCTGAAATTTTACTAGCTGCTTGGGTTTAAAGGGTCTCACTATCATCTCCTCAGACCAAACCTAATTTTTATGAAAGATTTGACTACCATTGAATATTTGAAAGGCCACTTTGCTTTTATAGTTCAGTTGAATATTAACTTTACTTAGATGTATTATAGTAATTTGAATGTTCCTTATTTTAATAAATGTAGAGAGAGAAATATAGCAATTAATAAGGTCTTCTTTAAAATAACATTTTAAAAAGAGTTGAAACTAAGCTAATTTCCAGCAGTTCATACCAAATATGGAAAAGATATTTCTGTCTGTAGCACTAAAAATCAGTACAACCCTAGCAATTGGTGGGGGGGAGGAAATGAGAAGGGGGTGGGGAGGGTAAAATAAAGATAATGGATTTCAGGAAGGCAGACTTTAGCAAACTCAGGGAGTTGGTAGGTAAGATCCCATGGGAAGCAGTCTAAGGGGAAAAACAGTTCAAGAGAGTTGGCAGTTTTTCAAAGAGACATTAAGGGCACAAAAACAAACTATCTCACTATGTAGGAAAGATAGGAAGTAGGGCAAGAGTCCACCCTGGTTTAACCAGGAGATCTTCAATGATCTGAATAAGAAAAAAAAGAGTTCCACAAAAACGTGGAATCTAGGTCAAATTACAAAGGATGAATCAGCGGCAAAGAGTCCTGTGGCACCTTACAGACTAACAAATGTATTGGAGCATGAGCTTTCGTGGGTGAATACTCACTTCATCGGATGCATGTAGTGGGCAATTAGTGGGAAACTATTCTTTGCAGCATTTTGTGTAATGAAACCAAGAATCCTGCTTTGGGGGATATTAATGGCTGCATAATTAGCCATGATAATTTTATATGGACTATTGTAATTAACTGGATGGCACATACAGTACCACTAAGTTAATCACTGCTCTCTACTGGATATAATGAGAATTCTTCAGGTATGTATTATGAGTCCTTACAATGCTATCAGTGGACTCCGCCATCTTCCTATTGCTTCCTGGGTGGGCTTTTTGGGGTCTTTGAGGCATGTGAAAGTCCCTGTTAGGAGGGAGTGTAGTAGGCAGGAACACCACCTCCTCCAGGTTCTCATGAACATTGGGTGACATCAGCAATTGGCTTGACCCATGATACACAGAGGGCAATGGAGGATAGAAATCCTTCACCTCCCCTCTGCAGTTGGCTCTGTAATAGCAAGTAGCTCTCTAACATTTTGCATAGTTGTTAGGGCACTGGGAGGTTTAGATTTTTGTTGTTTGAAGCAGCCACATGTTTGACTCTTCTTTCGCTAACGATTCATAGATTATCAGGCCAGAAGGGACCACTGTCTGACTAATCTGATTTTCTGTACAACATAGGCCATAGAACTTCCCTGAATTAATTGCTATTTGAACAAGAGCATATTTTTTAGAAAATGACTACAGACCTCAGGGCCTGAAATGGGGTCTACAAACTCCATACTGACCTGAGACAGAGGGGGAAAGAGAACCTCTCCTGTTTATAAGCAAGCAGCTTGATTGCATCCCCATGCAGCTGCCAAAGCTGCCAACCATGGAGACAGGAACACACAGCTACAACCAAGCGAGGAAATAAGGTCAGCTATAAAGGAGGGAGTACAGAGATGGAAGAGGAGGCAGACAGACCTGGGACAGTAAAGGGGAGACAGCCCTGCACCCAGCTGCTTCCAAGAAAGTAACCAAGAGACTGAGGCAGACTACAAGCCCTAAAATTAAAGAACTACTAAACTTCATTCAGGTCAATACCTAGGCTTTCACCTCTAATTAAGACAAGTTAAGGAAGGTCAGCCAATAGATGCTGAGGCCTCTCGAAAGATCACACCAAGAGACCATGACAATGCCCATAATTCATCTTCAATGTCCAATCCAGGGCCGCCCAGAGGATTCCGGGGGCCTGGGGTCTTCGGCGGCGGGGGGCCCTTCCCTTCCGGGACCCGCCGCCGAAGTGCCCCGAAGACCCGCGGCGGGAGCTCCCCGCCGCCGAATTACCACCGAAGCGGGATCCGCCGCCAAAGTGCAGCCCGGTCTTCGGCGGTAATTCGGCGGCGGGGGGCCCCCGCCGCGGGTCTTCGGGGCACTTCGGCGGCGGGTCCCGGAAGGGAAGGGCCCCCCGCCGCAGAAGACCGGGCTGCGCTTCGGCGGCGGGTCCCGCTTTCCCCCCCGCCCCCGGCCCCAGCCTCTTACCCCCGGCTCCCTCCTCACCCGGAGTCTCAGCGCCTCGCCGGAACAGCCGCAGCGTGTGGCCGGCGGGGCCTGAGCTCCGTCCCGCTCAGAGCCGCGTGGGGAGGGGGCGGGGCTGTGAGCTCCACGCTGAGCGGAGGCAGCTGATCTCAGCCTGGAGCTCCCAGCCCCGCCCCCTCCCCACGCGGTTCTGAGCGGGGCGGGGCTCAGGGGCCCCAGCGGAGACTCGGCGCTTGATGCGCTGAGGTGCCAGGAGAGGGGCGGAGGCGGGAGCCTCCGCTGTTCTCTTGGGGGCCCCTGCGGAGCCCGGGGCCTGGGGCAAATTGCCCCCTTTGCCCCCCCCTCTGGGCGGCCCTGGTCCAATCAGCTGCCCTTCAACCATCTACCATTCTTAAAAACTTTAATTCCTTGGCTCTTATGAACCATCTTCTCTTGGTTCTCCACCTACTTCTCAGATCAACCCCTTCAGTGGGTTGTCCTTCTCTTCCCCTCTCCATCTTCTGGAAGGCATCTCTATAACACTCTCTTTGGCTCATTTTTTCTTCTTCATCTAAACCCTATCTCTATGGGATCTTATCAGTGGTAGCTTTGACTCCCATCTTTATACTAAGGATTCACAAACTAAAAAACTCAGTTTGTCTTTTTTGCATAGCCTCATGGATGTCCAACCATTAACTAAAACATAACATGCCTAAACCAGGTCTTGATCTTTCCTCCCCATTTCTCTATCATGGTGGACAACCTTAGTTTTGCTCAAGACTATAATCTTGGCTTCTCCTGTGACTTGGCTCTCTGTTGAGCCATATATCTAGATAGTATCTCTATCTTGCCATGTCTTCTTGACCTTTCCTTTCTACCCACAATGGATTAATATCCAATCCGTGATCATTTGCTTATTACCAACAATGATGCCTGCAACTTCAGCTGCCTCCCCCACTGCATGAGTCCATTCAAAATGCTGCTTTAAAAATAGATCAGCATGCCTGATAGACTATGTCATTCCCTTTTTTAAGTATACCTCTTCCACTGCTGTTTGAAACAGCAGTATGCTAAGCGCACTATGGAACTTTCAGTGTAAAGCAACAGGATCAGTTAGTGAGCAACACAATAGAGTTCTGTAGATTGATACCACAGCTGGTCATATACACTAACTCTCCATATAGATAAGCCCCATGTCTCATTGTAAGTCAATGAGACATGGTCTCCAACATGGCTAAGTGGGCCAAAATGGGACATAGGAGGCTAAGTCACTTAGGCACTTTGAAAAACTTTACTTTCAGCTGATAAGCTCCCAGATTTGAAAATCCATTGTAGAGCTACTGTTAGATCTATGGCTACTTGCCTCTCTCTCTCTCTCATGATAACTAAACTCATTTATTTTGGCTAAATTCACCACCATGCCTGCCTAAAGCACCGTCCCTGAGCAGTCCGGTCTATTGCATTAAAGCAGTTGATGAAATTGGTGCTAAGGTGTGGCAGCCAGGTTGGAAGAAGTGCCTCATAAATTTAAGATTTGATATTGCTAGATGAAATATTACTATGGACTGCAGCAAAAAAAGAAATTGGGGTTGGGATTTCTGAAATGGGAGGATAAATAAACATTGATTTCATTTTAAACAAGTCAGTTCTTCATAATGATGGGACTGGGTGGGGTCATTTTCATTTTAAATGAATGTGTTAATCATTGGGGGATTTGTCTGCTAGGGCAGGAAGGCAGTTTATGTTTTTTAGATATGTCACTAAGATGTACCTATTCGCTCTTTGAGGCTGCTCTCATGCAGCCTTGAAGCAAATGGCTCTTTGAGCAGCATTAACACATAAGTGGTTATATTTTAAAGTAAAAGTCACTAATGTGAATGATACACTTATGACTTTTGAGTCCAGCAGCTTTCTTGGGTTTTTTCCTCCAGAAAGGGCATATTAAGCAAATGGAATTTTCCAAGTATTCACAATTCAAAATTATGGTGTCTCAGATATCAACACCCCAACACGATCATCACATTCAAAGGAAATCATTAAAGTATGTTCATTTTAGGGCCTGCCAATACATGACTTCCAAGTTAGAGATGTTCATGAAAGCATTATAGCTATACCAAGCAGAATATAAACAGCTGGAAGACGTACACAGGAGGATGTAAAAGGTTACAAAATTATGAAGGATTATAATCAGATAGTTAAGAAGTGTCACACTCCATGAAGATTACAAACATTTAAACAAGCTTCAAGTACAAGGCTCCATAATTTTCAAATCATCTTATGCAAATAAGCATGGTTGTTTTCATGAGGAAAACACAGACATATGTGGTGGGAAGATGGGGATAAAAAACACAATCTCTCCTGGTGTATGCACTTCAGAGATAATGACATCTGAAATGTTGGAGAATTTATGACCAGAGTAATGGTGGTTATGACCTAGGCAGCCAGTGATTTGTTTAGCTTTTCCTTTCCTTATCTCCAAAAGGACATATGCTACCAGTTTCAAATCTGGTGCTTTTCTTAGTCCACAAGTAAATATTTTATATGCCATCAGTGCGTGACTCATTTCGATCATTTTTATTTCCACTTTTTTATGTAGTTGCAGTAATAAAATACACTCCATATTCCTAGTGATCTGATACGTGCAGGGAACAGGGCCATATCACATCCTGCTGACTACAAACTCATCATGTCAAGTCTCCATCCTACCCAGAGTTGCAACTTGAAAATATGAGTTGCAGAGACAAGATTTATTTAGTGCATTCCTAGCATTCACTATCATTATATACAGCAATCATTGGTATCCTGAGGCAATGGAAAACCTCAGTCACCAACTCTTTGTACTGCTTTTGCACCATGCACTGAAATACACAATGAACTTCTGATTCTCCTTAGCCCCAGGCAAGGCTCATTACAAAGGTTGTTCTTTCTCTGCCCTACTTTCAGTTCCTTTTATCATGCAGAGCTTAAAGCCCTTCTTCTAATTTATTTATTGGTCTGAACACCAAGGAAGCTTTCTATTATGATCTGCAGCCATAGCTGCTTTTGAAACAGTTTTTAACTGTAATATCCTGCTGAAACTAGCAGACATAATGCATAAGTGTGTGTGTGAAAAATACTGACCTAGCCTAAGAGTGATTTAAAATATATTCAATAGCAAAAGGTAAAAGTTAATGAAAAGCTACTGGCATAGACAATTCTCTGATTGAATAATGCATTCCATTTCTTTTATTTAGGTTAGTCTGGGTCAAATAATAAGTAAACTAATGCAGACCAAAGTGTAATAAAAATGAAATTTAAATTTCCTCACTCCGCTAGCCCTGTAAAGCATTCTAAAACAGCAATTAGCAGGTTCTCTCGCTGCAATCCCGCTGGCGTTCCCAGAAAAAAAGTTAAGCCAAATGAAAAGGATTGGGCCAACTGCATTACTGATCCCACACTGGAAATAAACATTCTGCTGTAGGGAGACTGGACAGTGTTGCAGTTCTGCAAATGCCAGTAAGTGCCTATAACCACACAAGAACAAGAAAGAGTCAATTGCACTGGCCTCTTTGATAAAACAGATTTACCTATACACAGTACTTGGGGCTGCCTTGCAAAACAAGTCACTTTGGGGAAATTAAAAAGATCAGAATTTTCAAGTGATATTACATACAAAACAAAAAAGTGTTTGAAGATGAAACTCTGTAAAAACATGTTACTTTATGGCAAAGTCCATAGTACTCACTATTATCTCAATTTATCTATTAATTTGATTTATATTGCAATATGTGAACTATGGAAAATGTAGAAAAACAATATTTCTATGTTCCATATAATTGTATTTACATTTAAATATAATTGCTTAAAGAAAATGCCCACAAATATACATTAAATTTAAAATATAATAATGCATATGCACCAAAGTCACAAAATACCAAGACTGCAATTTTCTCCCTTAAAATAATATTTTAAAAATGGTATTAAACAGCAGAAATCTAAGAAATAAAATATTGTTCTAGAAGGCACCTCTAGAAGTGAGAGCCTTAATAATCCATCTAGTGTGTAGAACAACATGAATCTTTTTTAACCTAACTACCAAAATTTATGTAAACTTAACTCCAGCTTCCATTGTTATAAGGTATTTGTAGTAAAGTTTCCTAAGAGACTACTGTAATCATACAGAATTTGTTGGCATATATCAAAATCAATGTTCTAACATAAAGAGTAGCAGCATCACAAACTGCCTGTCCTCATCCATCCTTGAAGAACAATAAAAAATGTAAAATTAATAAAAGCCCAAATTTAAGTGTCTACATCATTCCAACATCACAGCACTTTGTTAAAAATGTATGTCTGTAAATCAAAATCTAGGTGACATTTGAAAACACATTAGTTGCTAAATTCTAAATAGAATATCACTTTGCAAATCAGCAATAATTACTGAATTACCAGGTTGTTATGAGCAATATGATAACAAAGATTTGGGGGAGGAGGGTAATCAATAGGTTTGACTAGCTAAGCCACAAAGACAGACTTTTATTAGGGCTGACAATTAATCGCAGTTAACTCACGTGATTAACTAAAAAAAAATCACGATTAATCACACTGTTAAACAATATAATAACAATTGAAATGTATTAAATATTTTTGGATGTTTTTTGACATTTTCAAATATATCATTTCAGTTACATCCCAGAATACAAAAGTGTGAAATGCTCACTTTATATTATTTTTATTACAAATATAGCACTGTAGAAATGATGAAAAGAAATTGTATGAGGTGAATTGAAAAATACTAATGTAACCCCTCTGCTAGGCTGAAACGATAGCAGCAAGGGCCAGGTTCAATACATAGGGGTCCCTTCCCCACCACGTAATGCAAACCAGCTCGAGCCCCCACCCAGTGACCTGGGAAAATCTTACACACACCCCTGGGCGCCTCAAGGAGGCAATACTTCCCCTCTCACAAGCACAGACTCTTGGTGTAGCAGAAAAGGTTTAATCAGATAAGATAAACAACAAGCATTAAATTTGGAAAATACCTCAACTAGAGTTCATAGGTCAAACCGTGAGCAAAGACCCACCCCAGCAAATTGGGCCGTGTCCTTCTCTCTGGGCCCTTGAGTCCAGCAACCCCCCAAATCACCCACAGTCCCAAAAGTCCCACAATTCAAAAGTCTCTGTCCCGGGTCAGTGCAGCCCCAGAGTTCAAGAGTCTCTTTGCAGAAGTCCCCCTCCCCAGCCTAGGTAGAAAGGAGCACCTTACGTGGTTCAGGGCCAACTGCCCTGCCTCTTCGTGGGGTTCTGCTTCCACTAGTCGTCCCCGCAAACAGCTCAGCTCCGCTTGCTCTGCGGGCTGCTCCACTCTGCCAGCTGCTCTGGTCCACCAGCTGTCCTGTGATCCGCTCCAGCCGTCCTCACGAGCTGCTCAGCTCCACTCACCCAGTGGCTGCACAAACTGCTCCACTCCGCTCTGCCAGTATTGCTTCAGGCTCCCCCACTCATTAGCACAGTGCTCTCAGCTCAGCAAGTCCAGCTCTTCAGTGATTTCAGCTCCACTCATTAGCACAGTGCTCTCAGCTCAGCAAGTCCAGCTCTTCAGTGATTCCAGCTCTTCAGTGATTCCAGCTCATAGTAGGGAAGCCCCAGTACCAGTGAATTCAGCTCAGTAACCTGCATCTAGATTCTTAAGGGAATCAAAAATTAACTCTGACATTCCACAGTGGAGAGAGGCATAGGTGGAACTGGTGCTTCTGGCTCACACAAGGAGCCTGCACCACCCAGTACAGATATCTGTCCCCAGCCTCTCTCCCTTGACTGGGTTTTGGAACCCATGTCCCTTGTCTAGCAAGTGCTATTTAATTGATAATGAAACCCTCTATCATAAGACAGTTTTGTAGTTCCTCATTTACTTAATCGGGGTGACAACATTTTATTGCTCCTGCCCCAATAACAACGAAATTGGGGCTCCCACAGCTGTGAAAATAACCATCCCAGGCTGCTGTGCGGTATGCTAAGTGGGGGTGGGTGTGCCAATGCAAATAACTGAATTGATAATGTGAATACTTGAAACTTCTTTCTGCACTCCCCATAATCTACCACCAGAGGTCAGGGTAGAGCTCATCCTGACTCTGCTTACACTAATTAATATTTGTCATGAAATCTCTTTATCATGAAAGTGGAACTTACAAATGTAGAATTCTTTTTGTTACATAACTGCACTCAAAAACATAACAATGTAAAACTTTAGCGCCTATAAATCCACTCAGTCCTACTTCTTGTTCAGCCAATCACTAAGAGAAACAAGTTGGTTTACATTTACAGGAGGTTATGCTGCCCGCTTCTTATTTACAATGTCACCTGAAAGTGAGAACAGGTGTTCGCATGACACTGCTGTAGCTGGCATCAGAAGATATTTACGTGCCAGATGCTCTAAATATTCATATGCCTCTTTATGCTTCGGCCATCATTCCAGAGGACGTGCCTCTATGCTGATTACACTCATTAAAAAAATAATGCTTTAATTAAATTTGTGACTGAACTCCTTGGGGGAGAATGTCTCCTGCTCTGTTTTATCCTCATTCTGCTATATATTTCATGTTACAGCAGTCTCGGATGGTGACCCAGCACATGTTGTTCATTTTAAGAACACTTACACTGCAGATTTGACAAAACGCAAAGAAGATACCAATGTGAAATTTCTAAAGATAGTTACAGCACTTGGCCCAAGATTTAAGAATCTGAAGTGCCTTCCAGAATCGGAAAGTGATGAGGTGTGGAACATGATTTCAGAAGTCTTAAAAGAGCAACACTCAGATGTGGAAACTACAGAACCTTAACCACCAAAAAAGAAATGCAGGTGGCATCTGATTCAGATTATGATTATTCGGTCCACACTGCTTTGGGTCGTTATTGAGCAGAACCTGTCATCAGCATGGACGCATGTCCTCTGGAATGGTGGTAGAAGTATCAAGAGACATATGAATCTTTAGTGCATCTGGCATGTAAATATCTTGTGATGCCAGCTACAGCAGTGCAATGTGAATGCCTGTTCTCACTTTCAGGTGACATTGTAAATAAGAAGTGGGCAGCATTATCTCCTGCAAATATAAACAAACTTCCTTGTCTGAGCGATTGACTGAACAAGAAGTAGGACTGATTGGACTTGTAGACTCTAACATTTGACATTATAGAAAACATCCAAAAATATGTAAATAAATGGTATTCTATTATATTTAACAGTGCGATTAATCGCATGATTCATTATTTTTAATCACACAATTGTGATTTTAATGACGATTAAATGTTTTAATCACTTGACTAATTTTTATATACTCAAACAGGGTACCTTTTGTCGTCATTAATTGGATTTCAAGTGAAAAATTGGGCTGTTTTAGGCCTGTTTAATCCAGCTGACATGTGATAGCTGAACGGTTGTGATTGCAGTTTGATTGAAAACATCTTACTCACAGACAGATTTCGCTTTGACTTACAGTGGTGTAAATCTAGCCATAGCTGCCAAGGTTTGCCCAGTTCCATATACACCATTTTATGCCATTTATATATTGACAAATAATCCTAAACTTCAGTTTCTAGTCAAACACCCTTCTGCAGGCAACAGCAGGGACAGGAAATTGATTGAAACCTGGCATCTATGACTGGGGCACGTAGTGTAATGGGATGTCTCAGAGCACTAGAGTAGGTGCTCTTGGGTGTCTGGAGTTGCTGACAGTTGTGAGTGGTGTCTAGGGGTTGCTGAGATATGAATGCTGGATGCTGTCTGGGTTGGCTGGGGTTGCGGGAACTGGTAGCTGGGATCTGCCTGCGGTCTCTCTGTGGGGGGCTGTAATATCTTTGAAGGTATCTGTGGTATCTAGGAGTGGGTGGTCTCTCTGGGGCTGTGGCTGAAGGAAGCTAAACTAGTAACAATCTGCCTCAGTTTTTGTCTCTGCCAACCATGCCACCTGCTGCTGCTTTCATTCCTGCCACTTCTTTCCCCATCCAGAGCCAATAGGGAGAGTCAGCAGAAGAGAGGCCTACAGGCTACCTGAACCCAGTTTCAAGAAAGACAGCTAGTAATCAGCTGGAAGAACTGCAGCTTCTGCCCATCTCTGGAGGAATGACATTCAGCAGCAGGCAGGTTTGACAGAGCTGATAAATGCATGAATATCATGCAAGATGTGAAACCCTTGGCAGCTTTGTGGAGTAACTCCCCCAGTGTCAATTTGCCTGATTTCCAGCCACTTGCACCTTGTCCTGTCATATCCACCTATGCAAAGTGGTGTCATGCTACCATCCAGATCTGGTAGCATTTTTCAGTTGCTTTGCTTGGGTGTAAATGACAACATAAAGTGCAAAGCAGTAGAGAATCAGGCCTGATCAATTAACTGAGTAGGTGCTGGTAAATTGATTGTATTAATTTAAATATTTAAAACTAATGGCTAAGGATGGCAAGCTTGAAAAGCCCCCTACACACACACACACACACCTTTTTTATTAAAATAATATCCTTTCAAGAAGATGTGAATGTCAAAGGGTAGCTGAAACAGGCCATATCTTGAAGTGCTTGGATGACCACAGAACTCAAGCTTTTCTCCAGTTTTTTTTTCTTTTTGTATAATACAGGATATGGATGGTCATTTGAGCTTGTACAGTAGCAACTGAAATCCAAACAGCTAGAACAGTGGTTCTCAAACTTTTATTCTGGTGACTCTTTTCACATAGCAAGCCTCTGAGTGTGACCTCCCCTTTATAAATTAAAACTGCTTTTTCATATATTTAACACCATTATAAATGCTGGAGGCAAAGCGGGGTTTGGGGTGGAGGCTGACATCTCACGACCCCCATGTAATAACCTCACAACCCTCTGAGGGGTCCCAAACCCCAGTTTGAGAACCCCTGAGCTAGAATGACAGAATACAAGGTAAAACAAAACCACAGCCACAAGTCACTTCTGATTTGCCAAAGCTGGATTTATAATAAACAAACAGAGTTGAGGTCAACACAAGAATTGTCAAGCAATATGCATCTAGGACATGGGATAATGAGGCCATATTTTTGGTACTGGTGTGAATTTGCATAGAATATAACAAGACCCTAATCCTATCAGCATTTTTAAGACTATATTAAAATGAATGGTTTTTTAATCTCCCATTTTAACTTTCCACATATAGTTCCAAACCAGATCACTGGGAAGTACAAGGATTCAGATTCAAAGACTCCTATTGACTTTAAGAAACTCTGGATCAGATCTTTAGAAAAAGGGCACCACTGAAGTGGGAGAGAGTGGACGGTCACTGTCACAGCTTCAGGGCAATTGCACCTATATTACCCTCCATGGTCCAGCAAGGGCACTGACTCTAGGTTTCCGTATCCCATCATCACTTCTCTTGGGCAGAGATTTATGTCTCACTCCCTCCTGACCAGGGATTTTAAGGCTGCACAGCTCCCTGGCTTGCACTGTGATATTCCCAGCAAGTCAGACTGCCTAAAAGGCCAGCACTTGTGCCTGGCTTTCTCTCTGAGGGCTATGACCCATATATTGCCCGCCATTATTTGTTACCACACAGTTCCTTCTAAGCAAGCTCATTTATTCTTAAGGTAAAAGCATTAAAGAGAAAAAATATTAAAACAATAAAAGAACCTACACATGTGCTAAAAAGCTTACCGGAGATCACCCCCAACGGCTCTAGTAGGTTACAGTCCTTCAGAACCCACAACTGGGTTGTCCCCATGGTTACAAGTTCATCCATCTTAGATCCACAGTCAGAACGGTTACTGGGCAGATCAGCCATTTCTTTATATAGCTTGAGCCTTTGATCGTGGCCTTCTATAACAGATAATCAGCAGATAGTGACTCCCTCCTCCGAGCAAAGCTTCAAAAGGCTGTGGTTTTGCACAATGGGAGTTGGGTAATTTGCATTAACTCTCCCTAGGGATTCCCCAAGGAAATCAACTTAACACTTATTGTCCCAAAGAGTCTATTCTTAATTGGCACATTTTCAATATAGTCTTTTGAACTCCCAGGTCTTACATCTGCCACATCTCCTCCTAGAGAGTGATATCCTGGCCCACAAGAATACATAAATTTAATACAATAATACAATTGCCATATCTGTCACAGTTGCTACTCCTTTAAGTGACCAACCGTAACTCTGTTTAACCAACACTGATCACAGTTCCCTGGTCAGGATGGGTCCTCTCCATCATAGAAAACATAACCACCATTCAAAAGTGATGCAAAATTTGCTTGCATTGCCTTCTTGGGCAACTGTGAATGAAAACCAAGTGGCAGGCATAAACATAGCAGAAGCTATAGCCTTAAAACCACAAATACAGCAACATAAGATATCAGATGTTCCAAAGGAACATCAAGATCAGGGGTTCTCAAACTGGGGGTCGGGACCCCTCAGGGGGTCGTGAGGTTATTACATGGGGGGTGGTCATGAGCTGTCACCCTCCACCCCAAACCCCGCTTTGCCTCCAGCATTTATAATGGTGTTAAATATATAAACAAATGGTTTTAAAATATAAGGGGGGTCGCACTCAGAGCTTGCTGTGTGAAAGGGGTCACTAGTACAAAAGTCTGAGAACCCCGATCAAGATTGTTGGACAAATTGAAGAACCAGTTAAAAGAGATCAGTTCAGCTAAAGTATCCTTGAGCACTGCATCAAGACTAGGTTACAAAAGGGAGAGTTAAACAGAGATTGAGCTATAAGGATTATAAACCCAGGACTGAAACTGTATTTGTTTAGAAGGAATACACATAATCAGCCTCATCCTCCTGTGGCAGATTTGGAGAACTCATTATGTAGTGATTTATATCAGTATTTGACCAGAGTGATACAGAAGCCCAGAAATCTTTTGGACTGTTCCATTTGCCTGATAAATCTGAGGCAGTGTATTTACCTCTGCATCCAACTGAGCCAAGAAAGGTTTGAAGTATCATCAAAAGCTTGTTGAGCCAATTTTCACAGGCAAACATAATGGGGTAATAGCGTATTTGGAATGAAATTAAGCAATATTTGGAAGATCCCAAAGTTAGTGACAAAACCTTGTGAGAGCAAACTAACCTTGTGCTTATCTTAATTTGATGGATCTTTAATTGAAGCTATGGAAAGACACCTTATCAAACATGGCTTACCTAATGCAATACAGAAAATTGAAAGTGCAAAATAAAATGAAGGCTGTTTGAAGGAGGAGTCTGTAATACTTGCTATCTCAAGAGAATGTCAAGAAAACCAAATCTAGCTGAATATTTCCCAGATATGGAAACCATTTCTTTCCTGCATGGGATATATTTAATCATCATTCACAATATATATCTTTAAGGTCTTGTCTGCTTTAACTATAAAATCCCATTAATATGGACATTGTTATAACAATATAAAAGGGGCTTATAAAAGTATAGCTTCTTTCTGTAAGGGAACAGTAATAAGGAAAGAGGCTCTTTTATACAGGTATAACTGGTTCCATATTAGAGTTTGTACCAATTTAACTATTTTGGTAGAAAAAAATCACAGGTATAACCAAACGGTAAATCAGTACAAAAACTGTATGTAAACTACACCTCACAAGCTGGAAATATTAAAAATAAGGCAATGCCTGATATTCTGGGGAACAGTTGATGTGAAGGAGGCAATTTAGAATTATATATTTATGGTAATATCAGAAGATTCTTTTATTTCATTGTTTTTTTTTTCCATGGGTAAAAATATTTAGTATCTGGTTCATTGAGCCAGCACCTTGTCATCATTCAAACCCTCCCAAAGATTCTCATATTCCATCATGCCTACATGAATTGAGAACTCTTTTTAAAAATTATTCTCTTCTTTGGGTTGCCCAGTATATCCCGTCTTCAGAAATAATTCTTCAGATACTTACTACCGAGCATAGTGCTTCCTACTGTGAGCTTTATCATTGACATCAATACCATTACCCACAATATTAAACATTAGACCTGGTAGAAAGCATTTGCAAGACAGGGTACTTCCATGGTAAGCAAGTTGAGCCAGGGAGTCCCTATTTTGGGGTCATATCCAGAGCTGAGAACCCTGTCAGCACTTATATATTTAAAAGTTAATACATAATACAGTAGCTGCCACGTCAATTAATTTTATGACTTCTTGGACATTTAACATTCTTTTTGCAATTCATAGTTAAGAACACTTTTTTTAATTTCTTAAAGTGAAGAAAATTTTAAAGTGAATTCATTAATACTTTTTTAAAATAGCAATAAAAGTCTCCTTCTAATGACTGATTTTTCCCCACACAACCAGTTCTTGATGTTTCCATCTATTAGACTGTAATTTATTTTAGGTAGAGGCTGTCTTCATTTCTGCATATTATTTAGCACTAACGAAAAAGAAAATGTGAAGCATAATTATAAATAAAAAAACATAATTTTGTCACAACGTATGGACTTCATCTATTGTGATGATATTGGACAACAATGTAAAATGTGAAACTTTAGCAAGTATTTAATCAGTAATTATACTGCAAATGTTGAAAGTCATTTTTAATGTCCCCACCATTTTTCAAGGACTTGCTGATAAGCATGTTGCATACAAAATTGACATAATTCTGCCAAACTATACACTATAACCACAGAAAATAACCACAATTTTAAATATCTTAATTTTGCGAGATCTTGCAATGTCTTTAGTGCACAAAAGTTGAACAAGGCCCTTTGACTTTCAATATGCTATAGCAAGTCATCTGCACATTAAATTTCTTGAAAACTATGTAAAGCCCACTATAAAAAATGAAAATTGCCTTTTTAAAATCACATTTGTATGCAGATGTGTCCCTATGGCTTCCTCATATCAGCTGCCAATGACAGAATGCATACCAAAGCTAAATGGAACCGAGCTGCCCATCTGTGTGCTTTAAATACAATTGTCTGCCAACAAGTTTAAACAATCATACAAGCTTCTTCATTTTGGAAAATCTAATTTGAAAAGGAAAAGCATGGTCGTGCTCCATGGCTGTCATCTATGTTAAGAATACATCAGTTATACCATAGTTTGCAACCTTACGACAGAAAATATTACCATCACAGAGCCATCAAAGCACCACTAAGAAAATGTGTTGTCAGTGTAGGTGGTACTGGAGAACAGAGCTTGACAAGCAGGCACCAATTCCTTCTTCCTGGTGAGACTCAGTTGCCAATTATGAGGCATCGGTCAATGGAAATTTCTGAATTACACATATTAATTGTTCAATGACTAAAGGAAAAAGAAATCCATTCTCTTATCTGTCATTTCCTCCTTCTGGCTTCAAGAGTTAGTCTTTTCTTTCACCAGTTACACTAACACATGTGGAAGTATGATCATAGAATAGCTAGATGATGCATGGTTTTTCTTTGTATTCTCTACTAGAACAGTATTTTTTCAATCTACCCATATTGTAATTGCTTGGAATATTTACAATTAGAGGGTATGTTTTTGCCTAAACTATACTTTTATAAACTATTAAAACCATTTTCCCATACCCCCAGATGAATATAGCATGCACCTAAAAAATGTCCACCTTCAAAAAAGCAAAATGATCAAGTTTGAAATATGTTCATTACCTATAGCTTGCTTCCACCTCATTCTCCTATTGGATCTGTCCTTATGATTTGCCTGCCTTTGACCTTTTACAACACAGTTCACTGGAAGACAACTCTTCTGTCTGTGTCCTTGGGCCAAGACAAGAATGGGGTGCCCCAAGTTTCAGAATTCTTTTACTTACAAGCCCCCTTTCAGAAGTAACCTGCATGTTTTTCCCTTCAAAGATGGAACTAGATGAACATTCCATCCAAACAACCATATTATTTTATAAAACAAGTTTTATTAAATGAGAGAAAATGATATAGAATGAAAGGATTTGAAATAAAATAATGATGTAGTTGAAGCTGCTCAGTACCAAATCACACCAAACCCCTAGGTGCCAGTAGCGTAACAGGTTTCTTGGAGGCAAGTAGTGTAGGTACTTCGGCAACTAGGCCTTGTAGGATCGAGTCCTGGTGGGGATAAGACTCATGGCTAAGTGAAAAGATATTTTACTAGGTCTGTCAGGAAAGGGAAAGCTTGCAAATACCCCAGGTACAAAGGCTTAAACTGTTACAGTTCAAAGTGAGCAATAGCTGCTCCCCAATAAATCTTTATACCCAGCTGTAATATACGGCAGTCATGTGACTCTGCATACAGCTCCTGGGAATTCTTCTAGCTTCTTTTCAGCTCCTGGCTTGTCATGTGGCTGCTGCCTCCCAACCAAGCCCAGCCACTTCCTTGTTCAGGACCTTTCCCTTTATCTGGCTAGGAGGAAGGGGATGTGCAGTGGGGAGGAAAGTTGTAATCCCTCGCTTAGCAGATCCATCACAATTGTATTAACTTACCTATATTTAAATTTTTCCCCAACACTAAGGTACATAAAGCTCTCTTAGTCTAAGTTAACAAAATTACTTTTAAAATTTTTATTATTTGTTATTTATTATTAAGAGAGCAGATTTTAGAGTCTGACCTTCCTGTCTGCATTCAGCCACATGTTGGAAAGTAAGTCAGCCTGTAACAAAAGATTTTGCTTTTAGCTGCTCTGAAAAACCTTGCAGCACCTTGGATAGAGACTTGAAGAGAAAAACTGAAAAAGGGGTTTAAACATTGTAAAATTGCACTTCTCCAGATTGGCATAACAATGGTGGTGACAATATAATGCTTTGGCTTGCACAAAGCAGTAGTTAGTTTTAGGATTAAGGCTTTAGATAATTAATGATAGTTTAGAGCAGGGGTCGGCAACCTCTGACACGTGGCTCGCAGGGTAAGCACCCTGGTGGGCCGGGCCAGTTTGTTTATCTGCTGCGTCGGCAGGTTCGGTGGACCGTAGCTCCCACTGGCCGCGGTTCGCAGTCCCAGGCCAATGCGGGTGGTAGGAAGATCCAGGGGCCGAGGGATGTGCTGGCCGCAGCTTCCCACTACCCCCATTGGCCTGGGAGGCCGAACCATGGCCAGTGGGAGCCGCGGTCGCTTGCCAACGCGGCAGGTAAACAAACTGGCCTGGCCCGCCAAGGTGCTTACCCAGCAAGCCGCATGCCAGAGGTTGCCAACTCCTGGTTTAGAGTAAAAAATGGTGGCTGCAATGATTCTCTGGAGAGGACACAGGACCTCAAAGGGAGGATCTATGCTAATGATGACCTCAAGGGGAAGTTATGTGCAGGAAGGGGAGGATCTAGACAGGATAAGAGTCTATTTTAATACCTGGAAGCTGATTGGCTGAGCCAGTCTAATTGGTGGGGAAGACCTATGCTAATAAGCTCCACTTGAGAGGGCAACCAGTATATAAGGCTGAGAACCAGCAGGCTTAAATGTGAGTGTGCATGGTACCTGAGCTTCCAGAGGCAGCAGCTTTAGAACACAGTAACCACAGAAGCCTCGAGGCAATGGACCACTGCAGCAGCCCCAACAGCAACACCCAAGGCAGCAATAGCAGTAAGCCCAAAAATATCAGGACCAACCTCTTTTTAGACAGAACAGAAGGAGCAAAACACAAAACAAAGGGATTGTTTGAATTTCTGTCTAATTTTAAGGAACGACTGAATGTATTGTCACTGTTTATTTCCTTTAAATATTATTTTGTTTTCGAAGAAATTATTGCTTTAATGTCAATCCTTTGAGCAGACGGCTGTATCTGTGTCCTTCCAAGGGTTAGCAGGATTAGCCTGCTCTGAGGAGTCCTCTGTGGGTTGGAGATAAGCCTCTGGTAATACCCTGGCAATTCCTCTAAGGCGGGCTACCGCTTCTCTCCCCATTTGGGCAGAGTAAATTGAGGCTCAGGCAAGCCAGTATTGGAGTGCCTTAGGTCCAAATTCTGGAGTAACAAGCCCCTAGCTGAATTTCCCCAGCCATGTATTTTAGGCTTTATCAATCCCATATTATGAGATTATTATTATTAGCATCTCCTGGAGGTTCACTTCCTCCCTACTCCAAACTTGTTTGCTCAAACCCAGGGAAAAAAATCTAGAACTATCAACAGATTGCTTTGTGTGATGGCTCTGCTGTTGTGCTTTAATGGTTGTCTTCATTGTCCTTGGTGGCGCATTTAGTACGACCAAAGAAGGTGTGGTTTCCTCTCTACATCTTGTCTTTGATAGATTTATTTTTTTTAATAAAACAGATTCACCCCACCTCTCCAGTTCCCTGCACAAATTAGGAAATATAGCTTTGAAATCAGGGGCAGAGGTATTCAGCTCCTGTAACACATCAAAAATACAATAAGATAATTTGTCACAGTGTTGTAATTCTCGTGGTGTACACAAGATTTAGGATTATCATAGGTAAAATATTCCTACTTTTGGAATGAGATTCTCTCTCTTAATAAAAGCTATTAAGAGATCAAAGTGAGATCCGTGCCCATTTAAATGCAAATCACTTTCATGGAATCAAACCCACCTAGTTTGGGTTTGTTAGTAAATGTTAACCCTTTTAGTTCTCTTTTTCTTGCATATTAAATTCATTTGCATATCAACTCTTCTCCTAGAATCTTTAGGATATTAGCAAAGAGTGTGTTTGAGTTCTAACTCCACCAGAGTGGTCCTTTGGGGCCATCTGCCTGTCCCAAGTCAGGGTAAAGGAGGAGGGTTGGGCGTGGGGCTAGCAACCCCACCCCGTAAAAAATCAACTTGCTACAGAAACACCAACAATAGAGATATCAGAGACTTTTATCCTGGAAAAAGAAGGGTCTTCAATTCGAAGACGCATGACGCTGGGTGGTGAAAGCCGTGAGGAAGCAGCCAACCAACATCACCAGACAGGCATTGCGGTGGAACCCCCAAGGCAAGCGGAAAAGAGGCCGTCCTAGAAACACCTGGCGACGCGACCTTCAGGCTGATAGCACAAAAATGGGCTATACCTGGAACCAGCTAGAGCAAATGGCCCAGGATAGAGGACTCTGGAGATCTGTTGTTGGTGGCCCATACCCTGATTAGGGTGACGGGCATGAATGAATGAATGATGTGTTTGAGTTCTAAGTCTAGAGTGTTGGTTCTTAACCTGTGAGTGACCTGTATTCAGGAATTTCATGTAATTGAATATTGGGCTGTACCTCACTATTGCTGGTGCCTCCATGTCTGTAGGAATCTAGATGTCTATGGAAAAGACTCTTCAAACTAAGAGAAACTGTGTTGTAAATAAGACTGTGTCATTGATAAGGGATGTCTATGATTTAATTATGTTCTATGATTGATAAGAGACACTTTTATTGTAGATGTCTTCTGTAATGTCAGAAATAAGGATCCATTCAAAGATGATTTTTAACTCATTAAGAGCTGCCGGTTGTCACAGCTGTCAGTAATAATGACCAGATTAGAATTCCATTTAGCTTATCAATCACGTAACTTAAAGATACCACAAAAAAATTCTTTAAGTAATTAGGTAAAATAAAATTAAAAAAACAGTTATTCACCTTCTCATAACTGTTGTTCACCGAGATGTTTTGTTCATGTCCATTCCAATCAGGTGTGGGCGCATGCACGCAGTAGCTGGAAGATTTTTCCCCTAGCAGCAGCCGTAGAGTCGGCCTGGACGCCCCCCAGAGTTGCGCCTTCCTGGCGCCCAGTATAGGGCCCTGCCAACCCGGCACCCCTCAATTTCTTTTTGCCATCAGTGACGGAGCGAGGCGGATTTGACCTGGTAATGTTGCTGGGGAGTTACATTGGGGATGAGAAGGAATCTACCTGAGCCGTAACCTGAGCCAGGAGGGGGGTGGGGGAAAAATCACACCTTCTGCCTGGGAGACTGAACAAAGGAGAGGAGGAGCAGAGGGGACGGGGAGAAAACTGCGGGAGGGATTTTTAGTTTCAGTTTGAGCTAGGTGGTGCAATGCAGGGAACCCCAAGTTGGGGTCTAAGCTCCCTGAACCCAGAAGGACTTGATTGAGGGGTTCTGGCTGTACCTACACGCTCTGCTTGGGACTGTGTTCCTATCGTTTAATAAACCTTCTGTTTTACTGGCTGGCTGAGAGTCACAGTGAATCTCAGGAAGAGGGGTGCAGGGCCGTGACTCCCCCACCACTCTGTGACACCATCTACTCCAACAGAGGGGAAGGAGGGTGGGTATTGGAATGGACATGAACAACACATCTCAAAGAACAACAGGAGAATATGAGTAACCATTCCTCCTTCTTCAAGTGCTTGTTCATGTTGATTCGAATCAGGTGACTCACAAGCCCAAGTTCAGGAGGCGAGTTCGGAGTTGTCCACTGATTGGAGCACTGCTCACCTAAAGGCCACATCATCTCTGGCCTGCTGAGTAATCGCATAGTGCATGGTGAAAGTGTGAACAGAGGACCATGTCACTGCTCTGCAGACCTGTGTCAGGAATACGGTTGACGAAGCTTGCACCCTGGTGGAGCGTGCAGTGATTGGGGGTGTGGAACTCCCGCCAGGTTGTAGCATTCCCAAATGCAGGATGTGATCCATGATGAAATGCGTTGGGATGACACCGGCAGACTTTTCATTCTGTCCACCACTGCCACGAATAACTGGGCCGATTTTCTGAATGTCTTAGTTCTCTCAATATAAAAGGCTAGCGCCCTGCGGACATCCAGAGAATGGAGTCTCTGTTCCCTGCCACTAGAATGCAGCTTAGGGTAGAATACCGAGAGAAAGATGTCCTGGTTGATGTGAAATTGCGACACCACCTTTGGAAGGAAGCAGGATGAGGTCTGAGCTGCATCTTGTCCTTATAGAATACAGTATAAGGGGACGCTGAGGATAGGGCCCTCAGTTCAGACACCCTCCTAGCCGAGGTTATTACCACCAGGAATGCCACCTTGTAAGAAAGGTAGAGGAGGGAGCACGATGCCAAGAGCTCAAAAAGGGTGGTCCCATTAGTCTAGAAAGGACCAGGTTGAGGTCCCAGGCTGGGACCAGCTGTCAGACATGAAGATATAGCCTGTTGAGCCCTTTTAAAAAAACAGCTGACCATAGGGTTAGCAAACACCAAGCGACCCTCCCAGCCCGGGTGAAAGGCCGAGATGGCAGGTAAGTGTACCCTTATTGATGACAACAAAGGGCCCTGCTGCTTCAGATGGAGGAGGCAGCCCAGAATAAGCAGCACTGGGGCCAGCGTCGGGGACAAATGGCACTGCGCCGACCAGACTGAAAATCCCTTCCACTTGGAAAGGTAGGTGGCTCTCATGGAGAGTTTTCTACTGCCAAGGAGGACTTCTCTAACCTGTTCTGAACAGGAAAGCTCCATCAGGTTCAACCACAAAGCTTCCATGCCATGAGGTGAAGCGAGTAGATGTTGAAGATAACCGTGATATCTGCTGGGAGAGCAATACAGCGGTCACAGAAAATCCAGGAAGTTTTTTGAAAGTGTAGGGGACAATTTCCTGGTGCAAGTGCTGGAGGAACCAACTAGGGGCAGAGCTCTTCTTGACCTGCTGCTCACAAACAGAGAAGAGTTAGTAGGGGAAGCAAAAGTAGATGGGAACCTGGGAGACAGTGACCATGAGATGGTTGAGTTCAGGATCCTGACACAAGGAAGAAAGGAGAGCAGCAGAATACAGACCCTGGACTTCAGAAAAGCAGACTTTGACTCCCTCAGGGAGCTGACAGGCAGGATCCCCTGGGAAAATTACATGAGTGGGAAAGGAGTCCAGGAGAGCTGGCTGTATTTTAAAGAATCATTATTGAGATTGCAGGAAAAAAACATCCCGATGTGTAGGAAGAATAGTAAATATGGCAGGCGACCAGCTTGGCTTAACAGTGTAATCCTTGCTGATCTTAAACACAAAAAAGAAGCTTACAAGAAATGGAAGATTGGACAAATGACCAACGGGGAGTATAAAAATATTTTTCAGGCATGCAAGAGTGAAATCAGGAAGGCCAAATCACACTTGGAGTTGCAGCTAGCAAGAGATGTAAAGAGTAACAAGAAGGGTTTCTTCAGGTATGTTAGCAACAAGAAGAAAATCAAGGAAAGTGTGGGCCCCTTACTGAATGAGGGAGGCAACCTAGTGACACAGGATGTGGAAAAAGCTAATGTACTCAATGATTTTTTTGCCTCTGTCTTCACAAACAAGGTCAGCTCCCAGACTGCTGCATTGGGCAGCACAGTATGGGGAGAAGGTGATCAGCCCTCTGTGGAGAAAGAAGTGGTTCGGGACTATTTAGAAAAACTGGACGAGCACAAGTCCATGGGGCCGGATGCGCTGCATCCGAGGGTGCTAAAGGAGTTGGCGGATGTGATTGCAGAGCCATTGGCCATTATCTTTGAAAACTCATGGTGAATGAGGGAGGTCCCGGATGACTGGAAAAAGACTACTGTAGTGCCAATCTTTAAAAAAGGGAAGAAGGAGGATCCGGGGAACTACAGGCCAGTCAGCCTCACCTCAGTTCCTGGAAAAATCATGGAGCAGGTCCTCAAGAAATCGATTCTGAAGCACTTAGAGGAGAGGAAAGTGATCAGGAACAGTCAACATGAATTCACTAAGGGCAAGTCATGCCTGACTAACCTAATTGCCTTCTATGAGGAGATAATTGGCTCTGTGGATGCGGGGAAAGCAGTGGATGTGTTATTCCTTGACTTTAGCAAAGCTTTTGATACGGTCTCCCACAGTATTCTTGCCAGCAAGTTAAAGAAGTATGGGCTGGATGATTGGACTATAAGGTGGATAGAAAGCTGGCTAGATCGTCGGGCTCAACGGGTAGTGATCAACAGCTCCATGTCTAGTTGGCAGCCGGTTTCAAGTGGAGTGCCCCAAGGGTCGGTCCTGGGGCCGGTTTTGTTCAATATCTTCATTAACGATCTGGAGGATGGCGTGGACTGCACTCTCAGCAAGTTTGCAGATGACACTAAGCTGGGGGGAGAGGTAGATACACTGGAGGTTAGGGATAGGATACAGAGGGACCTAGACAAATTAGAGGATTGGGCCAAAAGAAATCTGATGAGGTTCAACAAGGACAAGTGCAGAGACGGAAGAATCCCATTCACTGTTACAGACTAGGGACCGAATGGCTAGGAAGCGGTTCTGCAGAAAAGGACCTAGGGGTTACAGTGGACGAGAAGCTGGATATGAGTCAACAGTGTGCCCTTGTTGCCAAGAAGGCTAATGGCATTTTGGGCTGTATAAGTAGGGGCATTACCAGCAGATCGAGGGATGTGATCATTCCCCTCTATTCGACATTGGTGAGGCCTCATCTGGAGTACTGTGTCCAGTTTTGGGCCCCACACTACAAGAAGGATGTGGAAAAATTGGAAAGAGTCCAGCAGAGGGCAACAAAAATGATTAGGGGTCTGGAGCACATGACTTATGAGGAAAGGCTGAGGGAACTGGGATTGTTTAGTCTGTACAAGAGAAGAATGAGGGGGGATTTGATAGCTGCTTTCAACTACCTGAAAGGGGGTTCCAAAGAGGATGGATCTAGACTGTTCTCAATGGTACCCAATGACAGAACAAGGAGTAATGGTCTCAAGTTACAGTGGGGGAGGTTTAGGTTGGATATTAGGAAAAACTTTTTCACTCAGAGAGTGGTGAAGCACTGGAATGAGTTACCTAGGGAGGTGGTGGAATCTCCTTCCTTAGAGGTTTTTAAGGTCAGGCTTGACAAAGCCCTGGCTGGGATGATTTAGTTGGGAATTGGTCCTGCTCTGAGCAGGGGGTTGGACTATATGACTTCCTGAGGTCCCTTCCAACCCTGATATTCTATGATTCTATGTGACCTTGCATCAGAAGGGGAGTGAAGGGACCACTTGGGGCCATGAAATGACCTGCTGAGGTGATCTGCCAGCTCATTCTGTACCCTGGGGAGGTACGACGCTTGCAAGTGTATTGAATGTTCTACACAGAGGTCCCACAGCATGAGGACTTCCTGGCACAGAGGAGAGGCGCATGCACCCCCATTTGTTGATATAGAACATTGCAGTGTGTTGTCCACCATGACTGATACACATTGTCCTGCTAAGTATACCCGGAAGGCCTGACATGCCAGGTACACCGTTCTCAGATCTCTGACATAGGTGGATCTGGCTCTCCACATCAAAGACCAAAGACCTTGAGTCCTGCAGTCTCCTAGATGTGCTCCCTAGTCCACGTCTGATGCATCCATCACTAGAGACATGGACAGCTGCTGACTGGTGAAGGGGACCCCTGAGCATACCTCCTGAGGGTCGAGCCACCACAGAAGGGAGTTGAGGACTGGGCAAGATAAGGTCACTATTCTGGCCAGGCTATCTCTGGACTGGCACCAGCCGCGACTGAAGAAGTCATAGTCTGAGCCTGGCATGCTGCACCACATAGGTACAATCCGCCATGTGTCCCAGAAACTTCAGGCAGTTTCTTGCTGTTGTGGTGGGAAACTGTCTGAGGCCTCAAAGGGTATCGGTCAGGGCTTGAAACCTCGCTTGTGGTAGGTATGCCCTGGCCTGGGTCAAGTCCAATACTGCCCCTAAAAAAACTATCCTCTGGATGGAGGACAGAGTGGACTTTGCTTCGTTTAAAAGGAGACCCAGGTTGACAAAGGTGGCTCTGATAAACTTGACCTGAGCCTCCACTTGGGTCTTGGAGCGAGCCTTGATCAGCCAGTCATCGAAGGAAGGAAACATCTGAACTTGGTGCCTGTGCAGAAACGCAGCGACAACTGCCATGCACTTGGTGAAAATTTGAAATGCTGCTGATAGGCCGAATGGGAGGAGTGTAAATTGGTAGTGGGTGTTGTTCACCATGAACCTGAGGTACTTCCTGTGGGGCTGAGTAATCGTGATATGAAAGTATGCATCCTTCAAGTCGAGGGCGGCATACCAGTCTGCTGGATCCAATAAGGGAATGATGGAGGCCAGAGAGACCATGCAGAACCTAATTTTCTTTATAAACTTGTTGAGTTCCCGCAGGTCCAGGATGGGCCCGAGGCCCCACCTTTGGCTTTCGGTATTAGGAAATACCGAGAATAAAAGTCTTCGCCCCTGAGGAACCTCCTCCACTGCCCCTAAAGATAGGCGTGACTGCACCTCCTGGATAAAGAGTTGCTCATGAGTCCCTGAAGAGGGATGGGGAAGGGAGGAAGGGCACAGAATTGGATGGAGTATCCCCTCTCTACCATGCGGAGCACCCATCATCAGTCCAAGGTGATACGGGATCATGCACGGTAGAAAGGGGATAGTCGGGACATGAAGGTAAGGTGGGGTGGATCCATTGCCAGGTGTGGTATACCATTCTCGACCGTGCCTTCAAAAGGCAGGCTTGGGACCCGAAGACAGCTTTGGTTGTCCCGAACTCTGGCCAGAAGGTTGACACGGCCTTCTCCTGCCACTTCTGTTATGCCTTCTGAAGCCATCTTGGTGGTTCTGATTACCATACCTCTGGGTAGGCTGAGAGTGGAAGTGTCTCCGCTGATTGTAGGGCGTATAGAGGCCCAGGGACCTGAGGATGGCTCTGGAGTCCTTCAGGCTATTTAGCCTTTTGTCTGTTTTCTCAGAAGATAGTCTCACCCTCGAAAGGCAGGTCCTGTATCATTTGTTGGACCTCAAAGTGGAGACCCGATACCTGAAGCCAGGAGCCCCTTCTCATGGCTACACCCATGGCCACGAGTCTAGTAGCAGTGTCTGCCGAGTCCAGTGCTGCTTGCAGGGATACCCTGGAGATCAACCTTCTCTCATCGACCAAAGCCGAGAACTTGGTCCGAGAGTCCGAGGGGAGCAACTCCGTAAACTTAGCCATCGCCAAGCAGATATTGTAGGTGTACCTGCTGACAATGGTCTGTTGGTTGGAGATATGGAGCTGTAGTCCTCCCGTGGAGTATATCTTCCGCCCGAATAGGTCAAGCTTTTTCACGTCTCTATTCTTGGGGGAAGGGCCTTGGAAACCCTGTCTCTCTCTCTGGTTTGCAGCATCTACCACCAGAAAGTCAGGATGTTGTGCTTGGCAGTAGGTGGCAGGGAGGCTGGGGTCTGCCACAGGGTCTTGGTTGTGTCCGTGATGGTTTTAATTAGTGGTAAGGTGATATGGGAAGGGCCTGAAGGGGCCAGGATGTCTACCATAGGGTCTGCCTCACCCATAACTTCTTCCGCCTTAATGCCCAGACCCTGTGTGATCCAGTGCAGAAACTGCTGCCACACCCTGGAGTCTTCCAGGGCTGGGGCAATGGTAGTGCCTGTGAGCACCTTATCGGGGAAGATGAGGAGGAGGCCACTAAGGGAGATGGTTGTTCCCTTCCAACCCCACCAGAGGCATCACATGAGCCGGTGGGGACAGTGATGGTCTGGTCTGGTCTTGGTGCGGAGAAGAGCACCAGCACCAGCGTCAACGTCACCCCCCACATCGATGCCGGAGATGGTGTCAGGTGGTGTGTCTGCACCGTGGTGATCATCGATGTTGGGGCAGGCAGTGTCGATGATGGCATTAGTGCCAGTGCCAATGCCATCACAGGAACTGGTGATGCCGCAGGAGTCGGTGCTGCAGTCAGTGCCAAGGGCACTATGGGCATCGTGGTCTGAGCCACTGGCCGAGGGCACTGCTGAAGAGAGCGCCGCCGTTGGTGCCACCGTTGGCAACACCAGAGGTAGCTGCTGGATATGGTGGGACAAAGGTAGCAGACACGACTGAAGTGGCACCCGAGCAAGAGCCTTGGCTCTGACCCTCGGCTTGGTGGAAAGCCCATGGAATGTACAAGGGCCACTGAGCTGGGTTCTGCCATTGAGGTGCCCACTGCCTCAGTCAAGACCTCCTGTGGTGCCTGGAAGATGACCTTCTGCTCCTGCAGAACGAGTCTAAAGGAAAGCCGGATATGATATTGCGCCGCTCCCCGTTGGAGCAGAACGAGTCCGACTCGGAAGTCTCAGAATACGAGGACCAAAGCAGAGCTGCACCTCTTGACGTGGAACGTTGGGAGTCCCAGGACCGACTTCGTTCCCTAGATGGAGGCGCTGGCGTCTTTGGTTTCCGAGGCGACGGGGAGCGGCGCAATATCATATCCGGCTTTCCTTTAGACTGCACAGGACAGGATGGAGCCTGCAGTGCCGATGTTATCTCCTATCTGGGGGGCAGGGAGAACAGCGCCGTGAGTCTGAGCAGGACCTGCGCTGCCCCAAACGCTTCAGGAGTAGGCGGAAGCGGCAGGCTCTCAGAGAGGTTCACGATTGACCTGGATTCGACTCCCTTGCCTGGGCAGGAGTCAACAAGGCCACCCCTTCCGTCTCAAAACCATGGACTGACTGTGGTGCCACTGATGGCTGGTCTCTGGGTCTAGGTAGTGGGGATCAACCCTTTACAACCCTCTTCTTCTTCTGCACTGGCGACTGGGACTGGTGCCGAAGGCTGGAGTATCCTCGAGATGCTCCATGCCGGTGCTGAGGCTCCTTGGACGCATCTTTCTTCGGCGCCTGGTCCCTCAAAGAGGGTGCCAGCACGCTCTGCACCAAAGACGACATGCTGGTGGTAGGGTCCCTGGCACCGGGGTCCAACTGTGGTCAAAAAGCTACCTCCATGAAGAGGATTTTAAGCCGCTGCTCGCTCTCTCTCTTTCAGGGTTCTTGGTCAGAATTCCCGACAGATTTTACAGCAGTCTTTTTGGTGATCTTCACCCAGACACCGTGAACAAGAGGTGTGGGGGTCACTTTTAGGCATGCACTTCGCGCAGTCCTTGCAGGTCTTGAAACCCAGGGATCGCGGCATGCCCCGGGAGCAGCAAGAAGTGGGGGGGGGAAATGGGCCGGGTGGAAAACCCCATAATGGAACCTATGACTAATTAACTAGGTAACAAACTATACTAACTGACTAAAGAAGAATAAAATGAGCTCCTCTATGCCACTTGATGCAGCAAGAGCCAGGGAAGTTCCAGCTACCATCACTGGCGGTAAGAAGGAACTGAGGGGGTGGCAGGTTAGCAGGGTTCCATATTGGGCACCCTGAAGGCGCGACTCCAGGGGGCACCCAGGCCGACCCTACAGCTGCTGCTAGGGAAAAAAATCTTCCAGCTACTGTGCACGTGCACACACCTGATTGGAATGGACATGAACAAGCACTCAAAGAAGAATGCCTAAAACACAACACAGTGAAATTAATTGTAAGAAAGGAATTTCTTTGTCTCATCCCCTATAAAAAGACAGATGGTTTGGAAGTTAGATTGGGAATGAACACCATCATCATTCCATCGAGTCCAGAGAAAGAGACCAATCTACCTTCTCTTCAACATCTGCAATAGGTGGTAAAGTATGTTTTTGTTTCTGTATTTTGTACAGTGCTGTATCAATCTTTGATTAAAATTATTCTATTTGAGCTGGTTATTTGACAATCTCAAATTGTTATGAAATTCAAAAATATAACAACAGGTTCTTCTCAAGAAGCCTTTTTCCATTATTAAAGCTATTAAACAAATCCTACCCAGATGTGTGCACCCAATTCTGTTGATCAGTGGAAGATGCAGAGATATACATGAGGGCAGAATTTGGCTTTCAATTCATGTCAAAGAGGCCTGACAGCACAGAGAAGACGTTTCTGTTTATAAAAGGAATATGTTCAGACAGTTATTACATGTTATTCCTCACATTGTTTTAGGGCAAGATCCTCACACCCCTTCTGGCCCCACTATGCCACATAAAAGGGCTGGAGCAAAGCAAAGGATGCCCTAAAAGCCATCCATCCAGAGTCAACTCCCCCACAGCAGATACAACAGAAGACTCAGCTAACATTACCTCCTTAGCATAGGCGGCGAGTTCTATGGGCCCGTGGAGCCCAGGCCCCACCAATAATCCCGAGGGTGGGCCCAGCTCCACCAATGTTTGGGCCCCAGGCCCTGTGCTCCGGGGGTCCCCGCGCCAGCAATGTGGGCGCTCTTACCTCAGCGGCAGCTCTCCCCAGCCCCGGAGCCTCTCACAGCCCATTGGCCAGGAACCCCAGCCAATGGGAGCTGCCGGGGGCGGTGCCGGAGCTGCCTGGCCGCGCCTCCACAGCAGGGAGGGGGAGGGAGCCACAGGCAGCGGCTCTCAGCGCTGGGCAGAGCAGCAGCAGGGTCTGTCGCTGTCAGACAGACACAGCCGGTGAGCTCTGGGGGCAGCCAGACACACACACACAGCTTGGGGGGGGGGGGCTGTGGGACAGACACACACACGGACACAGCCAGGGGGTTGTGGGACAGACAGACACAGCCGGGGATGATGGAGACAGACACACACAAGGACACAGCTGGGGGTTGTGGGCAGGGCCAGCTCTAGGTTTTTTGCTGTCCCCCTTCCCAGCCCTGGGCTCCCCCCGTACCCTCCTGCTGCCCCAGTCCTGGGCTCTCCCCCCACCCACACACACACCCTGTCACCCCAGCGCTGGGCTTCCCCCTTTCCTCCCCACCAGTGCCCTCCCTCCACCCTGCTGCTGCCCTAACCCTGGGCTCCCCACACCAGTGCCCCCCCACACCTCCTTCCGCCCCAGCCCTGGGTCACTGGTAACTCGCTCCCAGGGTGGGTCGTTCAGACGGAATTTTGGATGTGCACAAAACACAGACAGGATTGGTTCCCATATGGTTACAGAGCTGCAGTAAAGTGGAACAATTTTCAGCTTGTGTGACTGGAGGATATCTGGATGCATATTATAAGACTGTCCTCCATAAATGAGGAAAAGTTGAGGAGCCTTTATTATTCTTTTGTTCCACTCTTTCTTTCTATGGGGAATTTGCCAATGCAATCTCACTGTCTTCCTTTCAAACAAACAAAAAGGCAATGGCTGTTGAAAGTAGCAATTCCAGTCCTAATAAGCATTTCTTGCTCAATTTTATCCTACTTTTTCTACAGCAAGTTACAGTGGATCAGTATCTTTGATTTGGGAGAAATGAAGTAAAAGCTGCCCAAACGGAGCTTGAGCACTCCTGAATTTTGAGGTGTTCAAATCTGGAAGGCAGGTGCTGGGGGTGGAAGAGGGCTGTGGGCTCCATGGGGGAGCATGGCAGCAACTGTCCGGAGCTGCACGGAGCCAGACATGCTGGTCTGAGTGGCACAGTAAGCGGTTTGGGGGTTGGAGAAGGGGTAGGAGGTTCCGGGGGGCAGTCAAGGGACAAGGAGCAGGGGGGGTTGGATGGGGCAGAGGTTCAGAGGGGCAGTCAGGGGACAGGCAGCAATTGGATAGGCATGTGAGTCCAGGGGGCTTATCAGGGGACAGGTAGGGGGTGGGGTCCTGGGGGGAAGTTGGGTGGGGTCTCAGGAGGGGGCAGTTGGGGACAAGGGGAAGGGAGGCTTAGATAGGGGCTGGGGTTCCAAGGGGCAGTTGTCTCGGGAGGGGGTAATCGGGGGACAAGGACCAGTGGTGCTTAGATAGGGGGTGGGGGTCCTGAGGGGCAATTGGGGCAGGGGTCTGGGGAGGGGGCAATCAGCGGCCAGGGGCTGGGATTCAAAGGGCTCTGGGCTGCTGGCAGCCACGGGGAGCCCTGAGCCCTTTAAATCCCAGCCGCCGCCGCAAAGCCTGCGGGCAGCGCAGAGCCCTCTGACTCCCGGCCGCGGCTGGGATTTAAAGGACTCAGGGCTCCCCGCGGCTGCCAGCAGCCCAGAGCCCTTTGAATCCCAGCCCCTGGCCGCTGATTGCCCCCTCCCCAGACCCCTGCCCCAATTGCCCCTCAGGACCCCCACCCCCTATCTAAGCACCACTGGTCCTTGTCCCCCGATTACCCCCTCCCGAGACCCCTGCCCCTAATTGCCCCTTGGGACCCCAGCCCTATCTAAGCCTCCCTTCTCCTTGTCCCCAACAGCCCCCTCCTGAGACTCCACCCAACTTCCCCCCAGGACCCCACCCCCTACCTGTCCCCTGATAAACCTCCTGGACTCCCATGCCTATCCAATTGCTGCCTGTCCCCTGACTGCCCCTCCGAACCTCTGCCCCATCCAACCCCCCCTGCTCCTTGTCCCTTGACTGCCCCCCGGAACCCCCTACCCCTTCTCCAACCACCAAACTGCTTACTGTGCCACTCAGACCAGCGTGTCTGGCTCCATGCAGCTCCAGACAGTTGCTGCCATGCTCCCCCATGGAGCCCACAGCCCTCTCCCACCCCCAGCACCTGCCTTCCAGATTTGAACACCTCAAAATTCAAGCTCCGTTTGGGCAGCTTTTACTTCATTTCTCCCAAATCAGTTTCCCCTGCAAGGTGCCAACTGAAGGTGTTGGAAAACAGAGAGATCGGGTGGCCTCCTAATGCCTGGAAAAGAGACAAAGGCCAGAGGAGGGAGTGTCAGTGCCTGTGCGGACTTCTGGGAAGTGCATGGTGTGGAAGGGGATGCTGTGATGCTTTGGAACAACTCCATACAATGCCAGTCAGGACTCTGGGGGAGCCTCCTCTCTCGGAGCATACTGTCTCCAGGGCAAGAAGCTTACACCTTCCTGGGTCTGACCTCAGAGCATTCAGCTTGCCCTTCCACATCATGCACTTTCCACAGCGAGTCTGCCCAGGCGGGTCCTGGGGCAACCAGAGGTCCCTGCACCCCAACTCCGCAGTCAGATGTGACTCTCAGCCAGACAGTAAAACAGAAGGTTTGCAGGTAAATATGCCCAATGGTCTGGGATGAGATCTGAGTTACTACAGAGAATTCTTTCTTGGGTGCTGGCTGGTGAGTCTTGCCCACATGCTCAGGGTTTAACTGATCACCATATTTGGGGTCGGGAAGGAATTTTCTTCCAGGGCAGATTGGCAGAGGTCCTGGAGGTTTGTTGCCTTCCTCTGCAGCGTGGGGCACTGGTCACTTGCTGGAGGATTCTCTGCACCTTGAGGTCTTTAAACCACGATTTGAGGACTTCAGTAACTAAGACATAGGTTAGAGGTTTGTTACAGGAGTGGGTGGGTGAGATTCTGTGGGCTGTATTGTGCAGGAGGTCAGACTAGATGATCATAATGGTCCCTTCTGACCTTAAAGTCTATGAGTCTATGAGATGACGGGAACACAGTTTAAACAGAGCTTGTTGGTACAGAAAACAGAACCCCTCTGTCAGGTCTATCTTAGGGGGTGGGGAGCCCAGAACCAAGTTCTGGGTCTCTCCCCATTTCCCCAGCCAGCTCCAAACTCACACTCCCTCCTCTGGCCTCTGTCTCTCTTCCAGACAAGGAGGCCACCTGATCTCTTTGTCCCCAACACCTTCAGTTGGCATCTTGCAGGGGAAACTGAGGCACCCACACAGTGTTCAGAGAAAATATTAACATTCCCACTTCATCACAACAAGTGCAACAAAATATAATACTGTATATTGAAGTAGGCAAGTGCTGCTTCTGACTTTCCACTTTTAATTGACCCTTGTAATCTTGTGGCACTGACGCGTTGTAGCTTCATTTTATATCGGCTTACAGGGCGGGAGCGGGGGGGCACCACCATTTTGGGCCCCACCAAAAATTGTACAAACCTGCCGCCTATGCTCCTTAGGACCCTCTCATAAGCTTGGCATAGCAGACGTACCAGGGACAGAGCTGGGGCTAGGCAACTCATGTTGGAGGCAGAATATCCCGCAGTGATGTGGAGATTCCAGACCAGGGATCAGCAACCTTTGGGAAATCCGCTGGCGGGCCGGGATGGTTTGTTTACCTGCAGCGTCTGCAGGTTTGGCTGATCGCAGCTCCCACTGGTCGTGGTTCGCCATGCCAGGCCAATGGGGGCTGCGGGAAGCAGCGTGGGCCGAGGGATGTGCTGGCCATATGCCAAAGGTTGCCAATCCCTGTTCCAGACAGTGTGGCAGCCTACAGGGCAGCATAGAGAGGCTGCTGTATCTCAGACAACCCCAAAGTTAAGTTGCACCAGTGTCCCCTTCAGCCCCAAAAGCAGCCCAAGATTAGGAGGGCACAAAAGGTGGCTTTAATCCCGTCCTCTCTCTGGGCTGTAAGTGCTGTGTACAAGTCTTCACTGCCAAATAAAAAGGTATTATTTTTATCATACAGTTGAATTTGCCTATTTATTTTTTGGTAAAAACTAGTGTCTTGTCTCCACTAGGATTTTACAGCAGGTTAGCGAATACATGTTAAATATCCTGCAGTAAAAAAAAAATCCCTTTTTGGCAGTGAAGAGGAAACTTGAATCTTTTATTACCCTCTTGAAACAAACTGCCAACAAGTATGCTAAGGAAGTTTCTACTCAAACAGTTAGCCCAAGTGGAGCTGAGATATGAATCTACCCCACAACTAGCCTGCTGTGCATTAAGTGTTGACCCTGCTGATATGCATTAACAGTTCCTTAGTGAGCTTTAATCTTTTCAAATTGGGATAAATCAAAGTGCACTAAGGAACCATTAATGCATTTTAGTAGTGTCCACACCAACACTTAGTGCACAGCAGGCTAATTGTGGCCAAGATTCATACCCCAGTTTGCTGCCTACATGAGCAGTTCATCTGCAAGCTCTAAATGTGTTGGTGGTTTTTGTGATTTGGACACAGGAACTTGACTGAGCCCACAAGAATCAAACGCCTGCTTACCACATGTAAACTAGAATCAAATCATTGACGTAGAGGTCAAAGGCTGTATATCTCATTACCAATCTCTTGAGGCATGCAGTCTCCTAACACTAAGAAACCAATTCTAATCTCACTAAGGTCTTGCCTATATGGGGAAACTGACTGTAGCAGAATCAGCTGATAAAGCTGAATAATTATTCCTGATGAAGACACTTTTATTGCAGAATACAGTGTCCACATAGGGAACTATTCTGGAATAGCAAGAGTGGATTAGCTTATTCTTGTTGATTTCCCTGTGTAGATAAGCCCTTACACTAGGGTAACTTCAATATCTCAAAAGAGCTACTCCTACTTTCCCCTAGTGTGAGTTGACTCAAGCTCCTAATGTTCTGATTACCTTCATCCTCTTCAAACTATACACTAGTATCTTGTTATTTTTTATTGTCTGTACACTTTACAGATTCCATCCATCTCACTAAATCCTCCAAAGTGCTGAAATTTTCAAACACAAGGGCTAAGACCAGTACATGGCTTTATCCCTTATCTGTCTCCAGTTTTATTCAATATTAAATAATTTGATGCATCATGCACAGCAGCATGTGCACTACATTCTTCAATGTCAGATGGGAATCTAAATACCATCATACCTTTTATCCAAGAAAAACAGCAATAAATAGATGGATGCCATCTCAGGAAGAATGTACATTTTTACAAGAAGAAAAAAAATAGCTCCTTAGAGCAAATTAGGTTATGTGTATAATTTAGGTAGACATAGCTTGAGAAAACTTGCATACATCCATCTTCCCTCTGAAGTGCCTTGGGCAAATCTGTTGCTTTAAATCTTTTAAAATAAAGTAGCCTAGTAAATAAATTTGGTGTGATTATTTGTTCTTGAATGAGGCAGCATATCTTTCTACACATATTCAAAGACTTGTGACCACATCTGAATTGTGTGTAAATTCAAGGACTATTTCTTAGCCCACGTACTTCCCACCCTACCCACTTTCAAGTCACTCATGTAGAATGTTTTCCCCTTACAGAGAAGAACAAAGCCAAGGGAAGAAAGTATTTTATCTGTGTAAGAACTGTTTTGTTGAAGAGATCCTTGGCCTTTAATCAGCATAAGAGAAGTCTGATATAATACCTATCAGAGTTAAAAATAAAACAATCCAATTACATACAGGAGAGCTCAGAAGATCAGTCGCATAAGAAATGTATTTTCCTCTAAGGAAAGAATCCAGTTAAATTAACAACTGTAATGTGGATGTCACAGTGCAAGTTGCAGCAGATTCATAAATGCTAAGGTTTAACTGAAACAGTTAAAAGAATGCTAACAAGTGCCTTTACCCAGAGATTATGGTTGTGGCATTTTAGTGGATTTTTAATAATTTGTACTTCAAATTTAAAAAATGCAACAGCCGGTGATAAACTAATGTTCAGGAAAAGAAGGGGATTGTTTGGTTTTTTTGCAAAAACAACTAAATTGAGTATTTAATTAAGAGATTTTAAATGCAAGACTCATTGGCACACCATGTAATTGATTTTTTTTATTAAATTAAAAAAAAACACATTTGTATCATGTTGAGGTTACAAAAAGACAGGCTCATTTCTGCCTTTCCAATTCACTGTAAATGTTCCAATCTTTCTTGATACCACTCCATATGTTTTATATAACTGGATGTGTGTGGTTTCAGCACAAAACCTGCCACATCTTCTGACAATTCTCTCTTTAAACTGTGTGTAAAATCAGACATTCATAAGTCAATGCTCCATTCAGAATAGAGAGCTCAATTCTCATACCAGTTTTATACAGACTCCGCTGACTTATACTACATACTGGAGCTATACTGACAGTATACTGGAGTTATACTGCAACTCCATGGACTTCAATGGAACGATCGCTAATTTAGACTAACGTAAGTAAGAGCAGAATCAGGCCTGATCAATGGCTATTAATCTTTCTCAATCTTCCACAAACCAATTGCAGAGAGATTCTTCTAAAGGAAATTGCTACTAATGGCTTTTTACCTATCAGGACCAGAATTCATTATTTTGAGTTAATTCTGCAGGGGAAACTTCACTACACACCTAAAATATACACAGGGAACTGCATTCTGTACAATTATATAGTAATGCATACTCTTTGTAATTTTATTAGTTGTAGCAGAAAAAAACTGCTAATCTCCTGTCTTGACAAATAATAATGAAGAAAAAGATTTTCCAGTATTTTAAAATGTAAAAAGATATCTAAATTTGAAGTGTATATATATTGAAAAGGACAAATAGTTCTTTCCACCATCTTTCAAGAAAGAGATTTTGGAGTCATTGTGGATAGTTCTCTGAAAACATCCAATCAATCTACAGCAGCAGTCAAAAAAAGCTAACAGAATGTTGGGAATCATTAGGAAAGGGACAGAAAATATCATATTGCCTCTATATAAATCCATGATATGTCCACATCTTGGATACTGTATGCAGATCTGATAACCCCGCCCCCAAAAAGATATATTAGAATTGGAAAAGGTACAGAAAAGGACAACAAAAATATTAGGGGTATGGAATAGCTTCCATATGAGGAAAGATTAATAAGACTGGGACTTTTCAGCTTGAAAAGAGACAGCTAAGGGGGAATATATGATAGAGGTCTATAAAATCATGACTGGTGTGGAGAAAGTACGTAAGGAAGTGTTATTTACTCCTTCTCATAACACAAAAACTAGGGGTCACCAAATGAAATTAATAGGCAGCGGGTTTAAAAACAAAAGGAAGTATTTATTCACACAATGCACAGTCAACCTATGGAACTCTTTGCTGCAGGATGTTGTGAAGGCCAAGACTATAACAGGGTTCATAAAAGAACTAGACAAGTTCATGGAGGATAGGTCCTTCAATGTCTATTAGCCAGGATGGGCAGGGATGGTGGCCCTAGCCTCTGTTTGTCAGAAGCTGGGAATGGGAGACAGGGAATGGATCACTTGTTGATTACCTGTTCTGTTCATTCCGTCTGAAGCACCTGGCATTGCCCCCCTGTCGGAAAACAGGATACTGGGCTAGATGGACTGTTTGGCCATACTGATTCAGACTTTCTTATGTTTACACTCAAGTTTCTCAGGGGTGGAAGGTTTTGAACTCAGCAGAAGTGCTCTGGTGTGTTTCTGCAAAGCTGATATGGGGTGGCTGAGCTAGAGATTAATCCTCTACATACTTCTCTGCAAGACAGAAGTGGTTGAGTGCTGGGTAGTGAATACCTAGCTATACAGATCCATCAAATTCCCTCTCTCAGAGAAGAGTGCAACACACCTAGAATCTACTGCAGCCCTGAGGCTACAACAGTGACTGAAGTGAGAAATAATGACACATTCTTTCTCTATTTTCCTTCCTTCCCAGCCTGAAGATGAAACAGATTGATTTGTTTAGAGAGAGGGAGAGAGAAAAAGAGTATGTACGTACATATGTGTGCACATGCACATACCACCTAAAGTGAAAGGCACTTGAAGGTGTTCAGCACCCAAAAGATCTTTAGGACAATTTCAGTGAAGTTGGGCACCCAAAAAACTGAGGCACCCAGAAATAGAGATCACTTCTGAAAACCTGGGAAAAAGCAACTTACTTAAGATCACACAGGAAGTCATGCACAATAGAGAACAGAACCTTGATCTCCTGCTCCCAATTACAGCACAGGATTCAGTCTTTATTCATTTGTGAATTGAAGCTCAATTATCATTTACTCATGCTGATTATATCAGATTACATACAGTGGACACTAGTTCAAAACAATTTATGTGCTATGCAATTTATGTAGACCAATAAAGGTCTCATCTTCATTGCTGAAAATTCATTCGATTATAAATATATCTATTAATTGCTAAACACAAGCCAATCTGATATATAATTTGGCATTTGGGGGTGGGTGGAGAAGAGAAATCATGGAGACATAACTGTAAATGGAGAGAGACAAAACTGTTGATATGGAAACCTAAAAATTCCTCATACTGACTCAAACTGTCAAATTTTGATAACCAGGTTGGATTCCTTGTTCCTCCTAGTAAAATGTTTGGCAAAACAAGTGCTGGCATGAAATTTTGACAATACATCATCTTCAATACTTGAACAAAGTCATAAGTCTACACTGCATTACAGTAGAAATGCACAAGTTACACAAGCACTTTGGACTGCATACAGAAAAAAAATCAACATTATTTACAAGACTCACATTTCTGGACATCCTGTCATTTTAGAAAAGGGATTTTTTTCATGCGTCTCTTGCAGAAGCTCATTTTGCCACAGAGTGCTGACACACAAATTAAATTCATCTCTTGGTTTGCATATACAATAATGACCATTATTAACACATTTCAATGTAACATCCTTAGCAGTGAAACTTTGCACTATTTGCAATATTTTCTAACAAGCAGTGATAGTATGTCTTGAGGCCTTGACTAATTGGGAAAAAACAAAGCATTCAAGCACCTATACATAAAGATGTGCCAGTATTTTGTGATTTCAAGAGAAAAAAAAATGGAGAGGGAGGCCTAAATAGCCTGCCAGCACTTTATCAAATTGTCTTCTATTGCGTTCAGCTACTTCACCTGGTTTTGTAGTTCTCCAGGGCCAGTTCAAACAAATCTAGGGTTCCCTATGAAACTATTCAACACAGCCCGTCTGCAAGATTCAATCTAAGACTTCCTACCCACCTACCATGAACAGCTCTGTCATGCCAAAAATAGAGAATTATTTAGATTCCAAAGATAAGGGCCAGGAAGAAACATGTCCAAAACTAGTGCATGCATCTTCCCCTGTTATATCCACAGAGAAGTCAGCATGGAGTACATTGAATTGTACACCAGCTGGAACTAGATCATATGTGGTAGTCATCCCACTATCATTGTCCCTGGTGGAATGGGACTCCAGTGATCTAGCAGAGGAGGAATGGGGGGCCTTCTGCAGCTGCAGATTTGGCAGCTTTGTCTAATATGAAAAGGCAAACTTAAAATATTGTTGATTTTCAGAAACTGGATTAAGGCTCCAGAATTTACATTAATAGATTATTTCATTTCTGGCTGGTTACCCCCAGTTTTATTTCAGTCCCTGAGTCCTCAAAGTTGTTTGTACAGTGGGAGACACTGAATACTGGAACAATAGCTTTGTCTGTTCTAACACAACACAGGAAGCTCCCTAAGCCCACTGGTTGAATAATGGTCCTCATAGCAGAGCTGCCTGGAGTGGGGGGGGGCAATTTGCCCCAGGCCCTGGGCCCTGCAGGGACCCCCACGAGAATGCTCAGGCCCTGCCTTCCCCCATCCCCCGGCGCCTCAGCTCACCACATCCAGGAGCGGCCCTGGACAGAGCTCAAGCGGCGTGGCTCAGGCGGGCCCTGAGCTACTCCCCACTCAGAGCCGCATGGTAAGAGGGCAGGGCTGCAAGCTCCGGTCCCGCCGGAGCCAGGCCGCTGCAGCGCTGTCCAGGGGCCAGGGAAGCTCCTGGACATGGCATGCTGAGGCTATGAGAGAGGCAGGGATAACCCAGGAGCAGCCCTGGACATAGCTTAAGCAGCGTGGCTCCAGCGGGCCTGATCTCCTTCCAGCTCGGAGCCATGTGCTAAGGGGGCAGGGCTGCGAGCTCCTGGACAACCGGCAGGAGCTCAGGCCCCACTGGAGTCAGGCCGCTACAGCGCTGTCCAAGGCCACTCCTGGACATGGCGCGCTGAGGCTCGGGAGGAAGCGGGGGGAAGCAGCATGGCAGGGGGCCGGGGCCAAGGGTGTTGGATAAGGGGCAGGGAGTCCCGGGGACAGTCAGGACACAGGGAGGGGGCAGAGGTTCTGGGGAGTCGGTCAGGGGACAGGGAAGTGGGGGGTTGGATCGTGGGCATTCCAGGGGTCTGTCAGGACTCTGCGGGGGTGGGGGGGAGTGAATAGGGGTCAGGGCAGTCAGGGAACAGGGAGAGTTGGTGGGGGTGGGGTCCCAGGATGGTGGTTGGGAAGGAGGTCTTGGGGGGGCAATGAGGGGACAAGGAGCAGGATGGGTCAGGGATTCTGAGGGGGCAGGAAGTGGATGGAGATCAGATAGGGGGCAGGGCCAGGCTGTTTGGGGAGGCACAGCCTTCCCTACCCTAAAGCTCATCCAGCAGTTTGAGGTTTGCAGACAGCTATTTAACACAAAGAGCCAAGCTGTTATCTTTTCCATGGGGGAGGGATCACATGAGTAGAGCAATATCCTACACCACCTACCTCCTTCCCAACCCTACATTCCCTGAGGCTCCAGAGGTTCTTCAGGTAATTCAGTGATTCTCAAACTTTTGTACTGGTGACCCCTTTCACACAGCAAACCTCTGAGTGTGACCCCCCCCTTATAAATTAAAAACACTTTTTAAATATATTTAACACTATTATAAATGCTGGAGGCAAAGCAGGGTTTGAGGTGGAGGCTGACAGCTCGCGACCCCCCAGTAATAACCTCATGACCCCCTGAGGGGTCCCAACCCCCAGTTTGAGAACCCCTGGGTTAATTTAATTTTAGCACCCTGTGTCCATTCACATGCATGTGCTATTTTGAGCATTTCAGTTTTCACAACATAGGCTCATCCCAGATTCTGGAACAAGCTCAAATGCTCAGTTCGTGGAGTATGTACATAAGCTATACTAAAGACAAACCCACAGTAACCGTCTCCAGTTTATGAGGGACTACATGGAAACAGATACATTCATGGAGGTTAAGTCCATTAATGGCTATTAGCCAGGATGGATAAGGAATGGTGTTCCCTAGCCTCTGTTTGTCAGAGGGTGGAGATGGATGGCAGGAGAGAGATCACTTGATCATTACCTGTTAGGTCCACTCCCTCTGGGGCACTTGGCATTGGCCACTGCCGGCTTGATGGACCTTTGGTCTGACCCAGTATGGACATTCTTAGCTAAATGAACCCAAAGTTATGGAGACAGATATGAGTCAAGGAAGCCAGCAGAGTATCAGAAACCTGGAAAAATCTCTGACTGGATGGGCTCAGGCGTTTGGTCACAAGCTGAGGTGGTTGAAAAGTTCTGGATTTTTTTTAAGCAGAATTTTTTTTTATTGTTTCTTTAAACAAAACACAGCAAGCAGCAAATATTTGGCCACACACTTCTGAAACCCCAAACCATGTTCAGGTTTTGGCAGACTATTTTAAGCTTTTCAATTAAAAAAAACACAAATTTTGAAGGAAAGCAGACATTGTCCGTGATTTTTTTCTGCTTTTTAAAAACCTCTAGTTTTTGAGCCAAAAAACGTTTTGACAGAAAATATTTGTCCAACCCTTTTAATGAGCTTTAGTGCCTTTTAGCATTAGCTGATGCTGAGAACCACTGATACCTTGTAAAGGTGACTTGAAAAGAAGTTCTCTCAAAACTGGGTTTGTGCTGAGATGCAGAAGTTTTTGAATGTTTATTTTTGCCAGAGCTGCTGGCAGGGGAGGCAATTTGCCTCGGGCCCCGCAGGGGCCCCCACGAGAATATAGTATTATATAGTATTGCAACTTTTTTTTAATGGAAGGGGCCCCTGAAATTGCTTTACCCCAGGTCCCCTGAATCCTCTGGGCGGCCCTGACTCATAGTGGCTTATGGTTTAAGAGTTCAGGATGTCAGACTCAAAGAGCTAGGGCCAGTTTTCTTCAGTAAGACCAAGAGTGTACCACCCTTATTCACACAGAGTAGTACCTTATTCCACAAGTAGTTCCATGGAGATCAAAATGAGTAAGGGTGGCATGAGTAAGGAGACTGACTTTAGTATTGGGGAAGCAGAGTCCAAGTATATTCTAGAACTAGGCGGTCTGGCGACTGCCAACTATGCATTAAACTTGGCATGTAGGCACTAGCTGTAGAAGTAAACATTCCTCATAGCGATCGCTTCCCCCAGGCTAGGTTCATGAACAGCACTGTGATATTGTAATTGAACTGTAGTATCATTTCTTTTTCAATCTCAATCTCTAACAAAGGCGGTACTAATGTTGAGTCTGAACTTTTCATGAGTTTAAACTTAATCCAGACTTGATGTCTCTATCTGAAACTTTTAATCAAGGCTCTGACCTGCGAACTACTCCTGACACCTCCCCCCTCCCAATAAGCAGCCATATCCTCCTTTGTCTTTTCTAATTTACATTTTAACCTGTTTTATCCTGTAGAATCTTGATTGATTATGCATGACCATTATGATCTGTTAATCACTTTGTTTACTTCTGTGTATAAACATTGATGCTCACCCCTAATAAACTTGCCACACTTACTCCAAAGCTTGGCTCTTAAGCTAAGGATGGTGTGAGCCCGTTGATCAACGAATTGTTGTCTGGTCTCTGACAGATCTCTGAGCCCTATACCAACTCCGCACAAACTCGGGTGCTGGAGAGGTGAGTAGGACTTGCTTTTTACCTAACAATTTGGGGGCTCGTCCGGGATTCCTTCTGGTGCGGTGCCTCTGTCCAGTGGTCAGACCACTCATATACGAATTGGCAGGCGCCACGGGAGATTTCTCCCAGCCAATTCAATATTGAGGGGTTGTGTACTGGACAGCAGGATAAACGCCAGTTGGAGGGCTCCTGTCAGACACCATGGGTCAAGGGACTAGCGTGCCTCTTGAGAGTCCGCTGGGGATTGTAAATAAGTTATGGAATGAAGGGAAACTCCCAGTACAGACAGGAATGTCTAGGAGGAAGTTGTACACACTGTGTGTAAGGAATTGGACTGGGTATACCGCGGTATTGGCCGACCCGGAGATGAGGTGGCCTTCGTATGGCTCTTTCGAACAGGCTGCCTTAAGAGGAGTAAGGAGCCAGATCGAAAAAGACCATCCGGGACAGTTATGTTACTGGTTTGGTTGGGACACAGCAGCAGAGCTGTGGAAATCTTTAAAAATTATGGCAGTCAGGTATTCTTCCGAGAGTGAACCCCCTCCATGTTATTTCAATGAAGGGTGTAAACCACGGCGTGTTTTAACTCGTCAGTTGGTCCCCACTGCACCTGCCCCTATTCCTCTGCAAGGGGACTCTCTCCAGAGCGCAGAGGGGAATCTGCAGGACTCCAGATTGGAATCTCTGCAGAGGGATAAGGAGGAAATGGAGGGGCACACCTCGGGAGGAGTTTTGCATGGAAAATAAAAGGGAAAGTAGTAAAAAGAAAGAGAAAAAGGAAGAATATAAGTTAATGGCTTTAGCTTTTCGCGGTGGTATTCGAGGCAGAAGCCGTGGCCGTGGCCGTGGATTTCAGGGTGCTCGGGGAAGAGGGTCCTGGCAACCCCAGCCACCAGGAAATTGTTTTCAGTGCGGACAGCCCGGTCACTTTAAACGTGAATGCCCCTGGGGACGCCCAGAGGGTCCGGTCGCATCCGCAGATACTTACACCAGGGACAAATACACCGCTGCACCACCAGCCCAGCCCGTTCCTCAGGCCTGGATCAACTACGGGCAACAGCAGCAGCTGCAACAAACTCAGCCTTCTCAATGACGGTACCCCGGGGGCGAAGGCAAACAATGTGATGGTCTTATTTCCTTAATGTCTTTAGCCGGCTCTTTCCTCACTTTCTCCCCTCCCAGCAAAGAGCCTCATCTAACCCTTTCAGTCCAGGGACTGCCTGTCTGTTTCCTCATTGATACTGGAGCTACTTTCTCTCTTTTAAATCATGCCCCCTCTCCCTGGCTATCCTCTGAGGTTAAAACTGCAACTGGGGTGGAAGGCAATCCACAGTCTCTGGGACTCACTTTGCCTCTAAATGTTATTTATGCTGATAAATGTTTTTCTCACCGTTTTTTTTTCCCAGCTTGTCCGATCCCTTTGATGGGCCGGGATTTACTCTGTAAGCTTGAGGCTACTTTAACCTGCACTCCTGAAGGGGTAGGATTATTGATGACAGTGTTAGGAGATTCGGCCCTAACTCAGGGTAATTGGGAAACCCCCCCCTCTCTCTCCCTGACCTCACTGACTTGCCTTCAACCCTCTGGGGAATTTCTGACACTGACGTTGGCCTGCTCCTTTCAGCAGAGCCAGTAAGGATTCAAGTGAAGCCCTCCTTAGCCCCCCCGTCAGTCCCCCAATACCCCCTGTCGCTGGAAGCCCGGGAAGGCATCTGCCCCATTGTCGAGGGATTCATTGCACAAAAGCTAGTCCGCCCTCAGCGCACTCCCTGTAATACCCCTATACTGCCTGTCAAAAAGCCTCCTAAAAAGGACGGAGACCCTATTCGTTGGCGCTTTGTACAGGATCTACGGGTTATTAATCAGTATGTGGTCTCTCTTCATGCAGTAGTTCCTGATCCAGCTACTATCATCAGCCAAATCCCCTGGGATGCTGAGTGGTTCACTGTTATTGACTTAAAATCAGCCTTTTTCAGCATTCCTGTGCACCCTTCACCTGGGAGGGACAAAGTTATGTCTGGCAACGACTTCCTCAAGGCTACAGAGACAGCCCCACGATTTTCAGCCAATGCCTCCGCCACGACTTGGAAGGCTTCACCAGTCCGCAGGGATCCATGTTAGTCCTATACGTAGATGACATCCTACTAGGTAACCGCGAAGCCGCCCTCCGCATCGATGGTAAGGCACTTTTATTATACCTACACACCAGAGGCCACAAGGTAGACCCTAACAAGATTCAGTGGGTCTCACAGAAGGTTCGATATCTGGGTTTCCTGTTAACCCCAGAGGGGAGACAAATGGACCCAGTCCGCATAAAGACTATCCAAAACTGCCCTCTGCCAAACACCAAGAAACAACTTTGAGGTTTCTTAGGATTAATTGGCTTCTGTCGACCTTGCTTGCCGTCCTGCGGGGAGTTGAGCAAACCACTCCACCCGGACTCTGGCAGCAGCTGCCCTGCTAATCACAAAGGCAAAGAGCCTGACCCTGGGTCATTTTACCACGGTCTGGACCTCTCATGCCTTGTCAGCCCTTCTGCGTAGGGGCACGACCCAAGTCTTTTCGGCCCATCGTCAGCAGCAGCTAGAGGCCGAACTCCTAGAAGACACTAACCTAATTTTTGAAAGGTGTGGGCCCCTTAATCCAGCTACCTTGCTTCCTGACCTGCCAGTCCTCCAGGATCAGCACGATTGTGTGGAAGTAGTTCATAGCATCTTACAGATAAGGAACAACCTGTTTGACGTGCCACTGGACAACCCTGATTGCATCCTCTTCTCGGACGGAAGCTCCTTCTATGTTGATGGCAAGCGTTTCACCGGTTATGCAGTCACCTCTGAATGGGACATTCAAGAGGCCGCCTCACTGCCAGGCAACTGGGGAGCCCAAGCCGCCGAACTCTATGCCCTGGCCCGAGCTTGCCAGTTGGCCGCTGGTAAGACCGTTACCATTTTTACTGATAGCAAGTATGCTTTTAACCCCATACCAGTACCCGCTGCTGAACTACAGTCGTGGGAGAGCCTCGGAGCCACTCTGGTCAAAGGGACCTGGCTTATGCCGGATGGCCGAGCCTGCCTCCCTCGCTCCACATACCCCGTGGCAGTTCGCTGGCACCATGATAAGGGGGGTCACTACGGCACGCACGCCCTTGTGGACACCATCGCTCGCTTTTGGTATGCTCCAGGCATTCAACCCTACTGCCTGTCAATAGTGAAAGCATGCAGCACATGTCAGCGAAATGGACCTGCTCCGCCTCTTAACAAAATTAAGGGTGGAAGACCGCCACCTGCTGCTCCATTTCAGCATCTTCAAATTGACTTTGCAGATATGCCAAAGGCTTTTGGGAAAAAACACCTCCTTGTTTTGGTTTGCCCTCTGACTTCATGGGTCGAAGCTTTTCCTACTGCTAATTGTACTGCTGCCACAGTGGCGAAGATCCTCCTTAGAGACATTGTACCCCGTTTTGGCATCCCTCTCATACTTGATTCAGATCGCGGACCCCACTTTACTGGTAATGTCCTTGGCCGTTTAGAACAAGGACTGGGCATTTCACACTCCTTTCATACACCCTACCACCCCCAGTCTAGCGGGAAAGTTGAGCATATGAATAGGGAGCTTAAGCTTACATTGGCTAAATACTGTCAGGAAACAGGGTTAAAGTGGCCTCAGGTACTTCCCTTGGTCCTGTTTCACCTTCGCACTCGCCCAACCCGTGTATTGGGATTATCCCCCTTTGAACTGTTCTATGGACACCCCCCTTTCAAAGGCGGGGCGCTACCACGTGCTGATGTTTCACTATTGGGAGGGGATCATATGACCGCGTGCCAGTTTCTCTCCCTACAGGCTCGCCTCCGTACCCTTTGGAAAGCCTCACAGTTTTCCCAGACCGTGCCGCTGGAAGAACAGATCCACCCGTTCCAACCAGGGGACTTCGTCTGGGCCAAAAAGTTCGTTCGTGGCGACGCCCTCCAGCCGAGGTTTACTGGACCCCACCAGGTTCTTTTAACAACCCAGACTGCAGTGTTCCTGGAAGGACGCAAATCCTGGATCCACCACTCCCACGTCAAGCCAGCCGTAGTGGACCACAGTGACGGACCAGCAGCTCTTGCCACCACTGAGGACACTGCCTCTGACCAGTGGACCAGCTTACCTCTTTCAGACATCAGACTTAAATTGACTCGGAAAAAATGAGAGGACCTTTTATTCTGACAACTTTATGTTTTTTATTATGCCTTTTTAGTTTATTTTCTGCTTATGAAGATAATGCTTTTATTAGATATTCCCACGAGGTTAAAACTCGTATTTTAGGAAATAGAAGTAATTGCTGGGTATGTACTCAATTTCCAGTAAATGCAGAACAGGGACTCCCCTTCACACCCATTCCCCTGACCACTGCTAATATGACTTGGATGCCACCGGCTAGAATAAAAGATCCAGTCCAACACAATCTTACATGGGACAAAACAGGAGTGCCAATTAACAGATATCTCAGGGTAACAAATCAGACAGGATCACTGTGTTTTGTTAAAGAAAAAGGGTCAACTTTTGTGGGAACCAGTAAATGCAACATGTATTTTAATGGCACCGCCTTTAGTAAAAACCTAGGCTTCAAGCCTTGCGCATCCCACTTATCCCATATGTGGATCCCTCACCCCGATCCAACTTTTTCATGGGTGGGCAAACCTTCAGAGTCAGCTTTTAAGAAGCCCTGCTCAGATCACAAGGGTGTCCAACTAATTGTTAAGGGATATACGATTGCCTTCTACAACTGCTCAAGCAGTACTACACTGCACTTTGAAAACACCACTACCAAATTGGGCCCAGGCTGAAATTGCCAAGCAGCCCTTGGCTCCTTAAAATGGGGTGTAGCTTTTGGTAAATAATTATCCCAAAGCTACAAATGGAGGAATGTTGAGTCTGAACTTTTCATGAGTTTAAACTTAATCCAGACTTGATGTCTCTGTCTGAAACTTTTAATCAAGGCTCTGACCTGCGAACTACTCCTGACACCTCCCCCCTCCCAATAAGCAGCCATATCCTCCTTTGTCTTTTCTAATTTACATTTTAACCTGTTTTATCCTGTAGAATCTTGATTGATTATGCATGACCATTATGATCTGTTAATCACTTTGTTTACTTCTGTGTATAAACATTGATGCTCACCCCTAATAAACTTGCCACACTTACTCCAAAGCTTGGCTCTTAAGCTAAGGATGGTGTGAGCCCGTTGATCAACGAATTGTTGTCTGGTCTCTGACAGATCTCTGAGCCCTATACCAACTCCGCACAAACTCGGGTGCTGGAGAGGTGAGTAGGACTTGCTTTTTACCTAACACTACCAATCATTTTCTTTGTCTGGACCAGACAAAGAGAAAACAACTCCCACACTTAATGTAAACAACATCAGAACAATATTTATCTTTCCAGCTCAAGGTCCATGTATTGTCATACTTATAACTAAGGAAAATTGAAATCTATGAACAAAGACTGGTGAGTAATTCCTGTTCTAATCTGAAATCACATCAGAAAGCTATTTTAGAACAAATTTCTTCATGCTCCCATAGGATTTTATTTTTTTTCTTCAAATGAACATGTAATTCAATCAATAGAAGAAATGCATGTGTCCTGTTAGTAGGAGAAAATAGACTCCTCAGTTGTTACAACAGATCTTTTACTCTAGGAATGAAGGATCATTTTGTGTTAGCCTGGACACTTCACGTTTAAATGTAGTGTTCCCAAAAAGGATCTTGTCTTTAGAAGAATAAAATGTCACCACAACTATATGAAATTACAGTAAACATTAGTATACAATTAAAATGACTGTCAACATATCTTATTTCTACAGTCTATTTTTTCTGCTATGGATATTAACTCTGTGAAAACTGAAAGCCATATATTAATGAAGTTTTCCTATTTTGCAGTGCATGTTAGTACTTATTAGCAAGCTGTCAATAACAAACTAGGCTGCTGGAATTTCTCATCTTTATTTAAAAGAAGAGCATTGCAATACTTTTTCCCAAAAAAGAAAAATAATTGGGCCAAATCCTCAGCTGGTGTCAAATCAGCAGGGCTCCACTGATATCAAGAGGGCTATTCTGCAACAGCTGAAGTTTTGTTCATATGTAATACATGGACTATCTAATCCTGCTCCTCCAACAGAGCTTATGTTGAAAGACTGGAAAAATCAGTGTGACACTACTTCTATCACTACATCTTAAATAAGTGTGCGTGCATCACCACTGTGATGCCAGTGACAAGTGCATGTCTCATGATGATTGCGCAGCCCAGAAAAAAAATCATAGTAGATAAAATATACAGCAAATCAAACTTGGCAATGTCCTGTTTAGGAGCTCAGATACCACAATGAAGGGCTCAGTGTGAGAAGGCAAACACCCCAAAAGACCTCAAAACACTAGAATTATACAGTAATTTGGTGTTGCCCATTTAAAAATATGATAATTATCCAAACACACAGCTAAGTTTATATTGCTAGAAAAAGCAAGCAAAACTTCACTGATGTCAGTGAAGTTGCTCCCATTTAGATCAGCGATAAATTTGGCCCACAGAAATAGTCTCCTCAGACATTATTGAAACTTGCAAAATTAAAGTTTTGTGGAGGGAAGAGTCAATATTAAGAAGCCAGCACTCACTGTAAAATTAGGGAAGGGCTCATATATTGGGAAAGCAGAGATGTATGTTTATCAACATACATACAATGATGTGATACTACTCTACTAAAGAGAAATCAGTTGAGAGCATTTTTTAAAAAGTAACCTAAATTATAATGCTGTCCATGAGAAATCTCCTTGTTGAAGATTATACTGTTTATGATGCGTCGATGCTGGTATGATAAACTGAATATATTGACTCTTTAAATTCTGCTTACTGGCCTAAAACAAGGATAACTGTTTAGAAAGTTGGTTGCATGCTACTCTGAAAGTGGGACATGTGAGTGTAAGCTTCTGCTTCTTGCATGTTGGCAAGACAAGCTGAGGGGTTGGGGGGCACTACTGAGACAGGGAGGAATGACTGACCATGTATGCACTGGGAATCATTAGAAAAGGAGATGCCACAGCAGTGAATTGCAAGACGTTTACCCCATGATAATGGAGATAAGCTCATACAACTCAACTTTTCAGTGTCATTTAATTCTCTTGGTTGTGAGCAGGAGAACTATCACATCACCTTATCTTAATTTTCAATAAATATATAGATCTTATCTTATTTATTCTCTCCGTTAAGAATGAGAGAGAATTTAAAATAGTGAAACATGACTAAAGATAACTGAAAGGACACAGCTAGTTCGTTGCTAGGCAAAATGAGGAGAAGACAGGGTAAAAAGGAGAGGACTGTGCACAGAAAAGTCAGGGTCTGTATCTTTAAATTATGACATGTCCCATTCTCCAGCATAATCCAGAAGAGACTTCACAAACAATTTTCCAGCATCTGTATTGTATTCTCTAAAAGCTTTTTGTAAGCAACATAGGCTAAATGATTTAGATTAGCTCAACAGATTAAAGTCTACTTTTATATGATCTCACATAAAATTTTAACCAGTAAGTGATCACTTCTGGGACAACACTTTAGCAAATCTCTGCAGAGAAATCTTCAGCACTAAATGCAGAATATTCCTGACAAAAACAAAAAACCCCAAAGTCTATGCAAGCAATCTTGTTTCATCTGATAGCATTGTTTAAAAAATTGCTAAAAGGAAATATTAGATCTTTACTTTAAAAAGTTAATCTAGAAATATTACCATTTTGTTAGCAATAATTAAACTAACAAGAAAGTATTAAAAAAGTAGAAAGAAAGACTATGTACAATCACCAATACTTGACAGAACAGAGGGCATGTTGCACTGAAGTACATATCACATGTTAAGAGAAAAAAAACGGGAGAAGTTTGAAAGTACTCGCTCAACCCTCATTCAGAGAAAACTCCCACTGAACTCTTTTGCATGCATAGGTCAGTGCACCAGAATCTGAACCTGAACACCTGATTTTATGTTCAATTCTTAGCTCTGCCATTAACTTTGACCTTGGAGAAAGTTACTAAAATTTCTTAGCATCTGAGTTTCCACATTTGCAAAATGGGGATAATACTTTTGTAAAGCTCTTTGGGGGCCATGAATGAAGTGTGAGATACCTATTATTACTCTCCTCAGTTTTACCTAAGTCAGAGCTAAGGCCCAAGATTTTTGAAGACATTTTGGCATTGCTCCACTCTACAGTGCAATGCCTAACTGACTTAAGAGCCTCACTGAAAGTCAATGAGATAAGTCAGTCAGTGAGACTTAGGCTCCTAAGTCAGTTAAACATTGCAACACTGGTGGAGCAACACCTAAATGCCTTTAAAAATCTGGGCCCAAGCCTTACAATTCTGCCACTCCATCCCTTAGCAAGGTGTCTTGTTGGGGTTGGTAATGTGCCTGGCACTTTCCATCACACACAGCACAGAGGAGAGTCACAATCTATTCCTTACTGCAGTCTCTATTGTCAACTATACTACAGCGGTCTCTGAAGATCCCACACACGACACTTAGAACAAGCGACTAACCTGACTGTATCTTTGAAGCCAGTGGGGTGGAGGAAAGGTAGCCAGTGTCCTATGAAGATGTCAAGAAGAGAGGAAGGCCTAGAAGCTTGAAACTTCACACATACAGAAGATTTCTAATAGGAGACTTGGGCAGGGGAGTGATAGAGCTCTGTGGTTCAAGTGAGAGGGAGGCATAGAGGCATCATGAACACAGTTATTCTTGTAAGATTTGCACCTATTTTGCTTGCATGGTCTGGTCCAAAGTGTTTTCAGGGGTGGACAAAAATCCTAACTCCAAATTATAATATAGAAGGGGTCCCAGTCAGGGTCTAAATCCCACTGTCTTGGCCCATCTCTGCTCAAAAGATCAAAAGATGCAAGACAAAAAGAGTATCAGTTATACAGACTATGACAGTTGGTTTCTTATGAAGTGAATATTTAAAGCAAATTCAAATCTTATGTTCCATAGTTAAATGCTGAACTGCAAAGAGAACTTATCCTCAGAATTCTTACCTGGATGGTGATTTTTCATACATTATATATCTATATACATATACTTCTGAGCATCAAAATGTTTCCTGACAACTATGGCGAACTTTTGTCCATTAATTATGCTTTTATGTTACCTCATCTTGCCACTTCTGCCAGACTGGAAATAGCCTCAGCTGATCACCATGGTTAAAAATTCACACAAAAAATAATGAAATAGTAATACTTAGCACTTTTCACCAATAGATCTCAAAGCACTTTACAAAGGTGGTCAGCAGACATGCTACAGATGGGGAAACAGACCCAGAGCAGCAAACTGACTTGCCCAAGATCACCCAGCAGGCCAGTGCCAGTAATAGAACCCAAGTCTCCTGACTCCCAGGCCAGTGAGCTACTCACTAAGCTATACTGCCTCCCATAATATAAGGAGTTTTGGAAAGTGTTACGGCTACTGGACTCATTATACATGTTCTTTCCAGTTCTCATTTTCATAATTGATCCTTTATTTTTTTAAATAATTTCTACAAAAAAACTCTATTCAGGGCGGCATCACTGCACTGCAGCGCTTAGCTTAAATTAAGTCTTGATGCACCAATCTAGCTTGTTGCTGAAAATCTAGATGAGGTAATTAACTTGCAGTGCTTGGGGCAAGATAAAGTACTCAAGGGAGTGAATCTTGTGTTGAATGAAGACTCCTTTCAACTGATCAAGATGGCATCATATCCTCTGACACTCTTTCAGCAATTATTTCACAGGGAAAGAAGATAGAGACAAGCATTGCTGAACTGCAAATTGTAATGTCTGCCAGCATGGATTTATTGTAAAAATAAAAAAATAAATAAAATAGAAGTGTTTAGACAGTAAATAGGACGCTCTGATCACAATGGGAGAAAATATCAAAGTACAAATATTGGGAAGGCAGGAAGAGGACAAGAGTTTCTGTGCTGAAATCCTCTTCTCCAGGTCAGGAGGCTAGAGTTTCAATTATGATAAAAGATAAAGCCCTACAGAATAAGATGTAGGAAGGAGAACCATGCACGAATCTGAAGCCTTCCAACAATAAGTATGTGTGTGCAAATTGAGGGTTTGGACTCTGAAGGTTTCTTCAGAGGCTGATATCTGATCTGTTCTTTCAGGCTAATTTATGTGCCATGGTGAATGTGGCATATTCCCCTGGGGTCCCTGCAAAACAATTGCCTATTTCTTAGTTACACATGCTGCTTTGGCAGTGGGACACAAATCTGAAGAGACAATATTCCTGTGATGCAAAGGCCCATTGGGGCCAACTGGCAAAGTTCAGTACTCTGTGTCAGCAATTCCTAAAAGGCCTGAGAAACTCACTACAGCTAACATACTGTTTTCATGGTAATTAACCATGAATAAGGTCTTGTATGGAATCAAAATGAAAGCTGGAGTCACACTGTTCATTCATGTCACTGAGAGATGCATGTACGGATGTTGTGTTCAGCATTATGTGTACCTGCTAATAATATTTTAAACTACGTAACCAGGGAGAGCTGACAAACAGGTTTTCTGCCAGACAAAGCTGTGTATTCAACCATCCCCATCTTTGATGTAAATTACACATTGTAAGTCAAACATAATGGGAACTATGTGTAAATTCCAAGTCAACATGAGGATGTGAAGTCAACATGGGAAAATGCTGGAGATTGTACCACAGCAGGTTGTCCTGTCTCCGGAGTGCAACAACAACAAACTTTGGGGTATAGGAGGAATGCCAAAGGACCTGTTTTACCCTGCACCTAGGGAGTAATCAAACAGTGCAGTTACATTCATGAAAAGGGATCTCATCCAGCGTTTTGTTGAGAGTACTGTAAAGGACATTTGGATAGACATTACCACAGACTTTTTTAGACAAGGGCTTAGTTAGTTAAAGTTAAGTTTACGCTATAAAAAGCATGTTATATCTTTTATCTGTAACCTGTTGCTTGCGTGTGTATTGTCCCTTTGGAGAAAGCTTACCTGGTAATTTCTGAGAGTGTTCAGTGAATAGGGGCTGGACACTACAGGAGGACACTTTAGGAAAACTTGGAAACTGGGGTGCACCTAGTGTAACCTTCATGGCGAACTCAGGGCTAGCGTAAATCCAGAGGAGAGTGCTTGAGTGTCAGAAAGGCTGGCAGTGTCACAGAACAGATACCCAGCTCCAACAAGAAAGACTCTTTGCTGGAGGCAGGGGGTAACACATTGACTCTTAGTCCTAGGTACCCTGAGGAAAATGTCAATTCCCAAACTGGAATAAATCCAGGGGACACAGTTTAAATTCTGAAGAGAAGACAAGCTATGGACAGTTAAGTTGACATTGAGAGATCTGGAACTGTACTGTGCTTTTTTTTTTTTTTTTTTTTTTTTTAAATAAAAGAAAGACACAGCCAGAGGCAGTACATGGTACTGATGTATGTAGATTACTTCTTTAAAATACCAAATGAAGCATTGATATTTGTGCAGAATCAACCGAAATTTAATCAAGTACAAGGAAAAACAATGCATTTGAAGAACAGCAGTTATTCTTGTCCAAATGTAAAATTATGTTAAGTATTTTCTTTCTGCTCCTAATAAGGTGATATAATATATAAAGTTACAAAATTTTAAGAGACAAATTGAAACTAGACTGCATTATTTAATATGAGCAAAGTGTTCTGTTAAAAAAATTATATCAGCTGTTCTTTTGTTAATATCATTTTAACTGTTCTATAGACATTAATAAGTTGCTAGATAGATATTCAATATTAGGACTTGCATGGACCTAAACTTGCAGGAGTAGAGATAATATTAACATGACTAGATTGCTCCTTATGCTTTATTACCACAGCCTTCACTCCGATACTCTTGTAAATGTCCTCTGCTTCTTATGCTTTGGAAAAACTTGAGCGGAGCTGGTGAAAAAAAATCATAAACACATTTTTGGCAAAAAAATCTTTTGCAACAAAATACAAATTATTATTTTTGTTTTCAGTCAAAAATTTCCAGATTTTGTTTAAAAGTATCTTGACTTTGATTTTTTTTTAACTGAACAAACAGGAAATTAATTCAAATATTTATTTTCCATAAAATAACAACACTTTTTTTAAATCAGCCTTACTTGTTGAGATATTAAGTACTGCCAACTATGTTGACAAAAAGCTGTTGATGACTTGAACAAAAAAAAATGGTTACCCCAGCTACACAATACATGTCTCAAAATTACAGGGCATTTACAATCTCTTATATCTGATTACTGACCTACAGAGGGCTTTGATATTCCCTTTCATCTCACGTTACCACTTCTGCCCCATCTAGACCTTTTAATTTTTCTACAGTGGTTTACCTCATGGTCTCTGAAGATGAAACCAGCTGGAGCACAAGCATTTCTTCTCTTTGTACCCAAGATTTTTATAGAAGAGATATATATTTCCCTTCTAAACAGCTATTGAACTGCTGGGTCTCTAGAAGATTTTAAAAGATAAACTGAACACTTCAGGCCTGATTGCTCTAAGTGCAAAGCAGTGGGCAATTTACATCTGTGCAAGGTGGCTGTAAAATGCTATCAAATTTGAATAGAGCATTTTATAGTAACCGTGCACAGGTGTAAATGACTCCACAAGATGAAAGGCGCATATTAAAAGTTGGAAACTTTGGAGTGTTTTAGGGAGTTTTTTTTAAAAACTGACTTTCACACTAGCTCTGTCCAGAAATGCTGACTCAATGTTTTTCTTTACCATCCGCAGCTGCCAAGGGCCTCTGTGGTGTAGAAAGACAAAGATCAGTTTGGAGGGAGAGAATCCATTATAGATTTCAAAGCCAAAAGGGACCATTGTGCACAATGATAAGTGTTGAAAGATGTAATGTTGTTGCCTCAGTAACGCTGTTCAGGCTGCTCAGTGCTTCTGTTCTTGGAGCTCCAGAGTTATCAGTACGAATAGCAAATAATACAGCTTCCTAATTTGGCAGACCTTGATGCTACTCATAAAGAAAGACCACAGGGACAGTTTGGTGACAAAGGCACACAAACAGGTTTATTGCCCTCAAGGTACAGTCCTGGTGCCCTGGGCTCCACCGTTACAGGTACAGTAACATGTGAGTGCCCAATGGCAAAGAGTGGCTCAGTCAGCAGCAGGAGTCTCTGCTGTCCCCTAGGCCACACAAAGGGTTAAGGCAAAGCACCCCGACATTTATAGACTAAGACAAAGAACTGGGATAAACAACTTATGTATCACCTCACACGTTTCATGACATCTGTTTGCTTGCCTTGTTCCTGATATCTCGGAAACAACATCCCTATTCATTATTTTGTCAAACCATTTTATCTTGTACTAGACTGCAATGTATCTATACTAGCTGAAATACACTTACATAAATATCTAGTGCCTAGTACAGTAGCAACAACTTTGCCAAGTTCATGTACGGGGCAGTGAACTTGTAAGAATCTGATTTAATGCATGACCTGACTTCAGTTCACTGCCTCTGGTTCAGGCCTCAGACCTTGCACCAGGCCCACTGCTCCAGTCTCTCTCTCTCTCCCCCCCACATACAACGTAGAACTTCCCCAAAATAATTCCTATAGCATATCTCTTAGAAAAAACATTCAATCTTGATTTAAAAATTACCACTGTTGGAAAATCCCCCATAACCCTTGATAAATTGGTAATTACTCTCGCAGTTAAAAATTTATGCACTATTTCCAGTCTGAATTGGTCTATCTCCAAACTTCAGCCATTGGATCATGTTATACCATTGTCTGCTACAGTGAATAACCCATTATTAAAATATTTGATCCCTCTGTAGGTATTTAAAAGCTGTGATCAAGTCACTCCTTAAACTAAATAGACAAACAACAGGAGCTCAATCACTATAAGGCATGTTTTCTAATCCTTTAATCATTCTCGTGGCTCTTCTCTGAACCCTCTCCAATTTATCAACACCTTTCTTGAATTGTGGACACCAGAACTGGACACAGTATTCCAGCAATCACTGACCCACCAGGGCCAAATACAGAGGTAAAATAACCTCACTACTCCTACTTGATGTTCCAAGAATCCCTTCAATGCCTTTGGCCACAGTGTCACACTGGGATCTCATGTTCAGCTGATTATCCCAGAAAGCAGTGGTGCTAAAAAAGATGTGTCAGGTGGGGGTGGATAGAATCCCCCATCCTGTAAGTATGGTTTACAATTTTTGTTCCTAGATGTATACATTTACATTTAGCTGTATTAAAACACATGTTGTTTGCTTGAGCCCAGCTTACCAAGCAATTCAGATTGCTCTGTATCAGTGAGCAAGCCTTTTCAATACTTATCATTCCCCCAATATTTTGTGTCATCTGCAAACTTTATCAGTGATGATTTTATGTTTTCTTCCAGATCATTGATAAAAATGTTAAGTAATATAGGCCAAAAAACCAATCCCTGCAGTAACCCCCTAGAAACACACTCACTTAATGATGATTCCACATTTACAATTACATTTTAAGACCTATCAGGTAGCTAGTTTTTACTCCATTTAAGTGTGCCATGTTAATTTTATATTATTTTAGTTTTTTTAATCAAAATGTCACGCAGTACCAAGTGAAACGCCTTACAGAAGTCTACGTGTATCATATCAATCAAACTGGTAATCTCATTAAAAAAAGAGAGAGAGAGAGAGAGAGAGATCTAATTACTCTGACAGGCTCTATTTTCCATAAACCCATGTTGATTGTCATTAATTATTTTACTCTCCTTTAAATCTTGATTAATCAAATCTTGTATAAACTGCTCCATTATCTTGCCCAGATTTAATGTCAGAGAGCGTACAATTACCCAGGTCATTCTGTTTACCCTTTTAAAATATTGACACATTAGCTTTGTTTGAGTTTTCTGGAACTTCCCCACATGGTCCTAGACTTATTGGAAATCACCATTAACAGTCATACAAGGTCCTCAGCCAGTTCTGTTAAAACTCTTGGAGGCAAGTTATCCAGACCTACAATGACTGCTGTGATCTTGAAAAACTATTTAAACAACTAATAACAGTGGTTAGATCAGGGGTTGGCAACCGTTGGCACGCGTGCCAAAGATGGCACGCCGGAGCAGCGTGCCATTAAAAATCCTGCCTTGCCCGGCCCACTCTTCTCCACCACTCCCCACCGTGGGGGCAGGGGGGCAGAATCATAGGCATGCGCATGGGGTGTGCGCAGGCACACACTGCCAAATGACCCCACTCTTCCAGCGTGGCAAACCGTAGGGTCTGCGCTCCCGGGCTGGAGCGCCCGGGCAAGCGCAGCAAGCCACCAGCCCCTCCCCGGCCTTCCTCCCTCCCCTGGAGCCCTACCGCCGCACGCGCAGCACTCTGGGGGCCAAGGCTGCGCGCTCCCATGGGGCAGTGTTTGGCTCCGCGGGGAGCAGAACATGCTGCTAGGAGCCTCATCGTAAGGGGTCCAGGGCCGGGGGAGGGGGGGTTGGAGAAGAGGGGGGCAGTCAGGGGACAGGGAGAAGGGAGGGTTGGATAGGGGGTGGGATCCCGGGCGGGGTGGTTAGGGGCGGGGGGGTGTCTCTGGAGGGGGGCAGTCAGGGAGCAGAAGGGGTTGGATAGGGCATGGGAGTCCCAGGGTCTGCAGAGAAGAAGCGGGGGCAGGGCCTTGGGGCAGGGGGTGTGGAATAGGGGCACACACACACCCCAGCCTTCTGCCCTGAGCCCCCCCACACACACAGCCCCCCCCCCACAGCACTCGGCCCTGAGCCCCGCAGCCCCGCACACTCCCAAGGCCCCTGCCCTGAGACCTGTATCCCTCTCATACACACCCAGCCCTCTGCTTGATTCCTTCACCCCCCCCACGACCCCAGCCCTGACTCTGGCACCCCCCCTCACCTGCCCCCAGCTCTCTGCCCTGATTCTTGTACCCCCCCACATGCCCAGCCCCCCCACACCCCATGCACCCCCCACATCCTCTCCCCCATCCAGAGCACCAAATGGGAGCTCCTGCACACACACACCCCACATTCCCACCTGCACCCCTCGCACCAAATGGGAGCTGCCCAGGTAAGTGCCCCACGCCCAAACCTCTTGCCCCAACCCTGAGCCCCCTCCCTCATTCTAGCTCCTGGCCAGACCCTTCACCCCCAGCCCTGTGCTCAGTGCACTTCCACTCCCAGCTCAGTGCAGAGAGAGGAAGAGAATGGGCCAGAACCAGGGAGAAGGTAGGTACCCACTGTATGTGGGCAGGGCCAGGACCCCAGACTGGCAGCGGGCTGAGCGGGTCCAGCAGCTGGGATCCCGGCTGGCAGGAGCCGGCAGATGGAACCCCCGAGCAGTTCAGCCCACTGCCGGTCTGGGGTCCCGGCCACTGGCCCCGCACAGCCTGCTGCCGGTTGGGGGTTCTGGCTGCTGGAACCTTGCCAGCCGGGCTCCTGGCCGCGGGCCCCGCTCAGCCCGCTGCCGGCCTAGGTGAACAGAACCCCAGACCAGCAGCGGGCTGAGCAGACCGGCGGCGTAAGATCAACATTTTAATTTAATTTTAAATGAAGCTTCTTAAACATTCTGAAAACCTTGTTTATTTTACAGTACAACACTAGTTTAGTTATATAATATATACACTTATAGAGAGAGCGCTTCTGAAAAACATTAAAATGTATTACCAGCATGTGAAACCTTAAATTAAAGTGAATAAATGAAGACTCGACACACCACTTCTGAAAGGTTGCCGACTCCTGGGTTAGATTCTGTTCAGCAACAGAATAAGAAAAAATATTTAAGGAAAGAAAACTCGGAGGGTTAACAAATGATGGAGGAGGAAAATAAGCAGCAATATATTGCCATGTAGAAAATTGTTTTCCTTCAGATACATAGAACTCTCTTAATGTAGAAAAATGCAGATTAGTACATAGTTGATATTTTAATTAGAAAGATTTAGTTCATGGGAAATTTTCCAATCAAAGAAATATACAAAGCTTTGCAGGACAAGCCTTTTGCTTTCTATATCTGTAGGCCAAACTCACCCTACAACTATCAGCAAAAGGAAAAAAAGTGCCCCCTACAAATGTCAGAAGCATCTCTGAATATTCTTCTATTATTGATGAACATGGTAAACACTGATGGGTTAAGAACAGTCAGTAAAGCTGGTTTTCACCTAAACAAAATGTTCAAAATATACTACAGTTTAGATTTTGTTCAATGTATTTTGTAATACTGATCATTTCTCCTCCAACTTCCAAAAGCTGAGCCTGTTTACACTTGTTCAGTGCTTAAACAAGCACAGGAAACTGGACAATGAATAGTAGCGAGAGAATAATCTTATTAAAAAATGAACCTTAACCAAAGAAATCTAAAATTGTAATATTCCATTTGCAATTGCCACTCTGGCAACCTGGATACAGTAATTAAACTCAAAGCCCATGTCTCATGCTGGAATGCTGATCAGCAACTGACCGACCAACTCGTGATATTAAAGTGTTGCTCTGACCACAAATGAACCTTCCCAAATATACATGAATTAGTAAATGAAGTAATATTAACATCAGTACTTCCTGTTTTTCCCCCCGTTTTAAAAGGAAAGTTGAAATGGCCTTGTTTAGATCTAAACACAGATGGTTTCACTTGCTCCCTGAACGATATAATCCCATCTCAATTTCTTCTAGATTGATATTCTACTGCATGTGTTTTCCGGCATTGTACAAAATGTTTCATTTCCTAAACATTTGCAGAATAAATCCAATGATATTCACAAATCCCTTTCATATGCACTGCTCTGTAGTTCAGTTCCTCTTGCCTAGTTTATTTAATTATTCTTTGGTATTCATAGACATGGTACGTTACATTTTCTAGATTTCTAAAAATATTCTAAGTGACTAGACCTTTTCTGATGAAAGGTTATGCTGAAAAGTTCATTGTATAAAAGAAACTAATAGAATGAGAAGTGAACATGCAAATGAAATATCCCAAATTGTAAAGAGAAATCCAAGTGACAGAAAAGGAATATGAGGTCCGGGGAAAAACTCCTGTGTAAAATTTATAAGTTTTCTAAACTAGGAGAAAGATGGTTGAGATAATAGACCATTAATCAGGATATCTGGTATCAATTCCCACCTCTGCCAGAGACTTCCTGTGTGGCCTTGGGCCAGTCACTTAATCCGTATTTTTGCCTCAGTTTCTGTGAAACAGGGATAATATTACTTGAATATTCATTTGTAAGCTGTTAGGGCAGGGCCTCTATTTTATATAGTACCTGGCACCACAGCACCCTAAACTCGATTGGAGCCTCTAGCTGCTACCATAATACAAATGAATAACAGCAAACAAACAAACAAAATGATAATAGCCTTGCAAATAAAACCATAGTGTCAAACTCTGCTCTCAGTCATCCAGGTGAACATCCCATTGTTTCCAGTATGAAGGCTGTCTTCTCAGTACACAGGTTCAATTTGGGTCTTGATGTTTTGAAGAAACATGCATTCTGAAGCAGAACTGTTGCAATGGCTCCTCTCTCACACACTCACAGTGAGTATATGTGGTTAGAGATAATTACATGTTATACCTGTCATTAAGTACCAGCAAGATAGAGGTGATCAAGTCTCTTCCACAGGGTAAGTGCTGATTTTAGACAACAGGTGTTAAACAGAGAACAGACCATTCATGTCACAGGAGAAGCTTAGGAGATGTACAGCATCTCAGAGTGAAACCAACAATATCAGCAACTTCTAGAACGTAACATCTCTTCACTTTGTCGTCCTGCCACAAGTCAAAGGACTGCACTGAGTAGGCCATCTAGAATGCTAACACTGTAACTGGTCTATCTGTAGAGTTCACAGGCTGCACCTGCGGTATCATATCTTAATCTAGTTAGAAATAAACTGAGGTGGGTCATTTCTACTAGCCTGCTACACAGTTAATTAACACAATGAGGTGCTTTATATAAAGCAACAGTCATCACATTGCTAACCATACTTTAGACCCGTGGTTCTCAAACTGTGAGTCAGGACCCCAAAGTGGGTCATGACTCCATTTTAATAGGCTCACCAGGGCTGGCTTAAAACTTGCTGGGGCCCAGGGCCAAAGCCAAAGCCTGTGGTGGCAGGGCTTGGGCGGGCTCAGCCTTTGGTCTCCCCTCTTGGGGTCCTATAGTCAGAAGGAGATTGTGGTGCAATGAAGTTTGGGAACCCCGCTTTAGACATAACCTATCATAAGGTTAGAGAGAGGAGGCTCAAATATTTTGTTCCTATATAGTTATATAGTCAAATTTTCAACCACTTTCCAAAGTAAATGCAAACTCTACCCAGCATTGTCTAATGATGGCATATATGGACAGATGTTCAAAAATGCTCATCACAATCTCCTTGTGGCATTTATGGCCAGATTTTAAAGCAAGATTAGCACTTGATATTCCAAGATCTTCTAAAAATTTGACCAATAATGATTAAATTGGCTTGCTGACTTCGTTATTGTCTTCATTTTAGCCTTGTCAAAAAGAGGTGGAAATAGCTTCTAAATTAAGTCAAACCATCTAATTTGTGGTGGGCAACCTGCAGCCCATCACAGTAATCCACTGGCAGGCCACCAGACAGTTTGTTTACATTTGTATGGCCACCTGCAGCTCCCAGTGGCCACAGTTCACCGTTCCCGGCCAATGGGAGCTGCAGGAAGCGGCATGGGCTGCAGGGACGTGTTGGCCACTGCTTTCCCACAGCTCCCATTGGCCAGGAATGGCAAATCATGGCCACTGGGAGCTGTGGGCGGCCATGCAAATGTAAAACTGTCTGGTGGCCTGCCAGCGGATTACCCTGATGGGCCGCATGTGGCCCACCACTGATCTAATCTATAGATCTAGATACTTTATAAAACAATTTAAAAAGAAATATGAATGCACATGAAAATAATTTCCTTATATCTTAATCCACCTTCCAGAAGGTTTAAAAAAACCAAACAACTTACTGAGTTGAAAAATATGTATACTGATTTTTTAAGGTGTATTCACAGGGAACACTGAAATACCTGAAGTCAAATTTTGCTGTCACACCTGTGTATATCCCAAGAAAGTTCACGGAGTCCAGGGGCTTACTCCAGATGTATAAGAAATGGAGAACAAACCCTAATTCTTAAAGCTCTCCAAGTTATTGCCTGAAACAAACATTATATTCAAAAATATATGCAATGATTTGGGAGAGAAGAAAAAAAGGATCTACTTTTTCTGGAAATATGACAGACATCATCCAGCCAATCTATTTTATTAACCTGCTGTATAAATAGGTACACTGAATAAATAGTGTTCTTTATCTATGCTTCTCAAAGATGTATTTCCCTATTTTGAGGGAAACATATGGTCTATGAAAAGGTTCCTCCTCCATCTGCATTGTAATTAAGTACTACTAAACGTGTTGTACAGAGACCCTTTTTTCCCCAACCCTAGAACAGAGTGGCTGCCGTCTGAAGTGTCACAATTTGGCCCTTAGATTTGGCACTGCATGACAACTGCAGAAAATTGACCACTGGAAATTTAAGCCAGCTGGATTGGATATTTGATCCTGAGGTTTTTTTAATGAATATCTATTCATAATCAGCTCAAATTGCTTTTCACAGAACTCATACCCATTTAACTCCAACTTTACATTCATAAAAGAGATTTTATGAAAGTTAAATATTCAAGATACAAAGTACCAACATAAACAGTGAAAGAAATCATGAAAGACAAAAAAAAAATAAAAAAAATCACTACAACTCCTCAGACACTTCACAGTGTCAGACAAACTAATTCCAGAAAATAGAAGCTCTCTTAAATTTTTCTAAATGACACATTCGGGAAACAGAGCAAAATAAAAAGAATCATCAGCTCAGCATTTAGAACAACATGTTTTGACAGTATATTTTTATACTAATTCCACTCCTCCAATAAAAATGCCACCTTGCAATCTTTTAAGTCTATTCAGAGTATACCAACTTGATCATCTCATTCTTCTCCTGCATAAAACCCAGAGCACACACAATGACAGTGTAATCAACATTGAAATGAATTCACAAGACATTGTCTAATCTTGTAAAGACCAGGAAAGCTGTAACAATGAGAAGCCTATTCACCACCTGGTATGGATCAGTTTCGTAAAACTGATACTCTCAAAGCTTCCAATGAAATTAATGAACAGAGAGAAGAAGAGAGATACCATCTAGGGACTAATCCTATAAGATGCTGAGCCCCCACATCTTCACTGACTTCCCCCGAAGCTGAGTGTACTCATCACTGTGCAGGATTGGAGCGTAAAACATATTCTAAACTTCGTCGAGGTATCCAAATGCATTTATCTACCTTCTGCAGGAGGTTCACTTCTACCTCTTTTATTCATGGTAAGTGCATTTCTCGAGGCCTCTGGCAACCCACGTACCTCCAGTTGGAAACTGTATTTTATTTCTTTAGATTTATAAAGGTGTGTATTCTGTACTCTAGGTGCAAACACAGCAGCTTTATACAAAATAATGAAATAAATTCATGTACTAGAATCAGAAATGAATTGCATCAATGGCCATACAGAACCTTATCTAACCAGCCCACCCACCACAACTGAAAACTTCCCTTCTTAACTCTCCTCTGAACACTAAGAAACATAAGTACACATTGCATTGAAGCTCTGAAGGCTAACAGACCCCACTTTGTTGGACCAAGGCCAGGGAATGCAGATTCCAGCATACAATATCCCTCACTGAAAACATCCTGCCACTAGCTCCACCACACAAAGCAAATAGATGCTAGTTTTATTGCCTCAGCTGCTTGCAACTGTCACATTATCATATAGCAGGTGAGGTAATATATTTTATTAAACTCACTTCTGTTGGTGAGAGACAAGCTTTCAAGTCACACAGAGCTCTTTTTTTTTGTCTCTCTCTCATGAACAGAAGTTGGTTCAATAAAAGGTAATACCTCACCCACCTTGTCAAATAGCCTAGGAATGACACAGGTACAGCTACATGGTATACATTATCAAAAACAGAGAAGCAGTTTCTAGGTTGACTTGCTCCAAACCATTTTAAGGATTCAAATGAAAACCAGTAGCTTGGATTGCACCAAGAAAGAAACTGGAAATCATTGCCAATCTCACTGTTAACATCTGCAAAGCCACTTCATTATCATTCGCATCCCTCCTTAAAATTCTTCTTTGCTGTGATGCTTGCAAAACAGTAGTTCGGCAGTTGGTTTGCTGTGACCACTGTTTTTTATGCTCACCAACATCTCATTGTTTCCTTGCATTTCCACAAATGTTTAAGGCACTAGACAACGGGTGGATAAAAGTTCAATTGTAACCTCTCTGGGACAGGGACTATCTTTGCTAAAGGTTTGTACAGTGCCTAGCACAATGTAGCTTTGGTTTCCACCAATTACTGTAAGTATTGTAATATAAATTATAAATAAGTGAGACTGAGCTTCTTGCAGGAAGCACCTCCCAGCAAGCAGGTACCAACAATCTCTGCTAACTGAAGTTTCTGAATCTTCTTAATCTATTATGCTGTGCTGGTTATAAAATATGGACACCATGTACCTTTAATAATTTTATTAGTTTGAATGTTCAGGTATTTTTAGTAAGTTTCCATTTTAAAAAAATATTACTTTTTTAAAAAGTACACACACACACACACCCTCCCCCCCATATTCTGCACTTGAGATGAGTTAGACTTTTTGCTTATATAAAAATACTACTGTTACATAAAGTAGCGATTTATACAGGTATCGCAAATAGAACAAGGTTTTGGGGAGAAAAAAAAAACATCCTCTCTTGGGGACAGCAGGAAATAAAGGACAATTTTTCAACCCCATGCATTATTGAAAAATTTTATAAAGACTTGCATTTAAACATGGGAATTTCCCAAAGCCAAATCAAGTTCATACCATTAGGGCATTCCACACGAATGCTCCAGGGCCATATTTAGATTAGACACACTTGTGCATCTGTTATTGTTTATTTGTCATGTTAGTGATAGAGCATCATGCTCCCTTCATCACCACAAAAGCAGCAAAAGTTAACAAGGCTCTGTGAGGTGGCACAACAAACACATGCCCATGAATAAAGTGAGGAATGCATTGTAATAAATAGTTTCTTGTTAAATAATTTATTTCTGAGACATCAGGTCATCAAGCCTGGATTGATTTATTCAGGTCAAGTTGCCCTAACTAAAGGCATGACACCATGTTACAGAAAGGCCTGGGGTCACCAAGCTATCAGCTTGCACTGAACCAAGGTGGTTTACAATCTACAGGTCTTTTATAACCCCTATTCTTTGTTTATTCGTATCACAATTTGCAACTAACTGTGTAACTTATTATTGTATAATTGCTATTGAATGTCTACCTTGCAGTTAGTCATTTGGATAGTTACATTTAATGCACTCCACATTTCCAGTGTAAAAAAGGCTACAACAATTTTGGCCAACAGAGACAATAAAACTTCTTAATTAATCATTTATTTTTCCCTTTGTAGTTAGAACATGTTGAGCTTTTGTGACACTTACTCCTCACAATCTTATAACTTATCATTCAAGTAGTTTAGAGCTAATTACAAACATATATATTTAAACAGCTGCAAAAATTAGTCTAAAAATAGGTATATTTTCACTCTATAAGCAATGTAAAATCTGCTTGCTAACATTTTTATTATCTCTCTTTCTTTGCAAATTTTCATGGACATCTTGATTAACAATTCTTTAGCATAAATTTAGAGAGTTTCAGGCCCATTATGTTAACATGATGTAAATAGACTGAAAGCTGCATTAAAGGTTAAAACAGAGTTAGAAATCACCCTCTTCCTAAAAATATCTACACTGAAGTTGATATCCTCAGTTTTTCTCCCAACGAGGTAATTGTTTCAGCCACTGAAAATATATATTACACGATTTCAACATCCCAAGCAAGCTGGGTTACCACATTACTTGCAGATATTTTGACAGTACCTATAGTTGGCTACTACTATACCTGGTGTTCCTGACAAAGTCCATCTTTAGCAACATCTTATATCTGGGTCTTATAGTTTTAAAGGAGCACTCAGCCATGTCCCAGGAATACAAATAGATTCAGCTCATCAACTCTCTTTGTTTAAATTTTGTAAGTCTTCCCTTTCTAAACCTTCATCTGGTTTTAGAGAACTCTTGCTTGAAACTGTTCCAACTTTAAGCTACTAGTTTAAACCAACCTGCGTATTTTATATTTTTTGGAATGAATGTTTTTAGAATGAAAACCCAGTAACATTAATGGAAAATGCCTTATTGATCCAGCCCAGTTTGTTAGAACAAGAGTAACATGTATTACTGAAGACCCATATTCTGGAGCATCATGTCTATATGACTGCAGTTTACTTTTGTATAGTCTAGTGGCTTTACTGAGTGCTGCTAAGACCCTTACAAGGAGAATGCTTAACCAGCCAAAGAGTGACTGAAACAAACAATTGCTTCTAATACCATGGAAGAAGAGAGCCAAAGGGATTACACTGTAATGTCATGAATCAATATGAAGTGGGTTAGGGAAAACCTATGATTCCCTTTGTAGGGAGGCTAATATCAGTCACTGAAATGGGGAGGTAATGGACCCTTGCTCAGGCTTGATGGGGATGCATTCCCATTCATATGGGTCCTCTGTGCCCAAAAACACAAGTCATCTCATCCTTGAAAAATTTCTAACCACATAATAATATATAAATATACTGTCTACTTGAAATTGTATAAAGATGTATGTTAGTTCACTAGACGATCGCTCGGGTAGCTGCTCATGTTTTGTATAACAGATGCAGACAAAGAATGTAAACATTTTAGGTAGAGATCTCCTGTTGATAAAATAATGCTAAATACTGCCTCATGGTCCCCTACTAAAATCCCCTCTGCAGGTCAAAGGGCCTAAACCCTGACCACAAGACAACGCTCCCCATGAGCAAAGACCACCACTGGTCCACATTACAATTTTAAGTTGTGGCATCCCCCCATTTCTTGACCTGATCACCACATCCTGTAAGCAGAGGTCCTCCCACCTGGAAGATGGGCAAATTGAATTGCTCTCCCCCAAGAGATTCAGGGATCCACTTATGTCTACACTAGAGCTGGAAGGTGTAAAATTAAAACTTGAGGAGACATACCCATAACAGCTCTGATCAAGCTAGCATGCTAAAAAATAGAAGTGGAACTGCCATAGCACAAGCAGTGGGAAGGGTTTGCCTGCACACAATACATAACTATGGAGTTTGACTGGATCCTACTTAGGGCAGCTAGACTCTCTTACCACTGCCATGAGTTAACCCTCTATTTTTAGCATGCTAGTTTGATCAGAGCTGGCATAGGTATGTCTCCTTGAGTTGGAATTTATACCTTCCAGCTCCAGTGTAGACATATCCTTATTTCCATAATCCCTGGAGAAAAGCACTGCCCTGACATAGGAGCAGTGAGCTGATGTTTGGTAAAACTACAACCATAGGAGATCTACAGACACTAAATGTGCAGGCTAACAAGGGTTGGCTTGCCCCATTGCTGAATATTGCCTTGATACACTGATAACCTACATCAGATAAAACACAAAAACAGCTGCTCTTTAGCTGTAGAATTCCCATCTACCAAAGATCAAGATGTATCAGAGTATTAATACTTTCAGGGCACAATGCAAACTTACTTTGTTTGCACAAACGGATAGAGCAATCTAGGCTGTATTCTGCTATGAGGCAAACCACCACCAATGATCCTACTGTAGATGGCAGTGTGATCAGATGAAGGTTAGGGAATCTGGAACTTCAGACAGAAATGTTTTAAGTAATTACAGTACGTTTATGACACATACTACCCTGATGGGATGCATAAAAACATAATTAGATTAGATCAAGAGCTATTAAACTGTTTGACATTGACACTTCATTAGAATTAGCAATTTACACCATTGCTCCCTTTCATGATCAGGTAATACAAGAGTCGTACAGCATTTTTAACTGTCTTTAGTGTGGTAAATTAATCATGGTGTTTATTTTTCCTTTTCATTTCATTACATTTGTTATGTTGCTTTAACTAGACAGAATACTACCTAGCATTTACATCGTGCTTTTCATCAGGTGATCTCAATGTGCTTTACAATGGAGGTCAGCATCACTATCCTGATTTTAGATGAGGAAACTGAGGCGGGGTGCACAGGGTCACCCAACTTGCCAATGGCAGTGCTAGGAACATAACCCAGGTTCCTGAGTCCTTGTACAATGCTTCATCCATTAGGTCATAATTCCTCCCCTTGCAGCATGAAGTTCCAGATTATATGATCAGCAGCCTATGAACCACTGTTCGGGAATCCCTGGATTATTAGATTCTTAAACCCCTTGTCAGCCTCTGAAATAATAGACTGCTGATGGAGAAGCCAAGTGATCCTTATTTCAAAGGATACCAGTAATTTAATTTGCTGCCATAATTTATATCCACTATTAATTTATTATTTTATTGCAGAAGTACCCAGAATAATTTAACAATTTGTTCCCAAGTCCTGGGTCATACATATTAGCCTCAACACCATTTCAACCAACCTGGAGAAGATTTAGTCAGGTATGAAAAAGCCCCAAGAAGTGTGATTTCCCTCTGACAACAGTAGTAATAACATGAGAATTTAACTAGTAATTATAAAGAAAAAAAAGCGACAGACAGATACTTGTTCCTTTAAGGCTAAGGCCTCCTGCAGGTTTGCAATTGCTTCCCTGAAAGAAGGAATTAAGTGCTGCATGGTGAGGACAGCTCAGCAAGAGGAACATGTCTTGTTAGTCCTCCAGTACAGTAACGGCCTTGAGACAGATTCTCCATTATCCAGAGGAGAAACCTCAATTTCAACTCTGCTAATCTTTTTTACTATTATAAATTCTGTAAGGGTTTAACAGGGGATATTCCCTCCTTCCTTCTGGCTGTAATGTTTCAAAATTATTTAAAGTGAGTTTAGGACCAGATTCAACTTCCCTTGAAGTCAATGAGTGTCTTTCCATTGACTTTCAAGAAAGTTGGGACCAGGCGCTTTGTCCTTATGAGACAGGGCATATTAAATGTACTCAATGATTTTTTTTTTTAAACAAACAGGTCTAACATGTATAGAGAGCGGACAGCTGAAATAAATAATAACATAAGAAAGGCCGTACCGGGTCAGACCAAAGGTCCATCTAGCCCAGTATCTGTCTACCGACAGTGGCCAATGCAAGGTGCCCCAGAGGGAGTGAACCTAACAGGCAATGATCAAGTGATCTCTCTCCTGCCATCCATCTCCATCCTCTGACGAACAGAGGCTAGGGACACCATTCTTACCCATCCTGGCTAATAGCCATTTATGGACTTAGCCACCATGAATTTATCCAGTCCCCTTAGGACCAGCACCCTTCTGTAGGGACCACCTATATCTAGGGTGACCAGACAGCAAATGTGAAAAATCAGGACGGGGGTGGGGCATAATAGGAGCCTATATAAGAAAAAGACCCAAAAATCGGGACTGTCCCTATAAAATCAAGACATCTGGTCACCCTACCTATATCTGTGCTCATCCAACTCTTAGTATTAGGTCTCAGTGGAAATGCCTTTGTTGGGTTTTCTAATGTGGACCTAGAAAGAACCTAACAAAACAATTAAACAAACACTGCTGAATAGCCATCATAATGGCTCTTTTCCTGTAGTGGCAACAGCTGCTGGATTTGAACAGGTCACCTAGAGGAGAGCCTCTATATTGGATTGGCAATTCCCTGAACCATTTAGTTCACCCCAACAAGGGTTTGAATTTGATGCAATGGAAGGCAGGAAGCATGTATGCCTTCTTTCTCTAGTCTTGTTTCCCCTTTTATTGTGTCCCTTTGCCAGTGTTTTTAATGTATAAGGGAGGTGGGGTCACACAGAGACTTGCTATGTGAAAGGAGTCACCAGTAAAAAAGTTTGAGAGCCACTGCTCTTATCCCATGACAACTTAATTTATGTAAGAGCTTTTGGTGAAGGACCTTGTCAAAGGCTTTCTGGAAATCTAAGTACACGATGTCCACTGGATCCCCCTTGTCCACATGTTTGTTGACCCCTTCAAAGAACTCTAATAGATTAGTAAGACATGATTTCCCTTTACAGAAACCATGTTGACTTTTGCCCAACAATTTATGTTCTTCTACGTGTCTGACAATTTTATTCTTTACTATTGTTTCAGCTAATTTGCCCGATACTGATGTTAGACTTACCAGTCTGTAATTGCTGGGACCCCTTTTTAAATATTGGTGTTGCATTAGCTATCTTCCAGTCATTGGATACAGAAGCTAATTTAAAGGACAGATTACAAACCATAGTTAATAGTTCTGCAATCTTGGGTGAATGCCATCTGGTCCCGGTGCCTTGTTACTGTTAAGTTTATCAATTAATTCCAAAACCTCCTTTAATGACACTTCAATCTGTGACAACTCCTCAGAGTTGTCACCTACAAAAGATGGCTCAGGTTTGTGAATCTCCCTAACATCCTTCACTGCGAAGACTGAAGCAAAGAATTCATTTAGTTTCTCCGCAATGACTTTCTCATCTTTAAGTGATCCTTTTGTATCTCGATCGTCCAGGGGCCCTGTCAGGAGTCTACCCTCACTTGAAACTGGGCGGTTTCAAAGTGAGGACCCGCATGTCTTCCCCCCACCCCAAAATCCTAGGGTAGGTCTCCCCTTCGGCTGCCACCACCCGGTCAATTCCGTGGGCCGGGACACCCCTGTTTCCCCCCTTGGGAACACAGATCAATTCACAGAGGAGGAACCTTCCCCCTCCCCCCTGATTCAACTCCTTGAATCTCACACACACAGGGAAGCAGCCCACTTCCCCCTCCCCTTCCCCTGAATTTCCCCAAGGGAAGGAATTAACCAAGTCCAAAGAAAAGAAAAGAATTTATTAAAGAATAAAAAGAAAAATACAGAATCTCTATGAATCCAAGCTGGGCACTCATAGGGTATAACCTTATCAATCTCTGGAGAGAATCCCCTCTCCCCCTTTTCTCAGTAAAAGCAATATCAGCAAACAGGAATAAAGCATTTCCTTTAGCAAACCCACAATTGCAAATATAGAAATCAAACCATAAGACTAATTCGCCTTTCTAATTAATACTCACTATTAATTAGTAGAAACTACTCCAGGAGAACTTGGAGGCATGACTGTCTTCTGTTAGATCCAAAACCAGTTCTCACCCAGACAAAGGCTTCCCTCCACAGAGATTTGAAAAAATCTTATCTCTGATTGGTCCTCTGGTCAGGTGGTCACCAGGTACTACATGTTAACCCTTTACAGGTAAAACAGACCTTAACCCTTAACTATCTGTTTATGACACGCCCCCCAAATCGCCAACAGTGGGAACTACTGGTGGTGATTTCCTCCTAGAACTGTAAAATAAACAGATAAACAAAACACATGCACTATTACATATACTACTAAGTATGTAAACAACAAGATATTTGACACTGAAGAACACTTTGTATGCATTTGAGCGGACATACTTGGCAACGTCCTTGCCCATCCCCTCCCAGTGGAAGGAATGTTTTTAACCTGTTATTGCTTTGTTGACCCCAGAATGCACACTGGGATGTCAGGGCCCAAGCTTAAGAGCTTGTCCCAGTACTTAGTTGGAACTACCAACTGTCTTTGAGGATGCTGGCCTTCCTGGTGTTCACCAGAAAGAATGTCCTTATATAAAAGTCCTTGTTTTAGAACAAACTGGAATTGGGTAGAAGAGCTGAGAGGCGGTGGGTTGCTGCGTGCCGCCGCCCAAGCTTTTTTAAGGCTGTTCTCGGCTTCCTGCTCTGTCTGGAACTGTTCCCTTGAGGCGGGAGACACCAGTTCCTCTGGGAGTGATGTAGGTGATGAGGTTGTTTCCGTTGACTGTGAACCGCTCTCCGCTGGTGCACAAGGTGATATTTTAGGCTCTGGCTGAGCCTCTTGGGTAGAGTTGTCTGCTGCTTCTGCCAGTTTAGGCCCGTTGGCGCCCCCTGGCGGTGGAGTTGCAAGCGCTGGCGTCAGTGCTGGCGCTGGTTCTGCCGCTGGTTGCTTTTCCAGTTCCGGTCCTGGGACTGGATGTACTATGGCTGCTGTAGTTGTTGGCATGAGATCCGGTTCCACCACCTCTGTCTGGGTCTCTGGTAACACAGACAGGGTCCTGGTGGATGGCTCAGGAACAGGGATGGGAGTGCCTGCTTGTTCGGCCTGGCCGCGGGTGACCACTCCCCCCCTCTTGGCCAGCTGCACATGGTTGGCCAAGTCTTCCCCCAGTAGCATGGGGATGGAATAATTGTAATAGACAGCAAAAGTCCTCTTTCCTGACCAGTCCTTGTACTGGTCTTCGGGGATGCTGTACCCATGGCAGGTCCTTTTAACCTTTTTGAAGAAGGCCTTAGTGTCCTCACCTGCCATGTAGGTGGGAAATTTCTTGGGATGGGGAACAGTGCCTTCTGGTGCTGGCCACACCCCTCTGCAGTCAGTGAATTTTATGTGTGGCTTGCTGGTGTTGCTTTTTGGTGCTGGCCACACCCCTCTGCAGTCAGGGAATTGGGTTGCTTGCTTCCCAATTCCTAACCCTTTCTATTCCCGAGAGACTGAATAGAAAAGAAACAAAACCTTTTCATTTGCAAATGTGTAGTTGCTGTTTGCTGATATACTGAGAAGACCAAAAAAACTGGTTTGTCCTGTTTCTAGCACTTGCTAAGTACCTCACAGTGGGGGTCCTTTCTAACAAGCCTCCTAGAAAAACTTGCACCTCTTTCCTAGCTGTTTTTAAGCAGACAGAAAGAAAAAAAGGAGAAAAAAGAAAAGAAGAAGGAAAAAAATCCTTTTCTAACACAGCCTGTTAGAAAACCTTATCCCTCAGCTAAACCCAGCTGAAAATCTGTTTCCAAAAAAACAATCTTCCTAATAAGCCCAGCTGACCGGCTGGTGCTACTTAGTACCTGCAGAAAAGTGTAGTAAATCCTCTCAGGGATTTGTATTCCCTGGCTCCAGAGGATTTCAAAAGACACAGGGAAAAAAAATGTGGCTGGAGGGTTTCTGTCTCCCCCCCCCAAACCTGTTTTCCCTACTGGATGGGAATGTACTTTGTCGAGCACTTCCCCCCACCTTAGGAATCCTGAGTGATACCTGATATCACAAAGGAAGGACACACCTCTAGGGAAGAGTTTTTCCTCAGCATAGCCAGCAGAGAAAAAAAACTCCTCCTAACCCTGAAAACTGCTTGAAACTGCCTTTTCCTGAAGCTGCCTGTCCAAGCAAACAGAAGAAAAACTGCTTCCAACAAAGCCTGCTGGAAAACTTAATTCCCTCCAGCCAACCTGGCTGAAACTGTAAACTCCCTCTTCTCTCAGGTTGCTTTCCTGCTCTAGAAGAAGAGAATAGCTCCCTTCAGCGTAGCCCAGCTGAAAAAAACTCCTTGTAACAATGGGTTCGAAACTCCGCTGCCACCATGTCAGAGTCTACCCTCACTTGAAACTGGGGGGTTTCAAGGTGAGGACCCGCATGCCACCATGTCCTATGGGATCTCACCCCCACTTTGAGCTTGTGGGTTCAAAGATGGGGACCCGCAGGTATTCTGCCACCATGTCAAAGGTCTCACCCCCACTTGGAACTGTTGGGCTCCAATGTGGGGACCTGACTTGGTTTCCCTTTAAACTACCATGTCCTGGTCTGCACCCTCACTTGAAACTGGGGGGTTTCAAAGTGAGGACCAGCATGTATTCCCCCCACCCCAAAATCCTAGGGTAGGTCTCCCCTTCGGCTGCCACCACCCGGTCAATTCCGTGGGCCGGGACACCCCTGTTTCCCCCCTTGGGAACACAGATCAATTCACAGAGGAGGAACCTTCCCCCTCCCCCCTGATTCAACTCCTTGAATCTCACACACACAGGGAAGCAGCCCACTTCCCCCTCCCCTTCCCCTGAATTTCCCCAAGGGAAGGAATTAACCAAGTCCAAAGAAAAGAAAAGAATTTATTAAAGAATAAAAAGAAAAATACAGAATCTCTATGAATCCAAGCTGGGCACTCATAGGGTATAACCTTATCAATCTCTGGAGAGAATCCCCTCTCCCCCTTTTCTCAGTAAAAGCAATATCAGCAAACAGGAATAAAGCATTTCCTTTAGCAAACCCACAATTGCAAATATAGAAATCAAACCATAAGACTAATTCACCTTTCTAATTAATACTCACTATTAATTAGTAGAAACTACTCCAGGAGAACTTGGAGGCATGACTGTCTTCTGTTAGATCCAAAACCAGTTCTCACCCAGACAAAGGCTTCCCTCCACAGAGATTTGAAAAAATCTTATCTCTGATTGGTCCTCTGGTCAGGTGGTCACCAGGTACTACATGTTAACCCTTTACAGGTAAAACAGACCTTAACCCTTAACTATCTGTTTATGACAGGCCCCCACTGGTTGTTAGCAGGCTTCCTACTTCTGATGTACTTAAAAAACATTTTGTTATTACCTTTTGAGTTTTTGGCTAGCTGTTCTTCAAACCTATCATGTCTTCTCATCTCTAACCCAAACAGTCCCAAACTTTTCAGTCTCTACATCCAGCGCTCTTACAAGTATATGGTAATTCTCAGTAACATTGGGACTATCCATGCATTGATATGCATAGAGTTACTCTGAGCAATTAAAGAGGAAAAAAATCTCATTTTGAAGTAGGCTTCTAAACATATAATGCAAAAATGTTGTAGCTTAAATTTAAAAGTTCTAAACCCCATTTCAATCATCATAACTGTTCAAAGAGTTCTTCATTCCCTATTTCAGAGACCAGCATTTATGCTCTAATAGTGATGCCCTGAAAGTATGCAAGTGATGAAATGTTTCTAAATCTCCATTAGAAGCTTAGATCACAGTGACATTTTAATGAAAGACTAGAATTAACCTCACTCAAATGCAAAATTGTACCAGGAGACTTTTTATACTAGACTAACAATGAGGTGAGGTTATAAAAGCTACTGAGAGAGCATACTGTTAGATCCAACTTTTCAGCTCTGATTTGCAAACCTGAGAAGTAAAATCCCAGCTATTATAACTGTGCTGTGCTGTTAAGTGTAGCACACAAAGAGTTAAAGTAAAAAGGAACAATAAAGCATGGTGAAACCCATAAAAACGAGTTAAAGTGTTGTAAGGTCTACAATAAATATATAATTATATACATCATCCCTGAATTGGTCTTCGGATACATGCCTTACATTTAAAAAAAAATAATGATCAGATCTTTAGCACGGAACCAGAGCAGCACAAAAGAATAGACAGACTCTCCCACCGCACTAATTTGAGTCAAATACTGGAATGCTTCAAAGGTTCCAAGAAAAAACAGTTACTCACTTCTCATAACTGTTGTTCTTCGAGATGTGTTCTTCATGTCCATTCCAATCGGGTGTGTGCACATGCACGTGCATGGTGGCCAGAAGATTTTTCCCCTAACAACAGCCATCGGGCTGGCCTGGGCACCCCCTGGAGTTATGCCTTCATAGCACTTAATATAGAGCCCTGCCGACCCACCACCTCTTCAGTTCCTTCTTGCCAGCTACTCTGACAATTTTGTTCTTTACGATAATTTCAACCAATTTGCCCAATACTGAAGTGAGACTTACTGGCTGTAGTTGCCAGGGTCACTTCTGGAGCCCTTTTTAAAAATTGGCATCACATTAGCTATCCTCCAGTGATTTGGTACAGAAGCTGATTTAAATGAGAGGTTACAGATGACAGTTAGTAGTTCTGCAATTTCACATTTAAGTTCCTTCAGAACTCTTGGGTGAATACCATCAGGTCCTGGAGACTTATTACTGTTTAGTTTATCAATTTGTTCCAAAACCTCCTCTAATGACAGCTCAATCTGGGACAGTTCCTCAGATCTGTCACCCAAAAAGAATGGCTCAGGTTTGGGAATCTCCCTTTCATCCTCAATAGTGAAGACTGATGCAAAGAATTCGTTTAGTTTCTCTGCAATAGCCTTATTGTCTTTGAGTGCTCCTTTAGCATTTCAATCATCCAGTGGTCCCACTGGTTGTTTAGCAGGCTTTCTGCTTCTGGAGTATTTAAAAAAAAATTTGCTATTACTTTTGGAGTCTTTGGCTAGCTGTTCTTCAAATTCTTTTTCAGTATTTCTAATGATTTTTACTCTTCATTTGCCAGAGTTTATGCTCTTTTCTATTTTCCTCATTAGGATTTATCTTCCACTTTTTAAAGGATGCCTTTTTGCCTCTCACTGCTTCTTTTACTTTGTTGTTTAACCACGGTGGCTCTTTTTTGGTTCTCTTACTATGATTTCTAAACTGGTGTATACATTTAAGTTGAGCCTCTATTGGTGTCTTTAAAAAGTTTCCATGCAGCTTGCAGAGATTTTATTTTTTGGTATTGTATCCTTTAATTTCTGTTTCACTAACCTTCTCATTTTTGTGTCGTTCCCCTTTCTGAAATTAAATGCTACAGTGTTGGGCCACTGTGGAGTTTTCCGCACCACAGGGATGTTAAATTTAATTATATTATGGTCACCATTTCCAAGCAGTCTAGCTATATTCACCTCTTGGACCTGATCCTGTGCTCCACTTAGGACTAAATCAAGAATTGCCTCTCCTCTTGTGGGTTCCAGGACTAGTTGCTCTAAGAAGCAGTCATTTAAGGTGTCAAGAAACTTTCTCTCTGCATCCCATCCTAAGGTGATATGTACCCAGACAATATGGGGATAGTTGAAATCCCCCATTATTAATTATTATTATTATTATTTTTAGTAGCCTCTCTAATCTCCCTGAGCATTTCAGAGTCACTAACACCATCCTGGTCAGGTGGTCTGTAATATAGCTGTTGTGGAAAAATTAACCATGTGTTGTGTTTGGTTCAGAACAGCCTGAGGCTACTTTATTGACGAGCATGCCCAGGCTCACTATCAATGGACAGTGCACCCAAATACAGATAGACAGAGGCTTAAATAGCTTAAAACCACAATAAGTCAAGCACATTTCTTCATTAGCAAAACTCCACAAGACAGAGAAAAACAATCCCTTATTTGGAATACAGAAGCACCCTAAATCAGAAAAAACAACCCTTTAAAAGGAATACTGAATGCAAGCTTTTCCTGTTAATTAAGGATCGGTTTGTTTGCAGTTAACGGCTTTCCTAACACTGGCACATGTGAAAAAACATGTCCTTCAAGTTGAGGGTGGCATACCAATCTGCTGGATCTAGTGAGGGAATGATGGAGACCAAGGAGACCATGCAGAACTTGAGTTTCTTGATGAACTTGTTGAGTTCTCGCAGGTCCAGGATATTTGCAAATAACGAAAGCCAAAGGCGGCCTTTGGCTTTCGGTATTTGGAAATACTGGAAATAGAAGCCCTTGCCCCTGTGCCCTGAGGAACCTCCTCCACTGCCCCTAGCAATAGGAGCAACTGCACCTCCTAGATGAGGAGTTGCTCATGAGAAGGGTCCCTGAAGAGGGACAGGGAAAGGGAGTGGAAGGGCGGGAGGGCGCAGAATTAGATTGAGTATCCCCTCTCTACCATGCAGAGCACCCAGTGACCGAAAGTGATACGGGACCAAGCACAGTAGAATGGGGATAGTTGGCAGGAAAAAGTAAGGCAGGTAGATCCAGTCTCTGATCTGGTGTGCCATCCTCGACCACATCTTCAAAACGCTGGTTTAGGGCTAGAGGGCAGCTTGGGATGGCCAGAGCCCTGGCCTGAGGATGGCTGTTGCCTCCTCCTGCCTCTCCTGTTCCTTCTCAGAGAACTGTCCTGTTGGTTCTGCTGATGGAATCTTGTAGGAGGTTGTGGTCGGAAGTGTCTCCGCTGTGTGGTGGGAGCGTGCAGGCCCAACTACTTGAGGGTGGCTCAGGAGTCTTTCAAGCTGTGCAGTCTCTTGTCTGTCTTTTCAGAAAACAGAGTCGCACTCTCAAATGAGAGGTACTAAATAGTCTGCTGGACCTTGTAAGGGAGTCTCAAGACTTGGAGCCAGGATCCCCTCCTCAGGGCTACCCCAGTCACCATGACCCTAGTTGTGGCATCTACAGCATCCAATGCAGCCTGGAGGGAAGCCCAGGAGACTAGCTTCCCCTCCTCCACCAAGGCCAAGAACTCGATTCGAGAGTTCAGCGGGAGGAGCTCCGTAAATTTGGCCATCGCTGCATAGGTGTTATACGAGTACGTGCTGAAGATGGCCCCTTGGTTCAAGAGTTATCGTGGATAGTTCTCTGAAGATGTCCACGCAGTGTGCAGAGGCGGTCAAAAAAGCAAACAGGATGTTAGGAATCATTAAAAAGGGGATAGAGAATAAGACTTAGAATATATTATTGCCCTTATATAAATCCATGGTACGCCCACATCTCGAATACTGTGTACAGATGTGGTCTCCTCACCTCAAAAAAGATATTCTAGCACTAGAAAAGGTTCAGAAAAGAGCAACTAAAATGATTAGGGGTTTAGAGAGGGTCCCATATGAGGAAAGATTAAAGAGGCTAGGACTCTTCAGTTTGGAAAAGAGAAGACTAAGGGGGGACATGATAGAGGTATATAAAATCATGAGTGATGTTGAGAAAGTGGATAAGGAAAAGTTATTTACTTATTCCCATAATACAAGAACTAGGGGTCACCAAATGAAATTAATAGGCAGCAGGTTTAAAACAAATAAAAGGAAGTTCTTCTTCACGCAGCGCACAGTCAACTTGTGGAACTCCTTACCTGAGGAGGTTGTGAAGGCTAGGACTATAACAATGTTTAAAAGGGGACTGGATAAATTCATGGTGGCTAAGTCCATAAATGGCTATTAGCCAGGATGGGTAAGAATGGTGTCCCTAGCCTCTGTTCGTCAGAGGATGGAGATGGATGGCAGGAGAGAGATCACTTGATCGTTGCCTGTTAGGTTCACTCCCTCAGGGGCACCTGGCATTGGCCACTGTCGGTAGACAGATACTGGGCTAGATGGACCTTTGGTCTGACCTGGTACGGCCTTTCTTATGTTCTTATACGGAGTTGCAGACCCCCATGGAATAGACCTTTCTCCCAATAAGGTCTAGGTGCTTAGCCTCCCTGTTTTTTGGGGAGGGCCCTTGGAAACCCTGTCTCTCACACTGGCTAGCAGCATCCACAACAAGAGAGTCAGGGGGTGGGTGAGTGTATAAATGTTTGAACCCTCTGGAGGGCACAAAATAACACCTCTCATTGTGCTTGGCCATGGGCGGCAATGAAGCGGGGCTCTGCCATAGGGTCTTGGTGTCCACAATGGTTTTAATGAGTGCAAGGAAGTTCCTGAGGCGGCTAGGATGTCCACCATGGGATCAGCCTCCTTGGCCTTAATGCCCAGACACTGAACAGCTCTGCACAGCAACTGCTGCAGCACCCTGTTGTCCTCGAGCACCGGGGCTACGACTGTACCCGCCAATGCTTCATCAGGTGACAAAAAAGAGGAAGTGCTTATAAGGAGCAGATGCTCCCTGCCATCTGCCCTCAGGGGATCCCTAGACTCTCCGGGCAGTGTCAGTGCCAGTGGTGCACTCGATGGTGCTGGGGCTGAAGACGCTGGATCAAGTGATGGTGCCATCATTAGTACAATGGGAGGAACCAGTGCTGATCCGCTTGTCTGTGCCGCTGAAGATGGAGGGCCCGTCGGCACCTGCACCATAGTTGACGTCGACAACGGTGCCGGCATGGAAGTTGGGCATGTCAGCGGTGCTGAGGACGTTGCCAAGGGCAGTGCCCAGGTTGGTGCTAAATCCGGTGCTGGAGTCGATGATGGTGCCACTGTCAGAGATGGTTGGTGTGTGGGCAGGTGCCAAGGGATTATTTGTAGCTGATGGCAGGATAAAGGTGGCTGAGACCACAGAAGACGCCGCAGAGCGTGACCTTTGGTCCCTCCCTGTCCTTGGTGAAAGGCCCAGGGGATCCAGAAGGGCCACTGTAGTGGGTTCTGCCACTGCAGAGGCCATGCCTGGGGCTCCCTACTATCTCTCCCAGACCTTGATCTGCAGCTCCTGCTTCTCCTGGAGCAACAGGAGTTGGATTCTGACTCCGAGGTCTCCGAGACTGAAGACCACAGAGGATCCGAGCCTCAGTGCCTCAAGCGTCGAGAGCTCGGGGAGTGGGTAGGCTCTCCGTCCGAGAGGTCCGGTGTCGAGGGACACGGAGAGGGGGAGTGCCTGGACATCATAGCCAGCTTTCCTCTTTACTGCACCAGGGGGTGGGCTGGGTCTGCCAGCACTGGAGGTTCTTCCCTCCTTGGGGGCAAGAACGGTGCTGTAAGGTGCATGAGGTCCTGAGTGGTTTGGTAAGCTTCCAGCGTTGAAGGGAGCTGTAGCTGCTGTGTAGAGACTGGCAACCGAGGGCGGGGGGCGGGGGGGTGCAGACTCAACTGCCTCATCTGGGCAGGAGTCAACATGGCCCCAGTAGGGGATCTGGAGCTGTGGCCCACCTGGGATCTCACTTCTCTGGATTTAGCCAAAGGTGAGCAGCTGTCCGGCTTCTTTTTCTTCTGAGGTACCAGCTAGTGGGATCGGTGCTGCTCTCCATCAGGCCTCGTGAGGTGCCGTGTCGGTGCCGAGTGTCCTGGGATAAGTCCTTTCTCAGTGCCAAGTTTTCCAATGGTGCCGGGGCACTCCACATCAAGGATGAAGTGTTAGAAGCCGGGTCCCCTGAGCCCGGGTCAGAGTGGGGACATAGGGCTACCTTCATGAGGATCACCTTAAGCTGCTGTTCCCTTTCTTTAAGAGTTCTAGGGCAGAACTCGTGGCAGATCTTACAGCGATCCTTTTGGTGGCCCACCCCTAGGCACTGTAAACACAAAGAGTGTGGATTGCTCTTCAGCATGCGCTTTGCGCAGGCCACACTGTTTTTAAACCCAGGGACCGCAGCATACCACAGCATCGGGGAGGTGTAATCGGGGGGAACCCCCAACAACTCTATACTAAGACCTCTAATATAAGAACAGATACTAAAGTAACTATATACAGTAACTACAGAACGCGTTTGCTAAGCAAGGGCTAAGGGAAGTTCCAGCCAACTGTCACTGGCGATAAGAAGGAACTGAAGAGGTGGCAGGTCAGCAGGGCTCTATATTGAGCGCCATGAAGGCACAACTCCAGGGGGTGCCCAGGCCAGCCTGATGGATGCTGCTAGGGGAAAAAATCTTCCGGCCACCGTGCACGTGTATACACTTGATTAGAATGGACATGAACAAGCATTCAAAGAAGAACTACATTTCCCAGAACTTTATTGCAGAAATTCAGCAATAATTTGACACCTGCCTCTTTCTTCTGGGACTCACTGTTATACCCTCAGATGCATGTCCCATATTTTGGACTGACACCAAGAGGATGAGAAGGGATTTAAGCCAAGTGAATCCCTGTGATAGGGAACACACTGAGGAACCAAGAGATAATGAGGAGCTCTGGGCCCAGAAGGCCCCATTCAGCATGCTGGGCATGCTCATAATAGAGGCATAGCTCAAAAGGGAACGCACGTCTTGGTCAAGGTGGAGAGAGTAAGGGAGCAGTCCTATGCTGTTAGCTCCTGCAGGAACTCCTCACCACCTGGACCAGACCTCTCTGCTGAGCCACTGAAGGCCCCCATGGAGATCGCGAATGACAAGCTGTCATTGAAAGAGGAGGAGAATCTGGATCACTTCTAAGAAGAATCTTCACCCCTCCACCACCCACGAGTCAATAAGAAGAACTTATTGTGACTTTGGAAGAGCAGAGGCTGTGGTAGGAAAAGACTTAGGGAGCAGGCTTGGTGGCATTTGCCCCCCCAGCTGCATACCAGGCCTGCCAGTCACAGGGCCCTGAGTCGGAACCTGGTGGAGCAGGGAGGGCCCAAGGTCTACTACTGCCAACCTCACAGACTCTTGCCATTGGGTGACAGCTGCAGGCTCTTGCCACTGGGTGACACAGCTGGACTTAGATGCACCCGGCCCTGACGCTCCTATAGACCACAAAGATTCCTAATTAAGTCCTCCTACTCCCTCGCACCCTAGCAACACAGGTTTCTGAGTGGTAGCTGTGTTAGTCTGTATCACCAAAAAGAACGAGGAATACTTGTGATACCTTAGAGACTAAACACATTTATTTGAGCATAAGCTTTCGTGGGCTAAAGCCCACTTCATCAGATGCATGCAGTGGAAAATACAATAGGATGATTATTACACACACACACACACACACACACACACACACAGAGAACATGGGACATTCTGATTATCACTACAAAAGTTTTTTTTCCCTCCTGCTGATAATAGCCCACCTTTATCGATTAGTCTTATTAGAGTTGGTATGGCAACCCCCATTTTTTCATGGTGTGTGTGTATATATATATATATATATATATATATATATATATATAATAATCTTCCTGCTGTATTTTCCACTGCATGCATCTGATGAAGTGGGTTTTAGCCCACGAAAGCTTATGCTCAAATAAATGTGTTGGTCTCTAAGGTGCCACAAGTACTCCTCGTTCTTTTTCCTAGCAACACAGTATGTTTGAAGTGTCCTAGGAAAAATGCAGACATTATGGATGTTTGCAGCACAAGAACGAACATTAGCACACCAGATGAGACCAGTGGTCTATCTATCTAGTTAGTTTCTGACCTCTGACAAAGGTCAGTTCCACCTGCATCAGAGGAAATCCCACGTATGAAACTCCATAGTGGACAACTACAGAAGGGGAAGTTTGCATGGATTAATTATGTGCTGTAGGAGAAAAAAGCATTTTATCAATTGTAAGTTGGTTTTCTTTCACTTTAATTAAATATCCCCTTGTTCTTGCATTATGTGAAATGGGTAAGTAGGAGGGTCCAATTGACCTTTTTTATACTATTGATTGTCTTTATATCCATATCATGCTTTCTCTTGTCTTGTTTCTAACCCAAGTCCCAGTCTTCTCAGCCCCTGCTCCATATGGAGGTCTTTTCATGACTGATCAGTTTCTTGCCCTTCTCTGCTCCCCTTCTATTTCTTTTCCATCTTTATTTGAAAAAGACAAAAATACACGGTGCTGGTCATGTTAAGAGTCACTTAGAAAAACAAAGTTCTGAAGTGAGCAACCAAATTTGGGCTTGGTCTTATAGCTATGCACTTCCAACAAATATCTGAGTATAAAATGTAAACTCACAGAAATAAAAACAGCCCAATGAAAACTAGCATTTACTACTAAGGATGCACAACCCAAAGTAATGTGTTGTTTTAATGACCTATACAATAAATCTGACTACAATTTTAATAGACAATTTAATCCTTGTGTCATAATTAATAGATTCGATACCATTTGTGTATGTTATTTGGTTGCAGCTCTGAAGATATATTAGCATATGACAGATCCAAGAAACCACATTTTTAAATAGAACCTATTCATGCTGGACACTGTGTTCATCCCGTAAATAGTTTTTACAAATTTTGCTTTTAATCACCAGTTTAATGAGGTCTAATGAATCTAGATTATCCTCTGCTTTTTAATGTGGCACTGAGAACAAAAAATATCAACGGGAAAAGGAAATAAATGAGTAAAAACTAAAATTAAAAAAAAAAAGAGAGGGGTAAAAAAATTGCCAGACAAATTGCAGTTGGCTTGTCAACAGACAGTAGCCCAAAACATACTGATTTGATGAGCACTAGTGTTTATTATGGACATAGTGTTGATTAATAAACCTGCAATATCCTAAACCTGTTATCCAAACCTCTAACACCTTATTTTGTTATTAGAACCAAAGACGACTTGATTTTTGTACATCTAAGTCTTTTTTTTTTTAAGTCAGGGATTTTTCACAATATATCTTAATATACTAGTTGCCAGCATAATTCTAACAGTATTTTGTATATATATATATTTATTGGAAGTTTATATAATAGCCATTTAAGAAAGATATGGATATTTTGGTATTATTCCTATTAAAAGTACAAGTCCATCCATCCAAACTGTTTTAGGGAATCTAGAACATGGAGGTCTGGATCAACAGGAGAGGGAGCCACTGATGAGGAGAGTATTTCCATCCTTCGGTGTACTAAGGTTAAAGTTCTTTTTTTTCAGGTGACTGCATTAGCAAAATTAAGCTCAATTAGTTTGCAACAGATGTGTATTGTACAACTATCTCTTAGGGTATGTCTACACTCCAAGACTATTTCGAATCAACTTAATTCGAATTTGTGGAATCGACCTTATGAAGTCGAAGTTGTGTATCCACACTAAATACACTAGTTCGACTGTGCGAGTCCACAGTAACGGGGCCAGCGTCGACTTTGGAAGCGGTGCACTGTGGGAAGCTATCCCACAGTTCCCGCACTCCCCGCTGCCCATTGGAATTCTGGGATTTCCCCCCAATGCATGCTGGGGGGAAAAATGTGTCGAGGGTGGTTTTGGGTAACTGTCATCATTGAACCGTCAATCACGCCTTCCCTCCCCCCCTCCCTGAAACCGCCTGCGGGCAATCTGTTCGTGCACTTTTCTGCTCAGTGACAGCGCGGGCGCCACAGCACTTTGAGCACGGATCCCGCTGCAGTTATGGCCGTTGTCAACTCCTCGCACCTTATCGTCCACCTCTTCCACAGTCAGCTGCTGAGAAATAGGGCTACTTTTCAATGGTGCTGCGAGCACTGGTGGACCATGGGGGACGTTTTACCAACATCAACATCGGGTGGCCAGGCAAAGTTCATGACGTGCGTGTTTTCAGGAACTGTGGTCTGTTTAGATGCCTGCAGGAAGGTAGTTTCTTCCCGGACCACAAAATAAGTCTTGGGGATGTGCAGCTGCCTGGGGACCCAGCCTACCCGCTAATGCCCTGGCTCGTGAAGCTCTGTGCAGGCGCCTTGCACAGCGACAAGGAACTCTTCAAGTAACAGCGAGCAGCGTGACCTGTGACTGTTCAGTTTCTTTACAGAGAAGCTGAACCTGCCCCTGTTTCTTTACCAAGTGACTGTTGACTAGCATCTGCAGTTACATACCCCGCCCACCCTGCTTCCCCAACTTCCAACACACATTTAAAAATAAAATACATGTTCCACTGTAACTTTACAAAGGTTTCTTTATTGATGACTTTGCATTACAGGGTTGAAACTGGGACACGGACTGTGCTGGGTAGGGTGTGCAGTGATGTAAAGACCGCCTGTAAACTCGAGGAATGACAGGCTCCTGCTCCCAGAGCGGTCTGCAGTGCCGGACTGGATGTTTCAACGGAGCCTGCCATCCCTCCTTTTTGGGACTCTGTGTGCAGGGGCTATGTGGCCTTTTGGCGGGGGAGGACGGATACAGATTCCTCTGCTGCGTGGCTCTGTGGTCCAGGACAGGGACCGTTGCATGAGATCTGTAACCCCCCTTCCCCGCTACAAAGTCACGTACCCCCCCCCCCACCCACACAGAACCTGCAAACCACCTCCCATACCGACCAGGGTGCGTACTGACAGCAGTGTGTGTGTGACCTGCTGCTGATCCTGCCCCCATGTCTGTACCCTGGTAAAGGTGATTGTCCTGTCAAATTACCAACCCCCTTCCCCCCCTTCAAACACAGTCTCCTCTAAAAGAACATGACGGAAACAGTAATTAACAGAAAAGTATTTTTTATTATCAACTAGACAGTTAGGGGATGAAACTGGGATGGGGGCTTGGGTGAGGCGGAAAGGAAAGGACTTCTCAAAATTTAGGGTATGAGAGCTTTTGGGTACTTGAGCACTCTGCTGGGGTGCAGTGACAGTTTACACGGCCTCTGGCGCCCCTCCTTCTGGTTATTTTGGGTGAGGGGGGTATGGGACTTTGTGGCGGGGGAGGGCGGTTGCAGATACACTGCAGGGGGGCTCTGTCCTCCTGCCTGAGGTCCTGCAGAACATGCACAAGGCGCAGGAGCATGTCCGTTTGCTCCCTCATTAGTCCAAGCAGCGTTTGAGTCGCCTGCTTGTCTTCCTCACGCCACCTCTCCTCCCCTTCACTGTGTGAGTGCTGGTACAGAGAGAGGGTCTCCCTCCACTGGCTCTGCTGGTCCGCCTCATCTCGGGAGCACCCCATAAGTTCAGTGAACATCTCGTCCCCTGTCTTTTTCTTTCGCCGCCTAATCTTTGCCAGCCTCTGTGAGGGGGATGCTGTGGCGGGTGTGGAGACAGTCGAAGCTGTGTGATGGGAAAAAGGGAGTGAATTCCTTGCAAAGATAAATTTTTGCGAACAATGAACAGTCTAGTTTGTCTCTGTGAATTCTGGGTTGAGATCCCAGTGCCTGATGGGGCAAAAACCATTTTCGCGGGTGGTTCTGGGTAAATGTCATCAGTCATCCCTTCCTCCGGGAAAGCAACAGCAGACAATCATTTCAAGCCTGTTTTCCCTGGATTGCCCTGGCAGACGCCACAGCGTGGAAACCATGGAGCCTGTTTTGCCTTTTGTGCCTGTCACCGTATGTGTACTAGATGCCGCTGACAGAGGCGGTCCAGCAGCGCTACACAGCAGCATGCTTTTGCATGATAGCAGAGATGGTTACCAGCCATATTGTACCATCTACCATACCATAAATTGGTAATAAGATGGGCATGGTTACCAGTCCTTTTGCACTGCACCATTTGCTGCTGTCATAAGTGCCCCTGGCTGCTCTTAGCCAGGGGCGCAAAAGCCAAAATTGGGAATGACTCCCTGAGTCAATCCCTCCTTTTTGGTATCTAAAAATAGAATCAGTCCTCCCTAGAATATGGGCAAGTGTACTAGAGAACCACTGTATCAGAGAACCAGAGAGCACAGCTGCTCTGTGTCAGATCCTGCATAGATTATGAGCTGTATGCTATTCACAGGGGGTGCTCCTGCAACAACTCCACCTGTTCATTCCATTCTTCCCCCAGCCTTCCTGGGCTACCGTAGCATTGTCCCCCCCACTTGTGTGATGAAGTAATAAAGAATGCAGGAATAAGACACAGTGACTTGTTAGTGAGAAATGAGTGGAAGGCAGCCTCCAGTTGCTATGATAGTCCAGATAGGACATTAAGGAGTGTGGAGGAGAGGAGCCCAGCATCCTGCTGCTAGTCCAGGGGCAATTGAATCTTTTCTTTACAGATGAAGGGTGGGGGCTGATGAAGCTCAGCCCCCTGTTGCTCTGATGACGATGGTTATCAGCCATACTGTACCATCTACCACGAAAAATTAGGACCAGGCGCCCTTGACTGACCTTACCGATGCTAGTCGGCATGGTTACCAGTCCTTTTGCACTGCCCCATGTGCCAATAGGCTGATGATGAGGACGGGTACCAGTCATTTTGTACCATCAGCCATCCATAGCGTGGGGGGAGCAAGGATGTTGGTGTTCAGTGCTGCACCATCGTGTCTATCTGCAGCATTCAGTAAAGATAGGGTGACATGTAAAAGAGTCAAGAGAGGATTGTTTTCCCTTTCACTTCTGGGGGTGGGTGGGGGGCTGCATAAATTGCCTAGCTATGCCCTGACCCACCGCGGACACTGTTTTTGACCCTAGAAGCATTTGGAGCTCAGCCAAGAATGCAAATGCTTTTCGGAGACAGCAGGAACTGTGGGATACCTTGCGTCCTCAGTCCCCCCTCCCTCCATGAGCGTCCATTTGAATCTTTGGCTTTCCGTTACGCTCGTCACGCAGCAGCGTGCTGAGTCTCTGCTATGCCGTCTGTCCGGAGTTTTTTGAAAAATACTTTGGACCAGGCGTAACATTACAGTAATTCCCCTAATTAGATGCAGGAGTCTCCGAGCGAGATCACCCTGAGGACGGTCACTGAAGGAGATAGAGAGCGCATGCTGCGTGAAAGCCAGCACAAACCAGGGGCCTATGCAGCCGTGCTCGGGGAGGCAATGCTCCCTGAGTACCTCATGAAAGCCTCGCGTGGAAAAGTGTGCTGCCACGGAGCACCCAATAAGGCAGCTCTCCCCAGGAACCTCCTGCGGAGGCTTTTCGATTACCTCCAGGAGAGCTTCGTGGAGATCTCCCAGGAGGATTTCTGTTCTATCCCCATATATAGAGAGACCTCCTTTTCACATACTTCAGATTCCTGTTATATTAAGAATAAAAGTTTACATGGTTAAAGCACTTACCGACTGCTCCTTCCCCTGATTCAGGATCCGGGTTAATGGCCGGGGACGGTTGGTAGGGGATCTCCGTGACGGTGATGAAGAGATCCTGGCTGTCTGGGAAACCAGTGTTGTAAGCGCTGTCGCCTGCCTCGTCGTCCACAAACCCTTCCTCATCTTCCCCGTCCGCGAACATTGCCGAGGAACTGGCCATTGACACTGTCCCATCGTCAGAGTCCATGGTCACTGGTGGGGCAGTGGTGGCAGTCTCCGTAGCGTCCGTTCGCCGCTTTGATTTTTTGGTAGCCTTGTCTGGGGTCCTTGATTTTCACGTGGCGCTGCGTTGCATCCCGGCTGTATCCTCTGTCTCTCATGGCTTTGGAGACCTTCTCGTAGGTCTTTGCATACCGTTTTTTGGAGCGCAGCTCCGAAAGCACAGACTCCTCGCCCCACACACCGATCAGATCCAAGAGTTCCCGGTCAGTCTATGCTGGGTCCCTCTTTCTATTCAGAGATTACATGAACTCCTCTGCTGGAGAGCTCTGCATCGCTGCCGGTGCTGCTGAGCTTGCCCCGATGTCCAACCACGAAATGAGATTCTAACTGTCCAGACAGGAAAAGGAATTCAAATTTTCCCAGGACTTTTCCTGTGTGGCTGGTCAGAGCATCCAAGCTCGGACTGCTGTCCAGAGCGTCAACAGAGTGGTGCAGTGTGGGATAGCTCCCGGAGCTAGTAAGTTCGATTTGCATCCACACCTAGCCTAATTCGACATAGCCATGTCGAATTTGGCGCTACTCCCCTCGTCGGGGTGGAGTACCGAATTCGAACTAAAGAGCCCTCTAGGTCGAATTAAATGGCTTCCTGGTGTGGACGGGTGCACGGTTAATTCGAATTAACGCTGCTAAATTCGAATTAAAGTCCTAGTGTGGACCAGGCCTTAGAAGCTCCTTCTGTACACCAACTAGGATTTTCTCACCTTATTATTCTTCTAGGTGGTCAGAGACCTAATGGAGACTAGAAGAAGCCTGAATTTCAAGAACAAATATGAATGGATTCATAAGGATGCCAGCACAAAGGCAGATATTTTGTAACCATTTAAAAAAAAAAAAAAAGAGCGAGAGAAATATTTTGTATAACCAGTCTTTCATCTAGATACTAATCAAAAACTCAAGGTTCTCTCATCACAGTTTTCAACAAGCCAAATAAAAATATTTTCTCCCACTATAAGCAGTGTTTTTAATTTAAACATTAGTTTGCATTTCTAGGGCAAACAGAAAAGCTAATTTCTCACTTTTTTTCCATCCAAGAACATGCCAAATACAATTATTTAAGTCTTTAATAAAAACTCTTCACTTTTATTTTTTTTAAATCTGGGCATGACACCAGAAAATGTATTCAATTTATTACACTATACATTGCTCAGCAATAACAAATTTTAAAAATATAAATCATTTACATCTTAATCTTAACCCTAAAATTTCCTGTCAACATAGTTCTGAGGAAGATGGCTTGAAACTTCATGCTGGATTCTAATTTCTAGGTTCTTTTCTCATACAACGATCTTTAGAGTCTGATTAACATCACATTGTTATAAACATCTATTTGCTATGTCTCCACAATTTACTGCAAAATGTTGTGGGTTTGGAAGCTGTAGGTAAGGAAGGAAGAGGAACAATTGGAAGAAGGTGATTCAGGTTAGGCCATTTTAGAGGTGATTGTAACATTTTCAGTAATTCAGTGGGAAGAGCTGGTCTGGTTAGGATTGGTAACTAAAAAAGTACGGACTGGGCTGGATTGTTCATTAAGTGGGAGAAGTGTTTGGCAGCTGCGAGGTAGATTTAGCATGGGCCATTTTGTTGCTGTTATGTTTGGCAACTGGTATCACTGAAATGCACAGGGAATTAGACACTGATTTTTATATATTGAAATAAGAACCAAGTTTTTATTTATAGATAGAAAGATAGATAGATTGCAGTTCATCACTGAAACACACACAAAACCCACTTCCCTCTTAAATTTTTGAGAAACTGGCAACTCTTCTAATTGATGTCCCACATTTTCCACTATAACACAGAGGACCTGAACGCCCTCTGAAGCCAAAAGGGATTTTGCCAATGACTTCACTCAGAGCAGGTTTAGGCCCCGAATGAGATGAGTTGTCAGCTTTAGGGTCATTTTGATACATGATCAAGCCACCTCATAGTTTTGTGAAAATTTAAAATAAAACGTTTAACAGAATTTAAATATCTGTTTCATCATATATATTTCTTCATATATATTCATTTGCATTGTATTTAAAATAATTTTCTCCAATTAACTTGTGATGATTAATGTACTATTTCTCATTAAAACATCCCTAGGATAATTAGGATTTTGAATATGCTAATAGTTTAATGTACTAATTTGACTAGGTGTTTGACTAGCTTGCCTCGTTACCAAGGGTGAAACAGGTTTCTCAATGATTATTCCATTATGAAACTATGCAGTATTCAAAGCACTCTATTTTCCCCTCCTCCCCTTTAAAGAAGAAACATTATAAATGGAATGCATCAGGGTAGACAAGAATGAGTTATAAAGTTACACATTCATTATTGTCTTCCTAGCACCTAAGAGTGTTGAGCACATTGCCTCACACCACAATTCATGGATGATCCTGTGCATGTGAGGATGACCGTAATTAGACATTTTAAGTGTGTGTGTGGGGGGAAATTATGCAAACCCCCCCCCCATTCTTCCTTCCACACTACAGTTGGAGCCAACTGGTTTTTCAAGCCTGTTATGTGCAATCCTGCTGTTAAAAGGGGAACTATTCTGTAAGAAGATTAGATATTAGCTTAAGCTGCCTTAGTACAACTGAATAAGCACAAGCCTGAAGATATACAAATGCTAAATCCATTGGCATTATCATTTCTTAAGCATTCAGAAACCTCAGAGAGAGCTTTTGTAGATGCTAAAGCATCATACTACGCATAAGTCTATTTCACAGACATACCAAATCTGTTTATTTTTAACAGAAGCAGCATTATTCATGTAACGTTATAGTGCAATAAATAGATTAGGGCATTAGGCAACAGAATTATTAAAAGATCCTCAAACTGAAGGAAAAAAAGGAATGTCAAAGCTTCTATTCCCAGCAAATACGTAATGAAATTTAAATTCAATCTAGCTCAAAATCATTTACCTTTTGGCATTGTACATCAGTATACTAAGCATCAAGACAGAAAGTAAATAGCCTTCCAAGTTGAATGAAAAATTACTCTGTCTCTTTTGATTTAATGTTAATTTCCAAATTTCTAGTAACCTGTAGTCATTTATTTAGGGCACTGTGCTAACATACTGCTTATTACGCAAACCTAGAGATAGGCACTTCCAAGATTTTAATTTGTACTCAATACCTTGTGCATCTCATTTAAGTCTATCATGCTCTAGGTCTTCTGGCAGACTTAAGCAAAACAAACAGAATGCATACACCATTTAATTCACCTAGGAAAATGAAACCTGCCCCTGTGCAGAAGGCTCATCCACCACTTACATTTCTCTGTGAAAGTTTAAGCGGGACTTATATTGTGCATGGCCTCATGGCTGGCACTATTGAAATGGTCAGATGTGAAATGCCGGTCAGATGCTGGCTTCACGTGGAGTTTTGCCTCCACGTGGAGTGCTGAAGCAGTGGGGGTGAAGAGCTCTGGGAGGGACAGCGGCGGCGGCTCACACTTCCAGGAGATGCAGAACCCAAGTGTGGCGAGAGGGGAGCCGGGGGGCACGCCTGCCCAGGCTGCGGCCTGGTGCCCCTCCCAGGGGGGCTCCTGAAGTGGATGCATGCTGGCGGCGGGCCCCGTGCACCCCCCGGCTCCTCCCTCACCGCACTCAGGCTCTGCAGCTCCCGGGAGCGTGAACTGCCACTGCCTCTCCCGCAGCAGGCTCAGGGCCCCGTGCCCCGGCAGCTCACACTCCCAGGAGCCGCAGAACAAGCATGGTGAGGTGGAAGCTGGAGGGGGCAGGTGCACCTGCTGCTGGTCTGGGGTCCCAGCCACCGGCCCTACTTCACTCAGCTGGCCGTGTGCGCTGAGTGGGGCCGGCAGCCGGGACCCTGGCTGGCTGCCACGTGCCAGGCAAAAATCGGCTCGCGTGCCAAAGGTGTCACGCGTGCCGTAGGCTGCCGACCCCTGTTCTAGATAGACTTACTTAATCTTGCCTCTCCATGGAGAGGATGGACTAGATGACTTCTTCGGGTTCCTTTCAGCTCTACATTTCCACAATGCTATATACAGCAAAATGAGTCAAAACAATTTTGGTGACTTTGGATGAATGGAAAGTTATTTTGCTATTATAATGAAGACAAATGGCACCAGCTGTGTTTGTGCCAGTGCATATCAGCAATAGAAAAATCTAAATTTCTAAAATGTAATTATCTAGTCTGATCATCTGTATAACACAGGCCACAGAATTTCCCCAAAATAATTCCTAAAGCATATATTTTAGAAAAACATCCAATATTGATTTAAAATTATCAGTGATGGCAAATCCACCACAACCCTGAGTAAATTGTTCCAATGGTTTATTACTCTTAGGCCTTGTCTACACTACAAGACTATTTCGAATCTACTTAAGTCGAATTTGTGGATTCGACCTTATGAAGTCGAATTTGTGTATCCACAGTAAATACACTAATTCGAATTTCTGAGTCCACAGTAACGGGGCTGGCGTCAACTTTGGAAGCGGTGCACTGTGGGAAGATATCCCACAGTTCCCGCAGTCCCCGCTGCCCATTGGAATGCTGGGAAGAGCCCCCAATGCCTGCTGGGGGGAAAAATGTGTCGAGGGTGGTTTTGGGTAACTGTCATCATTGAACCGTCAATCACGCCCTCCCTCCCTGAAAGCTCCGGCGGGAAATCTGTTCGCGCCCTTCTCTTGTCAGTTACAGCGCGTACGCCACAGCACTGCGAGCATGGAGCCCGCTGCCATCATCGCTGCACTTATGGCCGTTGTCAACTCCTCGCACCTTATCGTCCACCTCTTCCACAGTCAGCTGCTGAGAAATCGGGCGAGGAGGCTCCGGCAGCGCGGTGAGGACAGGAAGTCACAGAGTGGCGCAGACCTCTCACAAAGCAGGGTACGCCGCGCCGTGGAGATCATGGTGGCAATGGGTCAAGTTCATGGTGTGGAACGGCGATTCTGGGCCCGGGAAACAAGCACGGACTAGTGGGACCACATAGTGCTGCAGGTCTGGGATGAATCACAGTGGCTGCGAAACTTCAGGATGCGTAAGGGCACTTTCCTTGACCTCTATGACTTGCTGTCCCCTGCCCTGAAGCGCCAGGACACCCGGATGCGAGCAGCCCTGAGTGTGCAGAAGCGAGTGGCCATAGCCCTCTGGAAACTTGCAACGCCAGACAGCTACCGGTCAGTAGCGAACCACTTTGGCGTCGGCAAATCTACCGTGGGGGTTGCTGTGATTGAAGTAGCCCACGCAATCGTTGAGCAACTTCTCTCAAAGGTAGTGACTCTGGGAAACGTCCAGGACATCATAGATGGCTTCGCCGCGATGGGATTCCCAAACTGCGGTGGGGCTATAGATGGGACTCACATCCCTATCCTGGCACCAGCCCACCAGGCCAGCGAGTACATTAACCGAAAGGGCTACTTTTCTATGGTGCTGCAAGCACTGGTAGACCATAGGGGACGTTTTACCAACATCTTCGTTGGGTGGGCGGGCAAGGTTCATGACGCGCGTGTGTTCAGGAACTCTGGTCTGTTTAGACGCCTCCAGGCAGGTACTTTCTTCCCGGACCACAAAATAGCGGTTGGGGATGTGCAGATGCCTACAGTGATCCTCGGGGACCCAGCCTACCCGCTAATGCCCTGGCTCATGAAGCCCTATACAGGCGCCTTGGACAGAGAGAAGGAACTCTTCAACTACCGGCTGAGCAAGTGCAGAATGGTGGTGGAGTGTGCTTTCGGACGTCTCAAGGGGAGATGGCGGAGCTTACTGACTCGCTCGGACATCAGCGAAAAGAATATCCCCGTAGTTATTGCTGCTTGCTGTGTGCTCCACAATCTCTGTGAGAGCAAGGGCGAGACCTTTTTGTCTGGATGGGAGGTTGAGGCAAATCGCCTGGCTGCAGTTTACGCTCAGCCAGACACCCGTGCCGAGAGAATATCCCAGCGGGAAGCGCTGTGTATCCGGGAGGCTTTGAAAGCTAGTTTCCTCGGAGAGCAGGGTAACCTATGACTCTCCACTTGCTTTCAAGAGAAACTGACCCTGGGCCTGTGTCTGTATGTGTCGATTTCGATCTGCGGTTACATACCCCGTTCTCCAAGTTTCCCCCACTTCCAAAGCACGTTTTAAAGCAAATTAATTGTTACACTCATTATTAATAAATCTTTGTTTTACTTTGCATTTCTGTTCAGTTGCTGAAACATGGATGCATACTGTGCTGGGCACGGTGTGCACTGATGTACAGACCGCTTGTTCCATAGAGGAATGACATCCTCGTGCTCCTACATAGGTCTCTGGGGTGGGGGACGGTTGCAAGTGGTTGTGCATCAAGGGGAGGGATTGCAGGAAGGGGTGGGTTTGCAGGAAGGGGCGAGTGGTGCCTTCTTTGGATAGGGGTTTGGATGACGGCAGTGGGCTGCGGGTTTGGGCGTAGGAAGGGGTGAGGGGTGTGGGGGAAGGGTGAGTATCTGTCCGTGGATGAGGGCTCTTGCTGGGGCTCAGGGCAGCGGAGAGGCTCGTTGCTACGGTGGAAGTGCATGGTAAGGGCAGCGTGCCTTAACATTAAGGGGGTGGCAGGCGCTAGGACCCTGGACAAGCATACACATCACAGAATGACCCGGGGCAGCATACACCACACAGAGTGACCCTGGTGCCTACTGACTGCAGTGTGTGTGTGTGCCCTGCAGTTGATCATGCCCCCAAGTGTGTACCCTGGTAATGTAGGCTATATCGTGCAATTATAAATCCCCTCCCCCCCATACAAAAAAAAATCCTCTGACACGAAAGACGTGACCGAAACAGTGAATAACAGCAAACAGCTTTTAATAATCTAATACACAGTGGGGGGATGATACTTGGATTTGGGACTGGGTGAGCCTGTAAGGGAAGCACTTCTACAAATTTATAGCCTGAGAGGTGTGTGGTACATTAGCGCTATGCAGTGGTGCAGTGACAGTTCTCACGGCCCCTACCGCCCCGCCGTCTTGTACTTTTGGGTGAGGGGGGGGCAGGACTTCTTGGCGGGGGAGGGCGGTTGCAGATACACTGCAGGGGGGCTCTGTCCTCCTGCCTGCGGTCCTGCATAACATCAACAAGGCGCCGGAGCGTGTCCGTTTGCTCCCTCATTAGCCCAAGCAGCGTTTGAGTCGCCTGCTGGTCTTCCTGCCGCCACCTATCCTCCCGTTCAATGTGTGTGCGATGCTGTTGACATAGGGTCTCCCTCCACTGTGTCTGCTCTGCCGCCTCGGCTCTGGAGCAGGCCATCAGTTCCGCGAACATCTCGTCCCGAGTCTTTTTCTTTCGCCGCCTAATCTGCGCCAGCCTCTGCAAGGGGGATGCCGGGGCAGTCCGGGAAAGAGCCGAAGCTGTGTGATGGGAAAAGTAACTGATTTCCTTGAACAGATACATGTTTGCGAACAGTGAACACAGTCTAGTCAGTTTCTGTGAACAAGACCATACAGGGCAACAAGTCTCACGAGATCTCGGGCCAAGTTCGAGATTTCGGAATACGCTCTCATTGGCTGCGGCATTGCACAGGAGAGCGGACAAGTGGGGAGAGACAGCTGAATCCGTCTAGCAGACAGTCCTGGTAAGCCTTACAGTACATTCTGCTTATCAGTTAATGGATAGCTGTGCCCTCCCGCTAAAGGCAATCTGGAAATCATATACTCTGACCCTTTTCCAGCCACTCCCGCCAGTGCATGGGAAAGATCAATGTATGCTTTTCCTATGTGGCCTACAACACGTGGCTGTTAAGCAAGGGTCATTGTTATGCAAAGTAAAAGTCAACCATTCACAACAGTAACAATACACTAATTGCCCTAATTAGATGCAGCATTTCATGAACGAGATCACCCTGATGCGGGTCCCTTGGAGTCACAAAGAGCGGATGCTAAGGGAAGCCCTGCAGAGACCAGGACCATATGCGGCCATGCTTGTGGAGGCGATGATTCCCATCTACATAAGGATGTCCTGGCGCGGAAGAGTGTGCTTCCACGGAGCACCCAACAAGGCACCTCTCCCCAGGAACCTCCTGCGGAGGCTTTTCGAGGACCTAAATGAGACCTTTCTTGAATTGTCCCTGGAGGATTATTGTTCAATCCCTATATGTGTGGACCTACTTTTCATATAGTTTTTCATTGAAAATTTTATATATAGTATTTCTATTTTTTATACCTGTTTTATAAAAAATAAATGTTTACATGTTTCTAGCACTTACTGCCTGATCCTTCCCCTGATTCAGAGTCTGGGTTAACGGCCGGGGAGGGTTGGTAGGGGATCTCTGTGAGGGTGATGAAGAGATCCTGGCTGTCAGGGAAAGCGGTTTTGTGTTCGCTGTCGCCTGCGCCGTCCTCCACAGACCCTTCCTCATCTTCCCCATCGGCGAACATCGAGGAGGAACTGTCCAGGTTCACTATGCCATCCACTGAGTCCACGGTCACTGGTGGGGCAGTGGTGGCAGACCCACCTAGAATGGCATGCAGTGCCTCGTAGAAGCGGCATGTCTGGGGCTGGGCTCCGGAGCGTCCGTTTGCCACTCTGACTTTTTGGTAGCCTTGTCTCAGGTCCTTGATTTTCACGCGGCACTGCATTGCATCCCGGCTGTATCCTTTCTCTATCATTGCTTTGGAGACCTTCTCGAAGGTCTTTGCATTCCGCTTGCTGGAGCGCAGCTCCGACAGCACAGACTCCTCGCCCCACACACCGATCAGATCCAGGACTTCCCGGTCTGTCCATGCTGGGGACCTCTTTCTATTCTTGGATTGGCCGGACTCCTCTGCTGGAGAGCTCTGCATCGTTGCAGGTGCTGCGGAGCTCGCCCCGATGTCCAGCCAGGACGTCAGATTCAAAGTGCCCAGACAGGAAAATGAATTCAAATTTTCCCGGGTCGTTTCCTGTGTGGCTGGTCAGAGAATCCAAGCTCGGACTGCTGTCCAGAGCGTCAACAGAGTGGTGCACTGTGGGATAGCTCCCGGAGCTACTAAGTTCGATTTGCATCCACACCTAGCCTAATTCGAGCTAGCCATGTCGAATTTAGCGTTACTCCACCTGTCGGGGTGGAGTACCAAATTCGAACTAAAGAGCCCTCTAGTTCGAATTAAATGGCTTCCTGGTGTGGACGGTTGAGCGGTTAGTTCGAATTAACGCTGCTAAATTCGAATTAAAGTCCTAGTGTAGACCAGGCCTTAGTTAAAAAATTATGCATTATTTCCAGTCTGAATTTTTCTAGTATCAACTTCCAGTCACTGGCTTGTGTTATACCATTCTCTGCTAGAGTGAGGAGTCCATTATTAAATATTTGGTCCCTATGTAGATACTTATAGACTAATCAAGTAACCCCTTAACCTTCCCGTTGTTAAGCTAAATAGATTGAGCTATTTTAGTCTATCACTATAAGGCATATTTTATAATCCTTTAATCATTCTTTTGGCTCTTCTCTGAATCCTCTCCAGTTTATCAACATTCTTTTTGAATTGTGGACACTAGAACTGGACACAGTATTCCAGCTGCGGTCACAACAGTGCCAAATACAGTAAAATAACCTCTTTACTCCTACTTGAGATTCCCCTGTTTACATATCCAAGGATACCTGTTTGGTCAGAGTGTCACACTGGGAATTAATGATCGTCTGATTATCCACCCCTATCCTCAGTAATCTTTTTCAGAGTCACTGCGTCCCAGGATAGAGTCCCCCATCCTGAAGTAAGTCAGGCCTGCAGTCTTTGTTCCTACCTTTACATTTAGCTGTATTAAAGCACATACCCACCTTACCAAGCAATCCAGATTGTGCCGTATCAGTGACTGTCCTCTTCATTATTTACCACTCCCCCAATTTTTGTCATCTGCAAACTATATCAAGTTAGTTTTACAGGATGTATTTTCCATAAACTCATGTCAACAGACAATTGTATTACCCTCCTTTAATTCTTTATTAATTGAGTCCTGTATCAGCTGCTCCATTATCTTGCCTGGGATCACTATCATACTGACAGGCCTATAGATACCCGAGTCACCCCATTTACCCTGTTTAAACATAGGAAGAAAACTAATATTATTCCACTCTTCCTGAACTTCTCTGGCGTTCCAAGACTGATAGAAAATCAACATTAACAGTCCAGAGAATTCTTCAGCCAGCTCTTTTAAAACTTTTGGGAGCAAGTTATCAGGACCTATTCTTTAAAAATATCTGACTTTAATAGCTTTTTTTTTTTCCCCCATTCCAGTAGCATCTCAGGAGGATGTTAGAGTGCTATCATATGAGATTACTACATCATGTTTTTTCTCCAAATACAGAACAGAAATATTTACTGAACACTTCTTCCTTTTCTGCATTATTGATAATGCTACCACTTCCATACAGTAATGGACCAATACCATTGTTAGGATTCTTTTTGTTCCTAATATATTTTAAAAATTCCTTTCGATTGTCCTTAACTTTGCTGGCCAGAGATTTCTCCTTATGTCAAGTTGCTTCCCTTATCAGTTTTCCTTCAATTTTTAGCCTCTGATTTATATTTGTTACACATTTTCTTATTTTTATAGCTGTCTTCATTTCCCCTCTTAACCATGTCATTGTTTTAACCAACAGCCTTCTTCTTCAATTGTGGGATTGTGGCTTTTTGTTCTTAAACAATTCCCAATCATGATTCTCATTTTTCTAATTAAATACCTCCTCCCAGATGATTTAACTCACAATTGTTTTCAACTTTGTGAAATTGATGCTTTAAAAGGGTCTAGACTTTAGTCTGTTTGCACATCGTAAGTGTGATCAGCTCACGATTACTTGTACCTAAATTACCATTAATTTTTAGATCTGGGATCAGTTCCTCTATCTGTCAAGATGTGATATAATACAGAATTTCCATGTGTTGGGTGCAACACTTTTTTAGTTATTAAATTGTCATCTAAAATATTTAGAAATTCTGAGGATGTTTTGGTACTGGCAGCATAAGATCTCCAGTAAATGTCACTTGGATTAAAGTCCCCCAGGATCACCCAACTTTTTTTCCTACACATGCAACTGCTCAGATTTGTTTCAGAATGCAAAGTTATTGTTAGAAAATGAACACCACAAACTTCTCTTATATCTATGTAACACACTGAATCAGTTTTCATCAAAAAATCTTCACTCAGGTCCCTTTCAGTTGCCAATCTTTGAGCAGTGCTGAAAATTGTGTTAAACCCCAAGAGACAATATGGTTTAGGGTTCACAATGAAAGAAGAGACTGGATGTTCTGAATCAACTATGGGCCAGAGTCTCCCTTCTAATGTTTGTGTTCAGACAACAGCTCCCTCTCTAGTTAACCAAAGGCAGAATTAAATCTTTGATTCCTATCGGAGAATCAGACTCTAAGAAGTCCATGGGAGCTTTGTAATAAACTTCAGTGGGAACAAAACTGGTCCCTTATTCTTCTTAGGTGAAATTCAGGCCTATATAAATGGTCTACACAAGGTTTATTAATTTCTCTAGTCCCACTTAAACCTCAAAATAGCGTCTAAGTGGCATTGTGTGGGCCCTCTGCACAGGGGATGAATTTCACACTGTGCACTTTACTTAGTTCAGGAGTAAAAAGAAGCACTGCACAGAAAGCCAAGTGATTTATTTGTGAACTATCAGGAGAAGTAATAAAAGCTTATTGCACTGGGTTATCCACCATGCACAAAGCTGCTCTGAATACATAAATCAGGCCAACTACAAGGTTACAGGTGCACTTTTGAAAAGTTTCTATTCAAATTATATGCCCATGTCCCATTGACAGTGTATGGGGGTGAGACACCTAACTCATTTAGGGATTTTTAAAAATCCCACTCCAGAAGGAGCAGAGAAGTGAACAGACTGACTAGGTGATTTAGAGTCCTCAGTAAAATCGGGGGGGGGGGGGATTTACCAAATATCTTTACATTAGGATTTAGGATGGGAAGTATCCTGCAGAAAAAAAAAGTATTCCTTTTTGTTAGAATCTTCCTTGAATGCACCCAGTTATATCAAGAAGCCCAGCGGATGTATTTATCCAAGATTTATCATATGCGGTTGCAGGCCCCTCTATGCCATGTTGCCAAGAACCAGATTTGATACCCCATCTGCCATCTCTACATCATTCTGGATGTTAAACTCAGCAGTCAGAAATAAGAGGAGAATACAATCTCTCTGAAATAAGAGCTGTGCACCTTCAACTGGTGCTAACATCATGGCACTACTCTGTTGAGGCTCTTCCCCATGGCCTGCTATTTTACCAGAGAAAGAAACTTGCTTCCACTGCTTGTGGTGCAGGTGGCACTGGTATCTGGGGAAAGCACCCTCTATCCAAAACCAGCATCCACTCTTTATCCCAGTCCCCAAAAATGGAGTCAGGGTAAGAGTCAAAATGGACACACACCACCCACTAGGACTTTGCTCCCCTGAATAGGACATTGCTGACAGGAAGGGGAACTAGTCATGTATGCTTAGGTCAGTATAAGAATAATTTGGGACTAAATTTTTCCTGCAATAATTCTACTTGCTAGGCCCTGGTACAACGGAACTTGATATGTGTCTTTCCACCGATGCAAGACCACCACACTACTTTTGAAAATATGAACAGGTCAGAGTTTCTACAAAGATTGATTACAGTTACTGTCAAGCATTTTGGAAGGAAGTTTATAGATCTGTTCATTGTTCCGCATGTGGAAGGCAGTTTTACTATTTTGTGTAATGAGGCTCATTAGTTTTCAGTAGCTGGTAGGCTTATTTCATACAGTTGTATCCCAAGTACAAATATTTTTTAAATTCAGGCCTGAATTGCAGGGAGAAGGTGATGTGTGTGTGAAAATGGCTGTTTTCTAAGATGAAAACAGGTGTTTTACTGGTTCATTTTTGGAAGAGAGTCAGTATTTTACCATTTATGTACATCACCTCATTACATTATTTAATGAAACGTAACAACATATAGTGCAAAGACTCAGCCGGTATGCAGGCTTGGGCATAGACACAATATCTGAATATGGTGTCCAAGTTATCTCCAGACTTGCTTCTAAAGTTCAGCTTTTTGTGTTTAAGTTATTATCCATGACTATTCATCTGGTCTCTTGTTTACATGTCGATTATATTATCTTTTAAAAGCTATCTTGTTTTTTTCCATGAATCAGATTGGTCTGCTTGTTTATGAAGAATTAAATTTGTATGCAGAGTATTGGTTTGCATATAAATTTCCTTGGGCAGCTTAAAGGCAGAATTTTACAGTATATAGTACAACTTCATTTTGTATTGTATCTTTTAGATCAGCCTTATCCCAAACCACTTTACAGGGAAATAGCGGTAGAAAGGGTACAATAAAAAAGGGACAGAAGCGAAAGAAATTTTAAAAGGCTAAGGAGAAGAAATATGCTTGGAAGTACAGAGACCTATTTCAATATGGAGGGTGTGAATTAATAATGAAAAATACTGTTTTGGGTTAATTTTAATTACATATTCTGTTCTTTTAAAGGTATTGGTTGTGTGTTAGTTTTTGTGCTCATAGCACAAACAGATTGATAGGTCTAACTGCTATAGTGTAGCCTGGCAAGGATCAATGTAACATGGCGTTCAGATTTTAACAACCAGGGAAGAAAAGGGGCAACATTTCCCATAATGCCCTGATGGCTGATAAGATGGGTCAGGCACTTATGGAAAGATCCTATAGAATATAATAGACAGAATTGTACAGGATGGCTATATAGCATTATGAACACATTTTAATTCTAGTAGGTTAAGAGAAACTTCTGTAGGATATCACTGGATTCATCACTATTAAATTCAATAAGGCTTTTCCACAAGGGGTGGTAATTGCATTTCTAGTCTTTTCCTGAAATTAAATTCATTTTACTGATTTTCTGTGGAAACTTTTTAGTTTTTGCATTTCTCAGTGGCAGCAGCTTTGATTTAGTGAAACTCACAGAAGAGAAATGGTTCTGTGACACTGCTAGAGAAAAGATGTGGTAGGCAAAGAACTTACTACAGGATAGCAGTTACAAAGGAAGTCATCAGAATAAATGTCTTGCTATTCACTGCTTAAATTCATATGGCTCTGCAACTTATATTAGGGCCATGGTTCTCAATCAAAGGTCTGGGGCCCCCTAGGGGGTGTTGAGCAGGTTTTAGGGGGTCTGCAAACCATGGCTGGCGTTAGACTCGCTAGGGCCCAAGGCAGAAAGCTGAAATCTTGCCATGCAGGACTACAGCCTGGAGCCCCAAGCCCCAATACCCAGGGCTGAAGCCAAAGCCTGAGCAACTTAGCTTCATGATACCCCCTATGTGGTGTAGGGCCCTGGGCAACTGCCCTCCTTACTACCCCCCAACACCGGCCCTGGCTTTTATATGCAGAAAAACAGTTGTGGCACAGCTGGGCCATGGAGTTTTTATAGCAAAGTGGGGGGGGGTCAGAAAAAGGTTGAGAACCCCTGCCCTAGGGTGTTATATAGCAGCTACCACTGTATTTAAGTGTTGCATAGGTAAGTAAGGCAGAATCTAAAAGAGGCTTGATAAAAAGGACAAAAAGCAGAATCTTGTTAGGAAGCCGTGCTTTGCATATATAAATTTTATGTTTAAAAACATCCTGAAAGGTATGGTGGAAAAACTTTGCTAAAAGGTAGGGTCTTGGTTAGTCTAATCCCATTGGTAGCTCACTCTACAGCCAGGCCCCTTGATCAGAAACACTTCACCTCCATCTCATGTGCTTTATTTGGAGTTTTGTAAGCTGCATTCTCCAAAAGTGTGTAAAATGCAGCTTTTTGTTTGTTTGTTAATTGGTAGGCACAGAGAATAAGACATTCATAAATAGAAATGTGATGGTTAGTCTCAAGGGCCAAGAACTTGCACTGGTAACAGAAATGGAAACAGCTAGGAGGGTGCAGAGCAGGTGATATGTTCAACCACCAGTACATTCCATCAGCAGACAGCTGCATTGTATGCAAGTCAGAGCCTTTGCCTTGCTTCTACCTCTTCAAACAGCGGGCATACTCTAGAAGCAAATACCGAACAAGTTACTGTGGCCACATCCTCCTCTAATAAGGATGTGCACCAAGAGAGAGGTGTCATGGGTATACTGTTCAGCAGAGTCCATGGTGACACAGTTTCTTTCCAGGTGGCTTCATGAAGATTTTAAAGAGAAGGGACAGAATAGAACTTGTGGTGATCTACAAGGCGAGTGCTTCAGAACTGGAAGAGCAATTGCCCATTCACCACTACTCTCTGGGTTCTGCTGGAAGGGCATGACTGGAGCCATTGTACTTGTGCACAGTTACTCCATCTAGATCATGCAAATGAGTTAGCAATATCTTATGGCAGACTGTATTGCAAGCTGCAGATTGAACAGTACGAGGATTGAAACATGGCCTCTGTCCGTTGACATGAGGAGGTCATCCACTAATGCAACTAGTCAGTCTCCATGCTACAACCTGGGCTGAAGTCTGATTACAAGCCATTCAGAATATTAGAAGATATCATGTATTGTTGAGTCATAGTTGTCACTACTTTCTTAGTTAATTTGCCTGGGAACAAGAACATTGAGATAAACCTCCTTCCAAATCCATCCTCTGTATTAAGTGTTAATTTTCAGGATTGGTTGAACTACCACACTTTCTAATTGGGTGGTAGGTTTGTTTTTTCTGAAGGAAGTATGCAACCTCTGCTCAGTGGAGGTGTAGGATTGGTAAGGCAGGAATATTCACAGGTGAGAATTAAAACTACATTGGAACTTGGTATACAGAACTCCAACGAAAAATGCATGCCTTTTGTAAATGCTGTTAGTCCTTTACTTCCAAAAGCATTAATCCATTCACAAACTCAAAATGAAAGTAGTTCTCCAGCTCCTCTCAAATCCAATATATAATGTTTACTTCTTCCGCGTGCTACACGCAAATAGTATTATTTACATGCATATGTCTGGGAAGTGCATTAGTTTGTCTTCTAACTACATTGGTTCCCCATTTAGATGGAAACAAGAGATCAAGGGTCCTTTCTATTTAAGTTATTCCCTGTGCTTGAACTCATGAATATGAGTTTGGAAGACAACTGACGCTATTGCTAGAGAGATTTCATTACAGCTATATGAGGTTTGGGCGTGGGGGAGGGGAAAATCATTCCAGGTACAATAAGCTCCAATTCGCACCCTAACCTTGCCCTCCCCCCCCCCCACAAAAAAAACCTCTCACTGCTCAAATTCAACAGGTAGTTGCGAATAAATAATTGTTTAATTTAGCAAGAAATTCAAGCAATAGGACAATATTTCCATAAGCTACACCCTGTTTCTAAGACCACCTTCAGAACAGAAAAAACAAAAATGTTGCAGAGAGTTACTGAAATGACTAGGGTAGTTATATTAGTGCTCTATGCTACATTGCTCTGGATCATGGAGAGCAGAAAGACTTAAATTATAACGTATGTGGTGCGCTTTGTTATTTTGTATTATTAACCCTGCATGGCACTGCTAAAGAGAAATGGTAACAAGTTAGGTACTAATGTAACAGGAAATAGCATATTTGTAATTCCCTTTTCAACATCTGTTGCATAAAATGTAATTGGCTCCTTTGTGCAAGCTGTGCTCCTTTAGAGGCAACCTCTAAATCCCTTTTTGGATGCACCTGCCCCAATTTATTTAATTTGAATGTGGCCCAAAATGGCCCACATTTTAATTTCACGTAATTTGAGAAAGCTGCACTGAGCATCCCGCTTGTTAAATTACACCAAGAGCAGAGCAACAGAGTGGCACAAGTGGCTGAAAAATAGGAAAGGAAGAATTTAAAGAGGTTGGGTTGCGGGGTTTTCTTTGGTAAATTAAAGAAAGCATAGTTCTCAGATCACCAGGAAGAATATTAAGGAAAGCAGTTAATGCGTAGTTAAAGGAATCTTAATTTACATGAACATATGTTGTTTTACCTAATTTTGATAAAATTAAAAGCAAAAATGTCTATATTCTTTCAGTTGGGTTTAACACACCATCTGGTTTAATTATTCCCTAGGTAGTGTGCTATAAAGTTAATAGTAACAGTATCGCTAAGTCAATCAGTAAGAACATTTCCATTGTAATTTTTCACTGAGGATGTTTCTCTTAAACCCACTAACTGTCGGGTCAATGTAATAAGCTTGTGCATAAGTGTTATATTAGTAGTAGTAGTTAGCAGATGTTAGCTTGGAATTGCCACCTAGGTATTGAATAAAATGTTCTGCCTATCCATGAAATGACTTTAGCACCTTCATATACAGCAGCATACTAAATTACAGCATTGCAGTGAACCTACAGAAATACTATATAAAGCACTTTAATCTTAAAATGCCTTCTAAATAATTTTGGATCTACAGAGGGGATGACAAACTGGTGACAAAAACATCCAAATTTTATAGGAAAATCTTTTAAAGAGAAAAATCTATTGTATTCAATAACTTGCATGTTGCTTAAATAATTAAAGAATCTGAAGAGCAATGAACAGAAGATTCAAAAACTAACAGCATTTTTTTAAATTACATCAGAAGCAGGAAGCCTGCTAAGCAATCAGTGGGACCACTGGATGATCAAGGTGCTGAAGGAGCACTCAAAAGGAAGACAGACCATTGCAGAGAAGTTAAATGAATTCTTTGCATCAATCTTCATTGAAGATGTGAGGAAGGTTCCAACACCTGAACCGATGTTTTTTAGGTGACAAGTTTGAGGAACTGTCCCAGATTGAGGTGTCAATAGATAAGGTTTTGGAACAAACTGATAAATTAAACAGTAATATATCACAGAACCATATAGTATTCACCCAAGAGTTCTTATGGAACTCAAATATGAAATTGAACTGCTAATGGTGGCACGTAACCTATCACTTAAATCAGGCTCTGTAATGTATGACTGTATGATAACTAATGTAATTCTGATTGTTAAAGGCTCCAGAGGCGATCCTGGCAATTATAGACCTGTAAGCCTAACTTCAATATCAGGTAAATTGGTTGAAACTATAGTAAAGAAAAGAATGAGACAGAAAAATTAACATAATATTTTGGGATAGAGAGTCAACATGGCTTTTGCGAAGGGAAATCATGACTCAGCATCGTAATTCAGCGGATATAGCGTACTTGGACTTTCAGAAAGCCTTTCACAAGGTCCCTCACCAAAGGCTCTTAAGCAAAGTTAACAATCATGGGATAAGGAGGGAAGGTCCCCTCATGGATCAGTAACTGGTTAAAAACTAGGAAACAAATGGTACAAATAAACAGTTTTCAGAATGGAGAGAGGTAAATACCTGGGTCCCCTAAGGATCTGTACTCGGACGTGTGCTATTCAACATATTCATAAGTGATCTGGAAAATGGATTAAAACAGTGATGTGGCAGATGATACTATATTACTCAAGACTGTTAAATTCTAAACTGACTATGAACAGTTACAAAGGGATCTCACAAAACTGGGTGACTGTGCAATAAAATGGCAAATGAAATTCAATGTTCATCAGTGCAAAGTAATGGAAAACATAATCCCAACTATACAAACAAAATGATGGGGTCTAAATTAATTGCCATCATTCAAGAAAGACCTTGGAGTCATCATAGATAGTTCTCTGAAAACATATTCTCAGTGTGCAGTGGCAGTCAAACACAAAAAAAAGCTCAAAACCATTAGGAAAGGAATAGATAAGACAACAGAAAATAGCATAATGTCACTAAACAAAGCCATCATACACCCACACCTTGAATACTGCATGCAGTTCTGGTCACTCCATCTCAAAATAGATATTCGAATTGGAGAAAGTACACAGAAGAGGAACAAAAATGATTAGGAGTATGGAACAGCTTCCATATGAGGCAGTTCATCTTAGAAAAGATGCAGTTCAGGGGGGATATGACAGAGATCTATAAAATCATAAATGGTGTGGAGAAAAAAAAGTGTTATCTACCCTTACACATAACACAAGAATCAGGATTTACCCATGAAATTAAAAGGCAGCAGATTTTAAACAAACATAAAGAACTACTAAGGGGGAGGGATAGCTCAGTGGTTTGAGCATTGGCCTGCTAAACCCACGGTTGAGCGTTCAATCCTTGAGGGGGCCATTTAGGGAACTGGAGTAAAAATCTGTCTGGGGATTGGTCCTGCTTTGAGCAGGGGGTTGGACTAGATGACCTCCTGAGGTCCCTTCCAACCTTGATATTCTACGATTCTACTTCTTCACACAATACAGTCAACCTGTAGAACTCATTGCAAGAAGATGTTGTGAAAGCCAAAAGTATAACTGGGTTCAAAAAAGAACTAGATAAGTTCATGGAGGATAGGTCAATGGTCTGTTAGCCAGGATGGTGAAGGAAGCAATGTTCCAGGTATCCATAAACCTTCAACTGTCAGAAGCTCGACTGTACAACAGGGGATGGATCACTTGATAACTGCCCTGTTCTGTTAATTTCCTCTGAAGCATTGAGCACTGGCCACTGTCAGAAGACAGAACACTGGGCTACATGGACCTTTGGTCTGACCCAGCATGGCCATTCTTATGTAGTTAGAACTCAAAAGCATATCTTGGCCCTTTTAATTCAGCAAACGATAATTTGGCCCAATGAGACTCCTGAATTTCATTAATTTTGATCAACACAACTAGTGGAAATATTACCAGTGGCAATGAGTAGGTACTCATTGTACATTTGAAGTGTATACAGGGGTTTAGTCTTGACTCTTAAAAACATCAAATTTCTCAAGAAGTCATTAAAATCATAGAATACCAGGGTTGGAAGGGACCTCAAGAGGTCATCTAGTCCAACCCTCTGCTCAAAGCAGGACCAATCCCTGGACAGATTTTTGCCCCAGCTCCCTAAATGGCCCCCTCAAGGATTGAACACTCAACCGTGGGTTTAGCAGGCCAATGCTCAAACCACTGAGCTATCCTGCCCCCAGCCCTAAATGAAGTATAAGGGAGCCACACACTCAATTACCATTGACTTTCAATTAGAGCTGTCCAGTAGAACTAGACAAATTTATAAGTGTTACTGTATTACAGGATGAGACTTTTTTGGGTTCAACCCTGACCAGTCATGGGGTGTCTCACCACCTACCATGCAACTGTGGGGGTCTTCAATGCTATGTTGCTGTGACCCACAGCCTGTATACCAACAGCCAGCATACAAATCAGACCCTGGTTTCCAGTTACTTTTTGCAGTGTGACTCCCCTCCCCAAATATTCTCTCAGTCCTGAAGTCCCCCAAAACCATCTGCTTCTATAGCATTCAGCCCTTTCCTGAACACTAAGAAGTTAAGTTCATTGCTTCTTTAAAAAGAGTCAATAGATTACAGCTCATTAATTTAACTAGTGTTTGACAAAAACCTCATTTCAATCACAGCACTGAATTGGTTTATAGTAAACCAAGTTTATTAAACAAAAATTCATAGGCTTAAGTGGTACCAAGTACAAGTAGCAAGGATAGAAATGGTTACAAACAAGAATTAAAAAAAAAGTGCTTCTCAGACAGACAATCTTAACTTCAGCAAGTTTCAATCTTAGCCTAAGGAGGTTTCTCACTTATATCCAGTTCCCTGAGACTTCAACCCCTTTGGTTGAAGGATCAACTTCTCTCAGATGCACAAGAGCCCTGGCCTCTATCTGCCCAGTAATGGACAACTATGAGATTCTCTCCCCTTTCTTTTTATCATCCAGCAAACCTTGAAAATTAATTATTTGAAAAGTAAGCACAGACAAAGCTCCTCTTCCATGCTGGCTGTGGATGCCATGGTGTCTGGTGCAGGCTCCCTGCTGCCTTTGCTCCTGCTGGTGATTTTTACAATGAAAGTGGTCTCTTCCTGCAACCTCCAATACAAAAGAATAGCCCATTGGATGTGGCCATGCCTGCTTTGAGGTGTTGGCCTCTTCCTTTGTCTAAACAGAACCTGTTTAAACTAGGTATGTCGGGAGAGTTGATAAACATGTTAGTCACATATTTCCAGCATATATTTATAAAGTCCTTTGTGGGTTTACCATACATTAATCATGCAAGAATATTAATGATCAGTCAACTATTAGCTTTCCAGTGATATATGATGTGCCACCTTTTGGATAAATATCATGACATGTTCGGTGTAGTATGTCAAGCCTGACAAGAGTTGCTGAAACAGAATAGTGAGCCACCAATGGGTCTCTGTCACATGGGTTTCCTTGTGATGGTAGGGGGCAGGGCTCAGCAGCCCCGGAGCTCACTTCCAATTTATATTTTATGTTTCTAAAAGCACATGCTTCAGAGTTTCAGCTGGCCACCTGCATGCATCAGGAAGGGACCTCCTTCCTCTGAAGCCCTCAGGGATGTCCACAGCTGGAGATGGAATACTGGACTGGAAGGATCAGTGGTCTGAGCTGGCACCAAGTATTCTCTCTTGCAGGCAAATAGCTGGCTAGTTCTTGCTCACATACTCAAGACCTAACTGGTCATCATGTGTGGAGTTTGGAAATATTTCCCCCCCAGGTCAGATTAGCAGTAAACGTAGGTGGTTTCCACCTTGTTCTGCAGCATGTGGTCACTTGCCAGGATTATCTGGATATATTTCACCTAATCATTTCCATACTATTGCAGGGGCCTTGGGCACTAGTGCACCTGGGACCTTCCTAACTTTTGTTTTTGGCACATAATAGTCTCAACTCCTGTGAGATGTAACACTTTGGTCTAATTTCAACTGTTGTGTTTAGTGGGTGGATTATGGGTGGTGTTGGTGGCCTGTGCTATACAGGAAGTCACACTGGCTGTTCCCTTCTGGCCTTAACTCCATAAAACTCTGACTTTTGAAAATCTTAGCTTAAAACTACTGTAAGTGTTCTTTAGCTTTGAGCCTCTTAGAGGGCTTTCCCTTTACCCTCTCCCCTGATTCTCACACTAACAGAAAGCAGAAGACCAGCAGTCCGAAGTGCAGGCAATGTGATGTTTATTGTGGTTAGTTTCCAGCAAGCATGTATACCATCATTCTGATGCCGCAGTCTCGTTTCCCAGTGTCCCCACCCCCTGCAGGTATAATTATTCCTGAAATACACTCCCACAGTCCCACCTGACAACTTATGGTCATGTTCTGTTTTTGGGGGTTGTGGGTCTTCATCCCACCTCTTTGGTACCCCATGGGAAGGGTAAGGAGTGAGGTTGTGTTATGGTCAGGGACAGGCATATCTTTGGCCTTTTAGCATTTGATACCTTCCCCCTAATCCCCGCTTGCTCCTCCCAACTGGTTGCTTGACCTTGCCTTGAGATTGGAGTTGAGGTAGTCTTAAAGTGTATGCTCATATATTATAGTCCTCCCATGCCCAGGAACACTAACTGTTCTTATCTGTTCCCATTATACAAGTAAACCCATCTGGATAGGCAGAAGCAACATACTAATATGTGTAAACAAAGGACAAAGACACTATGTAAGTATCCCTTTGTTCACACACATTAATTAACAATATAAGTGTATCAAGAATCAAATGGGCAAGCAAGACCCAAAATTCTACCTCAGGCGAAAATATAGGCCTGAATCCCACATTGTCACTAGCACTCCTAACAAGGCCACTATATTAATAAAACAGAATTCCACCACATGGTCTTGAGGAATTGGAGTTTTTAAATCATTTGATAGAAAAATATCAAATAAATTGAGATCTGAGCAGGAAATGAATATCTGTAAAGTTTGTTGTGGACATGGAATTGAAAGAACAAAAACCAAAAAACTTTCAGATTTCCATTCCAAGATGGACCTTTTAAAGCAGAAAATTTAGAAATTACCCACTTTCTGTATCTCTTCCAAGAATACCTAATTTACATATACTCCACATAAAATAATAAAACAGAGTCCTGCCCAGTTCAGTAAAAAGTACTGGTTTTTACTGGTGATACTTATGGAGTGCAAGAAGAATAGCAGTGCTGTCAATGATCAGAAATATTATGGATGCCAAAATACCAGATATTTGTGTGTGTGTGTATAGGAGTACATTAGAAGCTTCTTGAACTTTGTATGTTCCATTTCAGAATAGCATAAAATTCTGAATATAGCCAGAGAACACTATAAAAGTTACATTACAGCTAAGTGGTTTCAATATTCAGATTGTCATCAAGCATACACACATGCATGAACTGAGTTACTTAGTTTTATGCAGTACCTTTCACATTCCAGGTTTCAAAGTACTTTAGAAAGCACAAGGAGTATAGATCCAGGGCTGCCCGGGGGTGGGAAGTGGGGGAATTTGCCCCAGGCCCCGCAGGGGCCCCCATGAGAATGGCTGAGGCTCCCTCCCCGGCCCCGGCCCGACCCCGTCTCTGCCCCTCACCCGGAGCCTCAGCCCATCCAGGAGCTGGACAGCTGAGCAGCGTGGCTCCGCCCCCCTCAGAGCTGTGTAGTAAGGGGGCGGGGCTGCGAGCTCCAGGCTGAGGAGCTGAGCTCAGGCCCCGTTGGAGCTCACAGCCCCGCCCCCTTACCACTCGGCTCTGAGCGGGGTGGAGCTCAGGGGCCCCGCCGGAGCCACACTGCCGCTGTCGAGGGACACTGCTGGATGGGCTGAGGGTCTGGGTGAGAGGCGGAGATGGGAGTAAGGGGCTGAGGCTGTGGCCGGGGGGCGGGGGTTGGCTAAGGGGCAGGAAGTCCTGGGGACAGTCAGGGCAAATGGAGGGGGCAGAGGTGGGGGGGCGGTCAGGGGACGGGGAATGGGGGGGTTGGATCATGGGCATTCTGGGGGTCTGTCAGGACTCAGCAGGGGGTGGACAGGGGTCGGGCAGTCGGGGACAGTGAGCAGGGGTGGGGTCCCAGGGTGGTGGTTTGGGGGGGTCTCTGGGGGATGGTGAGGGGACAAGGAGCAGGATGGGTCAGAGATTCTGAGGGGGGCAGGCAGTCGGGGGGCAGGAAGTGGGTGGGGGTTGGATAGGGGACAGGGCCAGGCTGTTTGGGAGGCACAGCCTTCCCTACCCTAAAGCTCATTCAGCAGTTTGAGGCTTGCAGAAAAGCCAAGCTGTTAGCTTTTCCATTTCACTTCTGAAATGCCAAATTATAGTCTATATTTAATTTTAGTGCCATAGGGAGATTCATGTCAGGGGAGGGTAGCTTCATTTAAAATTAGCCACTGGGGGAGGGATCACTTGAGAAGAGCAATATCCTTCCCAACCCTACCAAGGGAGACCCCCCTCCCCTGCATTCCCTGAGGCTCCAGAGGGGTTAATTCAGTGGTTCTCAAACTTTTATACTGGTGACCCCTTTCACATAGCAAACCTCTGAGTGCGACCCCCTCCTCTTATAAATTAAAAACACTTTTTTATATATTTAACACTATTATAAATGCTGGAGGCAAAGCGGGGTTTGAGGTGGAGGCTGACCCCCAGTAATAACCTCGTGACCCCCTGAGGGGTCCCGACCCCCAGTTTGAGACCCCCTGGGTTAATTTAATTTTAGCACCTTGTGTCCATTCACATGCACGTGCTATTTTGAGCATTTCAGTTTTCACAACATAGGCTCATCCCAGATTCTGGAACAAGCTCAAATGCTCAGTTTGTGGAGTATGTACGTAAGCTATATTAAAGACAAACCCACAGTAACCGTCTCCAGTTTGTGAGGGACCCCATGGAGCCAGTCTCTAGGAAACAGATAAATGCATGGAGGTTAATCCATTAATGGCTGTTAGGCAGGATGGGTAAGGAATGGTGTCCCTAGCCTCTGTTTGTCAGAGGGTGGAGATGGATGGCAGGAAAGAGATCACTTGATCATTACCTGTTAGGTTCACTCCCTCTGGGGCACTTGGCATTGGCCATTGTCGGTAGACAGGATACTGGGCTGGATGGACCTTTGGTTTGACCCAGTATGGCCGTTCTTATCTTCTAACCTAAATGAACCCAAAGTTATGGAAACAGATATGAGTCAAGGAAGCCAGCAGAGTATCAGAAACCTGGGATAATCTCTGACTGGATGGACTTAGGTGTTTGGTCACAAGCTGAGGTGGTTCAAAAGTTTTGTTGGTTTTTTTTAAGTAGAATTTTTTTTATTGTTTCTTTAAACAATCAAACACAGCAAGCAGCAAATATTTGGCCACACACTTCTGAAACCCCAAACCATATTCAGGTTTTGGCAGACTAATTTCAGCTTTTCTATTAAAAAGAAACAAAACAAATTTTGAAGGAAAGCAGACATTGTCCGTGATTTTTTTTCTGCTTTTTAAAAACCCATAGTTTTTGATCCAGAAAAAGTTTTGACGGAAAATATTTGTCCAACCCTTTTAATGAGCTTTAGTGCCTTTTAGCACTAGCTGATGCTGAGAACCAGTGATACCTTGTAAAGAAGTTCTCTCAAAGCTGGGTTTGTGCTGAGATGCAGAAGGTTTATTTTTCCCAGGGCCGCCCGTGGAGGGGAGCAAGATATATAGTATTGTATAATATTGCAATTTTTTTATGGAAGGGGCCCCTGAAATTGCTTTGCCCCAAGCCCCCTGAATCCTCTGGGTGGCCCTGTATAGATCAGAGATCGGCAACCTTTGGCCCGCGGCCCGCCGGGGTAAGCATCCTAGCGGGTCAGGCCGGTTTGTTTACCTGCTGCGTCTGCAGGTTCGGTTGATCGCAGCTCCCACTGGCCACGGTTCACCGTACCAGGCCAATGGGGGCTGCGGGAAGTGGTACAGGCCGAGGGATGTGCTGGCCACAGCTTCCCGCTGCCCACATTGGCCTGGAGTGGCGAACCGCGGCCAGTGGGAGCCGCGATAGGCTGAACCTGCGGATTCGACAGGTAAACAAACCGGCCTGGCCCCCCAGGGTATTTACCCTGGTGGGCCACGTGTAAAAGGTTGCCAATCCCTGGTATAGATGATGGTACTGTTATAACAGAGTAGGCAAGGGACTAGAACCTTGCCCATACTATAGCCGTGTAAAGAGGCCATAAAGCTGCCTTAAGTGGGCAGCTAAGGATTCTAAGTCCCTGTGATAGAGGAGGTCCTTGCAGCTGAGTATAATTATGAGCACCCTACAGCTGTTCTAAATTACACCAGCAGCCAGAGTGGCCTTTGACAGCCCTGGGGAATCATGGCAGAGCAAAAAAATCACTTAGCCGCCTTTGCCTATTCCCACCTATATCTACACCAAGCGGAGCACTGGCACAGCTGAATAATTGAGCTCATGGTTTGAGATGAGATTCTGTGTACTCAGCAGCAGCTCTCACAGTCACACAAATTTTGGGAATAGAATGTGTTTTATTAAAATAGAGCATGAATAAAACTATTCTTTTTTAGAGAGTTCTGGTGGAAGGGGTTTAAAATTCCACTGGGCAGCAAGCACAAATGAACAAAAGGGTCGTCAGTTTCAAGTCTCTGCTGAAATGACTATAGCTCTAATAGTGCAGTACATCCTCAGACAAGCATTGCAATTGAGCCACACAAATGAAGTGGTTTGTTGAAAAGTTACTGCACATAATTGGACACCGCCAGATCATGTGTATCTAGTGATAACGTCAGTTCACACTTTGTCCAGTTCTGTAATAGCAACCTTGCCACATTACACTTCATCCCATTGATTTACTATATGAGTCAGCGTAACATAGCAGTGGCACAAATGAAGTGGCATATTTAAAACACATCCCAAGCAAATCCCTCTCAATGGAATATCCATTGTTAGCATTCATCACCAGCTTGTATATCTGATTCCGAGACATGCTATACAAGGTCCAGATTGTACCAATTAATACAGTAATCATGTGTTTTGGGAAAAAAACCAGACAAAAACAACCTACACAAACCAATTGTAGCAACTATTTTGATTTCATATTTAAAAGTAAATTATTAGTGCTTTTCATTTTGTAGGAAACAACTGCACTCCTAGATTTACTATCTGGAAAGCAAGAGGAAGAGTAGCAGTTTTAAAAAGCATACCATTTTTAGTGAAATATTGTTTCTACTACGGGAATAATTGCTGTTGCTAATAAGTTGTTGGAAAGTTTCTAGTCAACTATTAAAATAAGATATTTTAAATCCTCTAAAGTTTAATATAATTTATTAAATCAATTTGAAAGTAAACAAAAGATTCTAATATAAAAATAATCAGGCTGCTCACAGATATTTGCCACCAAGAAATGCATAATATAATGTCAGAACTAGCTCTCTGGCCCCTCAAACTTGGGCATCTAGCTAAATTTATAAATAGAGCTTAAATAAATGGAACCTCAAAGTGACAGTGGAAACCAGGCAGTTCTCTCCTTGCAAGATCTACTGACAGAACCATGAAAATACTTTCAGAATTCAATAGCTGCTAAGCTTTTTCTGTCCCTTTTGTAGGTAGATCTACAGAACAAAGAACAACAGATTTACTAAATATAGTTGAGGCATTTCTCCCCACTCAGTCGTGTAAAACAAAATATTAACTGTCCCCCCTGCTACATTTTTTAAAAAACATGGTACTTAAAAATGACACCTCTAAACAGCATTACTCTGGAGAATTTGACCCAAATATTTTCAGACAATCCTTTTTTTTTTAAAAAATGCAATCTAATGCAGAGTTTTAATGTACTCAATATTCATCTACAGAGACACACATTCATATGTGGTTTAGCTCATTACAGAGCTGTTTGAAAACTAGCACTTAGTGTCCACAACCCAAAGCTTCCATCCAATTTGGCACACTAAAAGCCTCAGCCAAGGTCTTTGACTTCAATGGAAGTCATCAGGCCCCTTAGAACTGAGACGCGAAGAGACTCTGTACTAAAACAGCAAGAGTGTTGCAGGTCAATAATATGGGCAAGGATGTTCTCTGCCTTGGGGTTTCACTAAAAACATCAGTGTAAAGGTGCTGAAATCATCCACTGAAAATGTCAAGGAAATGACATAGCTCATACTGAGTGACAGAATACAGGTAACGGAACTCTTCTTGCCAGCTGCTTTCCTTGCCTCCTGTCACCCAGTGATCAGTGGGTTGGTCTTCTAGCTATCAAAATACTGCAACACAAGTATCTTCATAGAATAATATTTTTAAAACAAAAGTACTTCACACTATCAGTACTTTAAGACTTCAGAACATCATAATCTGCCAAAATCAAATCCACTAAGTTGGTGAACCTGAATTGACCAATATAAGCAATTCGTCTTTTTTTCCCCCTTTGAACCTTCAACTCAGCACTAAACATGGACCTGCAAAGCAGGCAGAGTGCACACCAATGCCATTTGGCTTAAGTCAGTACTATAATTCTCATATTTTCATGAAAGAGACACTAAACATCAAGCTCTGGTCACACATTAGGGAGAAATGAAAAATTCTGTTATGGATCAATGTATCAGAACTATAACTCCCTAGCAATAAAAAAAATAAAACATACAGACTCACAAATACAGATAACCTCACTTCTACTGAACATTTCCTTCAATGTAGCATAGACATATTGGTGACTGTCATAATTATAAAGGGAAGGGTAACAACCCTCCTATGTACAATATTATAAAATCCCTCCTGGCCAGAGACACCAAAATCCTTTTACCTGTAAAGCGTTAAGAAGCTCAGGTCACCTGGCTGACACCTGACCCAAAGGACCAATAAGGGGACAAGATACTTTCAAATCTTGGCGGGGGTGGGGGGGCTTTTGTTTGTGCTCTGTTTTGGTGTTGTTCGCTCTTGGGCGGGGCCGGCTCCAGGCACCAGCAAAACAAGCAGGTGCTTGGGGCGCACATTTCTAGGGGCGGCACTCTGGCGCTGGCCATCATAGGTGCCGACTCCGGGGCATGGGGAAAAAGTGCCACCGCCGCCCCCAGCTCACCTCTGCTCCGCCTGATCCCCTGAATGAGCCGCCGCTCTGCTTCTCCCCCCTCCCTCCCAGGCTTGCCACACACGAAACAGCTGTTTCACGCAGCAAGGCTGGGAGGGAGGAAGGAGAAGCCGAGTGGTGGGCGCTCGGGGGGGGAGGCGGCGGTGGTGGAGCGGAGCTGAGCTGGAGCAGGGAGCAGTTCCTCTACATCCCGTTACTTCCTGCACCCCACCACCCTAGCTCACCTCCGCTCTGCCTGCACCCCTGAATTTGCCTCCGTTCCACTTCTCCGCCCTCCCTCGCCTGAGAGGGAGGGAGAAGAAGCGGAGCGGTGGCGCACCCGGAGGAGCAGGTGGAGCGGAGGTGAGCTAGGGCGGGAGGTCGGGGGGGGGGGCAGGAAGCAACGGGGTGAGGTGGAAATGTGGCATGCCCAGGGGAGGAGGCGGGGCTGGGGATTTGGAAGGGGTGGAGTTGGGGCAGGGCCGGAGGCAGGGAGGCACGAAAAAAAAAGTGGGGGCAGCCAAATTTTTTTTTTTGCTTGGGGCAGCAAAAATCCTAGAGCCGGCCCTGCTCTTGGGACTAAGAGGGACCGGACATCAATCCATGCTCTCCAAATCTTTCTGAACAAGTCTCTCATATTTCAAACTTGTAAGTAACAGCCAGGCAAGGCCTGTTAGTTTTATCTTTTTTTTTTTCCAACTTGTAAATGTTCCTTTTGCTAGAGTGTTTACCTCTGTTTGCTATAACTTTGAACCTAAGGCTAGAGGGGGTTCCTCTGGGCTCCTTGAATCTGATTACCCTGTAAAGTGATTTTCCATCCTGATTTTAAAGAAATGATTTTTACCGTTTTCTTTAATTAAAATTATTCTTTTAAGAACCTGATAGATCTTAAAACAATGAAAAATCAAAGGTTTTTGGATCTGTGTTCACCAGGACTAATTGGTGATGATATACTCTCAAGCCTACCCAGGAAAATGGGGGTAAGGACTTGGGAGGGAGGAATTAGTCTCAAATCTGCCCAGGAAAGCGGGGGGGTAGAGACTTGGGAAATATTTGGGGGAAAGCAGAGTTCCAAGTGGCTCTCCCCTAAGATTTGGAACACACTTGGTGGTGGCAGCTTACTGTAAACCTAAGCTGGTAAATACGCTTAGAGGGCTTTCATGCAGGTCCCCACATCTGTACCCTAAAGTTCATAGTGGGGAGGGAACCTTGACAGTGACAGTTTGCACCAACACTTGGAACTCCAATTCTTGTCCTTCCTGAATAAAGGGTAACAGTAGAGGCTCAGACCCCTCTACTAACGAGGCTGTCAACACCTCCTTTGTTGGCGGGAATCTATCAGCCACCTTATAATATGCACTAGTGTGACCAGTGCAGGAGATTTCCCATATACTGCTGCCTGGTGTCTAAATCCCTTTTGCTAAGCAAGCTATTTGAGAAGCTAGCTTTAAAAAAAAAAATAATAATGAAGTCCAGCATCAATCCATCAGGTGAGCACACAGTTTTGAGACAGCACATATTGCTCTCATAGATGATCTCCTGCTTATAGGCAAGGGATTCATACTCATTCTAATGCTCCTTTTAGCAGCTTTGATTACCAAATACTGCTAAAGACCCTCCTCAAAGACAGTCGCAAGATATGAACAGTATTAACTTAAAATGGCTCAGGTCATTCCTCTCAGGCCAGACTCAAAGGGAAAAATTATGAGCAATTACTTCTTCATCCTCAAAGCCCCCTGGTACCTGCCCCACAGCACCTCAGCTGTGGGGGAAGAGGTCACTGTAACATAAAACAGACATACATAGCAGAGGATTTTAAACCATCCCTGCTCTTTACTTGCTAGCATGAGAAATACACAGATCAATACAAAAATAATAAACCGTACATTTCCCTGCCTCTGCTTCCCAGCACTCCAGAATATTTTTTAAGCTGGGATCAGAGTCCTTCTGCTATAGGTCATGGTTTGTCTTCTCAACCATGGAGTCTCTCTAGGCCACTAGCCTTCTCTGATCTCAGCTCATCCATGCCCTCCCTCTGCCCTATCCAAAGCTTCCCATGTAACTCTATGGCTAGGTCTACACTACACATCACAGTTGCATCCACAATGCACTACACAGGTTAGTGAAAGGCTCTGGCAGGTGGAGGCAACAGGAAAAGACTGTGGCAGCTCCTTGTGGCAAGGGAAAATTCTGGCAGTGGGGAGTCATCTTGACACTGAACTCCTAAAAAATAGCAGCATAGATGAGGGAGGCACTACTTGGGCACGTAGAGAGACGTACAAGGTACATACCCTATGAGTGCAGATGTGTCTGTGCACTACTCACCTAAGCAGTGCCTCACTGTCTACACTGCTATTTATACCCGTGCTAGGGGTGTGCAGTGTTTGTACTCTACACACCACCCTAAGGAATATGCAGTGTAGATGTACCTTTCCTTTATACGTCCCAACAACAACATGATGAGACAACTAAGGGGGATAGGAGAGAGATCTATAAAATCATGACTGGTGTGAAGAAAACAATTAAGGATGTGTCATTTACTTGTTCTCATGACAAGGTTTCATTTGGGGTCACCAAGTGAAATTAATAGACAGCAGGTTTAAAACAAACAAAAGGAAGTATTTCTTCACACATCACACAGTCAACCTGTGGAACTCTTTGCCAGAGGATGTTGTGAAGGCCAAGACTATATCAGGGTTCAAAAAAGAACTAGTTAAGTTCATGGAGGATAGGTCCCTGAATGGCTATTAGCCAGGATGAACAGGGATGGTGTCCCTAGATCTCTGTTTGCCAGAAGCTGGGATTGGGCGACAGGGGATGGATCACTTGATGATTGCCTGTTCTGTTCATTCCCTCTGGGGCACCTGGCATTGGCCACTGTAGGAAGACAGGACACTGGGCTAGATGGACCTTTGGTCTGGCCCAGTATAGCCGTTCTTATGTTCTTAACATCTGGTTCCTTTGTTCTTCTTCTGGTAATTTTCTATTCTCACACTTTCCCAGCCCCTGAGAGGGAAGCTGCGAAGAACTGTTCCAGCTAACCCATTGTCCAAGACACTCCACCCTCAATAGATGGTTGTTGAGTTCTAGATGAGCCACCTCATACCTGTTCTGGGAGGAACATGCTTAAAGCCTTGTCAGCCCATAGTGGATACACATAGACATAGAGGCTTTCCAGGATACCACAGTTTTCATAATAATTACTTCACAATATCAACCAGAATTCATAAATTATATGGACAGATTGCCCAAACTGTCACCATATACAATACTGGTTAAAAGATTACATGAATGGCACTGAAATTGCCAGACAAACAGAACCACATTTTAAAAGTGGTACCCTGGAGTTACCAACATAAATATTATCGCTTGCAAACAAAATTTTGCACAGCAGATCTGGCTGTCAATCGTTATATAAAAATGGATGGAACAGAGACTCTTGCAAAGTAGACAGGGTGCAGAATGGATGGGAAAGACTGAATAATACAAATACACTAGAAAAGAAAGAGAAGCCAAGATTAATCCCAGAATAATCAGAACCTCTGACCAACTCTTAGGAAAACTCAAACTCTAAATACTTGCCTAAGGGAAGTATTTTACCCCAAATTCGTTAAAGCTTGTAGTAGTCAAAAAGACAAAAAAATTGTTCCAATATCTTTATGTGATATTTTAGCAGGGTGTGCACAGAATTCACGTTCTGATGTTGTCTTATCTTTGTTATCTTTGCAGATGCATATACTCACACAAATCTCAAATGTGTGGCTTCACCATTAGTCATCATAAATCAGTGTTCAGAAACAAAACTGAATGTATTCTCTCTTCACTATTAAGTGTCTCATTATCTGTAATTGAGTTAAAGGGAGCCTATTCAATTGTTTACGGACAATTCATCATGCTTCATCCTGGAGATGTGAAGCCTTTCAAAAGGTATTGTTCTTTCTTAGGAAATCAGCATTATGCCCATTTTTGTTCAATCGAAAGCAAATACGTTTAAAACCTTTATATAATTGTATCTAGCAATATTATTACTTGCTTTGCAAGTTTTCACATATCTAAAAACAGCAAATTTCCTCTTGCTGTGGAAGAAAATACAGGATATTTCTTATTGCCATGACTGTATTTTTATAGAGCAAACTATTTTATCAGAGGTTCCATCTATGCAAGTCTATGCTGTAACTGAACTAGCTACCCTGGGCCTTCCAAGAAATCCTTGGACAGACACAATGATGTTTTTCCTACCATCTTCCTCAAATCTGAAATACTACAGATGCTAGGAACCAGAAGTTTTTAAAATCTTTAACTGGTTTTTAATATCCAGCATAAGTCAGTTTTGGCTGTAGGCTGTCTCCAGAGAGCAACAAGTGGGAGTTCTCAGTTTCACCCACACATTGCCTCTGGATTATCCACTTCTTGGGGCGGGGCGAGAGAGGGGGAGGAGGGAAGGAGAGAGACAGACAGACAGACACACACCCACCCACCGACAGGAGATAAGAATGACCACCGAACATGCAGCTTTCAAAACAAGGGCTGAACTCCTTTCTTAGCTTTCTCACAATAATTTCTCTCCAGACACATTCCAAAATCTTATAAAAACTCATTAAGCTATTTCTCCTACAGCCAGGAAAGGGGGAGACAAAATTAATATTATCCCACTTCTAACGATTAAGGAGGTGGTCGGATACAACAACGAGGAGGATCACAGAAAAGAAAATGCTACCTTTAAAAAAAAATAAAAAAATTTATCAACCCCATAAACCCTCTCAAACATGTATGTGCACGCATTTTAAAAGACAGTATATCAGTTTCCATGGAAGCAAAAGTGAATCTGAGCAGGCAAAGCAGATGACAAAGTGGGATATTCTGGATTTGCTTACATACAAAGGAAAACACAGCATTTCCATATAGAGGAAATTAATAACCAGTACATGGTCATCCACTGACACACAAGTCCAAATGCTATTTGGTTTGACTTAGATTCCCCTGACATCCCTAAGATTAAGATTTACTGTCAATATGTGGGATTTTCTCCTCTGGCAATTTGTCACACAGATAGCTACACATTATTTAAGGAGGTGTTTGCCAACTTCTTAAAGTTAAGGGCTACTGTGACGTTTGGTAAACCCAAAATTTAACCCACCTTCCGATTCCTGCCAACATGTCAACTGACATGCAAAAAGATCACACCAGTTATGTGGATGCTTTTCTAAAATGTAAGTACTTTCATGATTCCCCCTTCCACCTACAAAGCCAAAAACTAGAGCAGCATCTCAGCCCTTGAACAAAACAAATCTGTGAGTTTAAGAAAGGAAACAATATTCTAGTAATCATTTTATTGCAGGGTACAATCCTATATTCTGAGAATAAAGCTGTAAATATGCAACAACAATGTGCATTGTCCCTGAAGGAAGCACTATGGGCATTACCACTGCCTTGCACCTGAAGTTAGAAACGGGGAGAGAGAATGGCAGTCAAGGGAACCCTGGGTTGAGAATGTGAACAGGAGATAAGAGTAGAGCTAAAAAAGAATCCTCCAGAGAAGGAAGAGAAAGTCAGAGGAAAAGTCAGAAAACAGGACAGGAATATAAAAAGGGACGGAAGTGCATTTCAGAGATATTCCCTCCTTAATAGAGCAATGATAAACTTGGCAATTTAAAGCACCAGTCTACTCTAAATATCTCTACTTCAAGTGTCCACTAAGAATCCGATCTGCTGCTTTAACATGTTTTTACTGATTTTAAATCCTGCTAGCTATGGGAGAGGAAGCTGGATTCTGTTCTATGTGCATTATCAACTGAATGGTTACTGAGTTCCAGTCAGTTGCAGCCATGCAAACCCTTCACGTGACACATTTGCACAGACACAGCAGGGCAGAATTTGGTCTGCAAAATCCTTTATTACTGATGCACAAGAAGGAAGACAAGACAGCTCAGTCTGACTCTCAGTTCTCGATTTGAGACTGGGACATGAGGGATGGGGAGAAGTCCCCTCTCTCCACATATATGCCAACCACATTTGTCCTGAAATCACTAGCAAACACTATGCAGCTCTGATTGTCAGAGACAATAACAAAGTACTTTTAAAAGTGGCAGAAACAGAGCAGGACCAAGTCACTTGACCTTAGCCAAGAAAACACACACCAAAAAAGAGATTAAAAATTTGACCCACTTCATTATAATTGGGAGTCTGTCCCAGTTGCATAATTTTTTTAGAAGCAGCACTAGGTAACAAAATGGACTTCAATTATTATAAGTAGTTGAGTACCTTTCACTGTTCTTACTCAGAGTGCTGTTTTAAAAAGCTGATGGATGAAACATTTTGTTCTGATTTGAAAATTCTGTTTTTCTTTAACATTCCTTATGGTTTCTGTCAGAATGGAAAGTCTCACTGCTAAAGTCTGAGAATGACAGCGTGATAAGTCTATCATTAAACACCAAGACTAAAACATATTACTTTGGCTCTGTTCAATTAAAGATTCCAAAGCCTGTATCTTTATTTATTTATTTATTGGTAAAGACAGCCTTTTATGAAAAGACATTAAATGATAGTTCTTAATCTTACATACATTTAATATAGTTTTAGCCCCTTTTGTTTAGTTTCATCAAACTCTATACTTTACACTTGGTTACATGTATTCCTATCAAATTTTTTACATAATTATGATCTTTTGAAAATGAAAAAAAGCTAAGTATTTAGCTATAACGTAAGAGTTGCTTTTGAAATGCCACTGACTCAGAGTTTTCAAGCTAATCCCTATAATTTTTTCCACAATACTTGAAAAGTAGTTACTGTAATTATAAAAGTAGCAATACCTGAATTGCTCTATTGCAGTTCACAATACTTGATAGCAATTTTACAGCTCACAAGAGCACTTTATACTTGCCTAAAAGCACAGGAAGAGAAGTCCATATAATATTATACATATTTTAAAAAGCATATTGAGTATTATGTTCTAAAAATTAATAAAATTACAGAATAACATTCAGACAAGATTAACAGATGGGGGGCCTGACTTAGCACAACCAAATTTGACTATGCAGCTGTCATAAACAGATAGTTAAGGGTTAATGTCTCTTTTACCTGTAAAGGGTTAAGAAGCTCAGTAAACCTGGCTGACACCTGACCAGAGGACCAATGAAGGGACAAGATACTTTTAAATCTTGTTGGAGGGAAGTCTTTGTGTTCTTTGTTTTGGGGGTTGTTCGTTCTCGGGACTGAGAGGGACCAGACATCAATCCAGGTTCTCCAAATCTTTCTGAACCAGTCTCATGTTTCACATTTGTAAGTACCTAGTCAGGAAGGCGTGCAAGTCTTATGTTTGTTTTCTCAACCTATAAATGTTTCTTTTCTGGAAGGATTTTTACCTCTGTTTGCTGTAACTTTGAACCTGAGGCTAGAGGGGATTTCTCTGGCTATATAAATTTAAGTACCCTGTTAACATTTTCCATCCTGATTTTACAGAGATAATTTTTACCTTTTCTTTTTTCTTTAATTAAAAGCTTTCTTTTTAAGAACCTGATTGATTTTTCTTTGTTTTAAGATCCAGGGAAATGGGTCTTGACTCACCAGGGATTGGTGGGGGGGGGGGCAGGGGAAGGAGGGGGGATGGTTAATTCCTCTTTGTTTTAAGATCCAAGGAATTGGATCTGTGTGAAGCCTCTCAACGCTACCTAGGGAGGGGAAAGTCTGGGGGGAAAAGGAGGGGGGAAATGGTTAATTTCTCCTTGTGTTAAGATCTAAGGGATTTGGGTCTGTGTTCCCCAGGGAAGGTTTTGGGGGGGGACAGGGAGTGTACCAGACACTACTTCTGGTTGGTGGCAGTGTTACCAGGTCTAGCTGGGAATTAAGCTTAGAAGCGTCCATGCAGGTCCCCACATTTGTACTCTAAAGTTCAGAGTGGGGGAGGAAACCTTGACAGCAGCTGTTGGGAGTGAAACATCCGTGAACAAGCAATCAGTAATAAGGAGAGCCATCACAGAGAAAGATGAAAAAAGACCTACGAATACATTCGATGTAGTCTATCACTATCATCTTTGTAAAGCCAAAGCTTTGGAGAACATACAGATAAAGGAATGGGGGTAGGAAGACAGCAAAGTATCTCTATGAGAGCAGCAGCATTTATATAGTACTTCAAATTTCCTGGGAGAAATTCAACTCCTGAATATCAGAACAAGTAAGGTAGATGTTTCCAACCCCTTTTTCTCCACAAGTGCTTCATGTAATACTATATCTAGTAGAGCACTTTCACCCTGCCTCTCTCCAAGTTACCCACTGATTACACAAAGTAACTTAACTTCAGTGAAGATGGAATACAAAGACAGTCTCGTAGAAGTGAGAGATTCTGTGGCACTACATAATGTTCTTGTTTTCTCCAGAAGAGATCTCATGGGGAAAAGGAAAGAGACAGCCATGAGGGCCACTGTTCTAAAACTCACCTTGTCCCCTCACCCCCTTTTGGGGAAAGTAACATCTATGTAGTGATTAAGCCTAGTGAAAACAGTGGTGAGGCAAATGGAGACTTGCAATTAAGCAACAAAAAGTAGTACAAGAAGCTTCAGACTGAAAGTCAATTGCAAAATGTTGCTGTCAGTTGATCAACATTTATGCCAAGAACAGCCTCCTATCTATATATATTTGCTGTAATGGTTTGACACATCTTGACAAGTTTATCAAGAATCTTGCATTGTTGATCAACAACAACACTTGCCACTAAAGTGCCTGTTTTGCATCTTGACTTACAGTGTTAGTCTTAACCTTACGCATTCTTATATATCTGAGCACCATCAGAGGAATGGTTCAGAAGGTGAGTGTTAATCATTTTATTTTATGAGATCACTTAAAGGCTAAACTAAAGGCTTGAAAATAAAATACAAAGCTATTTAAGATCCTGTTATGGAAAACTGGATTATATTTTTAAAACTACCTGCAAGTCATCTCTTCATACCTGCCAGGTGTGGGCTCAAGGTAGAGTATGTGCGCGTGTTTTTCTTCTTACCTGCCAGGCCTAGGCTCAAGTTAGGGTGTGTGCATGTTTCTTCTTACCTGCCAGGCATGGGTTCAAGGTAGGGGGTGGATGTGGGGATGTGGGTGGATGTGGTTCCTCCTGCTGGAGTTGATGTCAAACAGCTAAATAACTATCAGGACTACTGATCATCTTTGGATGCCTGCGCTGAAAATCAACTCACAAGAGAAATAAATTATGGTCAAAACATCTAGTCTTACAGAGAAGGTGAGAGAAAATTGGTTCTAAAATTTATTCAGATAATTCTCAGTGTTGTAACTTTCATTCCCCTTTAGAATGAGGAGCTGGGGGTGGACAGGGAAGGCTAAGAAAAAGGGAAGTATTGATGCAAAAGGGGTATACGGTTGCCAGGTATCCAGTTTTCAACCAAACACCTAGTCAAAAAGAGACACTCCCCAGCCCTGTGAAAATGAGCGAATGACTGAGGGTGGGGGAGAGCGAGTGATGGAAGGAAGAGGGATGGAGTGAATGGGGCAAGGCCTCGTAGAAGGGATGGGGCAAGGGTGTTCAGTTTTGTTTGGTCAGAAATTATATTCCGGGAATATAATTTTTATTATGGGTGAAGGACTGAAAGTGGAAAACAAATGTATTTACCAAAACACTGTACTGAAACTACTCCAAATTCACATTCAGAAAAATCTTCTGAACAGTCATCTACAGTTCTATTAAACAGAGCAACATCAGACAAAAACTATTATCAGCTTTACTGGATGAGCATTAACTAAAGAACACATAAGAAGAAGAGAAATTAGAAACTGAAGTAACGGCAGTAGTTGTAAACAGTTTGGGTTCAGTTCTCCACTGCCTTGAACTTTGTGTAGTAGTTTTAGATGGTTAGAAGTCGGTTTAAAATGCTACCAGATTAGCACAGAATTAAAGTTATTACACAAGATTTAGGCTTAGTCTGTTATTCTATGACAGTGTTAGAGGTGTTATCTTTGTAACTAGTTTACAAGACTAGCAAGAAGATGTGGTCAAAGCATTCTAAACAAAAATCGGGGGGGGGGGGGGGGGGAGGGTGGACTGAGGTTTCTGGAACGTTTAATTTTTTTACTGAATGCACACACAAAAAAAGCCATTGCTTTTCCCAAAATAGATTTTCAATGCAGCAGATTCACATAGTTCATCTGGTCAATGTAACCATATTCCAGACATATGAAAATAACAGGTGGACCCAAACCACAGAGTACATATTTAAAAAATTCACAAATTTCTTGGGTGTTTTGATCTGGGCATTTGGTTTAATACTATCTGGAAAGCACATAATGCATGTAGAAAGCATTTGATAATGATGCTGTGGAGGAGTAACCTTCTCTTAATTAAGATGAATTTAGGGATCTGCACAAGCCAATATTGTGCCCTTATCTATGTATAGTTTCCATATCAACCATGGATAATAGAATCAAGTATTTTCGAACATAGATCCAGTCCTGTAATTGAAGCCAGGGTGGAAGCTTTGTGCCCAAGCAGAACTCTGTTAAAATGAATGAATTTCCACATGGACACAAGACTTCACTTTCACATATCCAATTGCAGTACTAGGCCCATTGAGACTACCTGTCAAGATAGGCAATGCAAATTAGAAAAAACAACCAAGAGAAATATGTTACACTACCACACTATTAGCTAAAATATTTTATTTATATTCTATGCACAACAACATTAAATCCACATTTCACTAGATAAACTATAAAGTTTCCCATTTTTAAAAAAGCAAATAGTGCATAAAAAGCCGTGTATTGGACAACAGACAGTCACTACGTCTTACAAGTCCATTTATTAAAAGATATATCAAGAAACCTTTGGAATAACCCAGTCAACCAGAAAAGCTTTACAAATAATTGTAGAATTTGGTGATATGAACCAAAGCCTGAAAATTTGATCTAACCATCTCTTTTGAATTCAGCAATATAATAAATAAATAAAAAGAGATTGACCAAGACTCCTAGTCTCATGGTCAATACCACCTATATCTGTTCACAGGTTTTGTACTTCTGAGCATCACCCAGGGTATCCAAATGCTTTCTCTGCTAATTAGATTGGCAACAGCAAAGACTCTAGTAGGCTTCTGGAAAAGGAGACAAGCCAGAGATTCCATGGTATAAAGAGGTCCACTTAAGGGAAATTTTTGTTTTTAAAGTTTGATTTCCCCCAGGCCAATTGAGATTATGCCATCAAATTTGTAGTACATAGGGTCCCTGGACACTAGGGGACTCACAACACGCTGGACAGGTTTAAGTGCTACCATGGTATTTCCTAATCATGCTCTAGCGCTGCATGGTGTGTAACACAAGTCTTGCAGTTTCAGCTCTTTGGTGGTACTACATTGAGCCCAGAGGGTTGAGAAGAAGAGATGGCAGCTCAAGGGCCTCCCCTTTCTCACACTGGCAGGAGTGCATCACTGATTTCCCCTCCCCCTCCTGTTTAGCATCTATTCATTCCCTGTGGCCCCCCAACACCCTTAACTACCAATACAAGTTCATAAATCAATGATGGCTATATTCCTTCTGTCTCCCACTACATTCTCCAGAACCTCTTCAGCTTCTATAATCAGTGCACGGACTGGCTGGTGGAACAGAGAAGCTCCCACAAATGATTTTGGGTCTTGCAGAAAGGTCATCTAATGGAACAGCTTTGCAGGAGTCACCAGATTTGCATGAACTGGTCCCACTTCCCCATCAGCTGATTTTATTACCACTGGCAAAACAATATGTGCTCTGAAAGATGGAGAAATTAACAAATAGTGAAGAAGCTACTGCAAGCTCTTCTCTATTCACTAGGTTTGAAAATTATAAAGAAGTTGTAAGAGGTATAGAAATGTCCTCTTGCCTTCATTATTGTATTTCTGTCTATTCAAATAAATGCATATATGAAAGCAGTCACAGCATATTAATATCAGAAAAATATATAGCTCCCAGTGATGCTGGAAAACAGAATGAGTTGCTTTAAGTGTGAACCTGACCCACCTGGAAAAAAAACCAAAACTAAAAACAATCTGATTAATCAATTTTAATACACACACAGCAGTAGTTACTGTGTCATCCCACAACAAATTTCACACACGTAGATGATCAAAAGGAGCATCACTGTCCTTCAGTCATTTAGAGGAAGGACTACTTAGCACAGACATCAGTAATATGCCTGACTGGAAAGAAAAGCCTCACTCCATGTCTTCAGCTTATGAAACTCAGGCAGTAGCAGTCAGTTAGTGGAGCAGTTCTACAGACAGGATACTCTTAGGAACTCCAAGTCCAGGAACTGAAAGCTGTTACACCACAGTGGATCAATCAAACTGACAGCACACACTGTCAGAACAGGTAGGGACTAGCCTGCCTTAGCCAGGCAGCACCATCGATGGGACTTTTAATGGCCCAGTCAGCGGTGCTGACCAGAGCTGTCGCAACCTAGTGCCTTACATTCCATGACCCAGGGCTGGGTCATGACCCACAGTTTGAAAACCACTGCTCTAAACTGTGACTGGCTACAACAGGACATTGTGGCAGCTGGAGGTTGCTGGAGCTCAGTAGTATTCCAGCCACAACCCCTTTGCCTGGGGCCCTGATGCTGGTAAGGATGATGCAGAGTTGGCTACACCTAGGCCATGCCACTGAAATATTGCCCCTGGGCTGGCAGAAATGTTCAACTGTCTGCTTAAGCCAACCTTGTGCCACAAAGTGCATAAAACACTTAGAGCTGAATCTTAGATTGTTGAATACTAGTATTCAACATTTAACTTCAGTCCATAAATGCTTGCCAAACTGTACCATGAGCAGGCTTTCCAGCAGCCATACTGGAAACATTTTATCCTGTTTCTGTAGCACATATGGACAAAACTTAATAATTAAAAACATTATGTGTTCAATAATCCTTAAGAATCAGTATGACTACCCTTCACCTCCCCCTCGATTTACAATAGGCATGCAATGGATAATAGGAGCAGGTCGGTAGAAGACCTTTATACCCCTTTTAATGGATTGCTTTCCTATGAAGCCAATGTCAGCCATCAAACAGAAGTTCTAAATAACAGAATTCAAGTTATGTTTGTTTAAAGTCATTTGGAGGCATTTAAATGGTCACAAGATAAAAAAAATCAGAAAAAAGGAAAAAGAAAAAAATACATTTGCAGATCCTGATTGCAGAAGATTCTGATGCTAGTACACTCCAATAAAATCCATGTAACAGATCACCTTGTACTTTCTCCAGATAATTGGTCATATGACATTCTCAGTGTCAATTTTGGTGCTCTGGCTGACAGGTGGTATTTTGTAGAGGTCATTAACTTTAAAGTATCATTTTTTAATTCAAAAATGAACCCTCTTAAAAAGGAGCAGCTGGGATGCCATATAAAGAGATGGAAATTTTAATGTTTTGCTTTTCATGTTTTAATGTCACAAAATCATCATAATAATTTCTCATTTCTATACATAAACATGACAGAGAGCAGGTTGAGTAATGCAAGTTGATCTACATTTTGCATTTATTCAAAATTCAGAGTTTGGGAAAGAAACAAGCACAGTAATGCTTATAGTAAACAATGATTTTACAGATTGATTCCACAGATTAACAGATTTTTTTTTCCTTTTGATTTTTAGATGAAGACAGAACTGGATGACAAGGGTTTGGTAATGTGAGATGGAAGCCCTACATTCACAGGTCACTTGTTTATGTTTGACATAGGTCAGAGGTGACCTCTCTCATCTGACAATTGTTCAGTGGCCTGCGTGAAATGAGTTGGTAGTCTCAGTCCACTGCTTAGTGGAGTTGTTCAGTTAGAACTAATTGGTATCTTTGCTGGCAGTTTCAGAAGACATGCCTAGGAATGGATAGGCCTAAAAGCCATACTGCCCTCTTCCTCCTAGAAAGAGGATACCTCCAGAGCAGGATTGACAGGATAGCAAGAAACTCATATTGGATGGATGGTGGCAGTGTCTATTCTGTGCATAAACAGAGGACTTGAGTTTCAGGTGAGGTCAATCTGGCACCTTTCATGAGCATTAATGTATTTTTTTTCTTTTAAAATAGTTGGCATTTGGCAATATATCTGAAACTCTCTTGCTTTAACTTTAGCTCTGAAAGTTTTGTGCTGTTATTGAAATTGTTTTTGTCGTGTACATATGTAATGTTATTCAAACATAACTAAAAAAACAAGGAAAAAATAAAGGTCTGATCCTCCAGTGCTGCTGCACACACAACTTCCATTGACTGAAAATGGAGAGGCTTCAGGATCAGGCCTTTAATGTATGCCTAACCTCTAACTATTCTAGCACTTTTTTTTTTTATATTGCATTCAACAAAGGAAAAATAATGAGTCAGAAGAAATGTTTCCACTTTTCACTTGTCCCAAGTTGAAATAAATTGTACTTATATTTACGAACACAAAAGGATTGTGCAGTTACAGTAAACTTACATGACTACAGGATTTTGTGTTACAAGTCAGTGTGATATGATGTCTGGCTTAGGATACCTCTTCAACCCATGCTATATGAACTAGAAAGGTGAACTTTCAAAATAGAACTCAATTTTGGTAGTGCTTTTTTAAAGATCCATATCTAATGCACTTCAGAGTATTATTTCAATAAAGAAAAGAAAAGAAAAAAAAACACACCTAAAAAGAGATATGCCGCTATTATCCTTTTGCTTACATAATAGTACTGAACAGGGGAAGTCAAAGAGTCTTAACTGCAACAACATAGCTAATGCTGAAGTGCACTTTGTTTCAACAGCTATTATTTAAGTGTAAGAATCATATCAAACAAATAACTTAATATTTACAATGAAGTGAGCTGAAGTAGATCCATACAGAATTCATGCTGTGGTGGTCAAGAATATGCCTCCTGCATTTCTAATGTGGCATTCTGTTTTAAAGTCATAGGAAGTTCAGATGAATGATTTTACCTAACACATAGGAAAAAGGAGATCCAGCCTTCTAACACCTATCTGTACATTTTTACTGACTGTGTTCTGTGAAGGTGTATTGAAAGCAATGTTAAACTTGGGGCAAGTAGTTCTCTCCAGTCTGTTATGGATCATTAATTAAGTTTGTAAAATTAGAGTTTGAGAGCACTACCCAACTCTGATCCCTTCAATGGCAATTGAGGGTGCTCAGCAGCAGGGAGGATAGTGATATTCAAGATTTCTTTACATCTACTTTATTTCTTGTAAATAAGTAAGCTCCTTGGTAATCGTTATCATACAGTCTTAGACAGTCTACTTTTTAAACCATCTCATATGTGTCTCACTTCTTCCCCCCATTAAGGGCCTACACTCACAATTCAGAATATTTTCCTCAGGATGAAAGAATTACAAGACTTTATCACTATAGCAACTAACCTAATTGCTACAGTGCAGGTCTGTCTTCAACCATAGGATGGAGCCACTATCCCTAAATATAATCTAAACATTTAGGGAAGAAAAATGGCCAGGTTACCATCTTTACCACTACAAAGAGAAAATAATAGTGCTTCAGAAAATAAAGAATAAATAAAAATCTTGTTGACTGTACATGCATCTCCTGAAAGCTAAGTTTCCACAAATGTGCTAAATTCAATCCAAAGTGTAACATCAGCTGCTCTTACTAACAGCTGTCCTGCACAAAAGAAACATATTCCTAATAATAAAAATCTAAAGTAATAGGGAAGGGATACAAGCAGCTGTCATACAACTGCATTGTGAATACGCTGTCAGCATGAACAGACTGATAAAGCAAATGAGCAATACAGACAGAACAGTTTAATTTGCATTTTTGATTTGCTTTTACAATACTATAAAAGTTCTGTCTTCACTGGAACCACAGCTCCAGGGTTTCACACAGTTATATAAAAAGGATACAGTTAGGGATATAAATCCTTACTGGATATTTTTAATTGTTTTAATGAGTATAACATATAAACATTTACTACTTTATATTTAGCAAAGCTGTGTGTGTGTGTGTCTGTGTGTCAGAGAGAGAGGGGGGGAGGGAGAGAGAGAGAGAGAGAGAGATTGAAATCTAGAGTCTTAGTGTAATTTCCATTACTTGAAGCCATAAGTGTGTGAAAATGTTGGTGATGTTTTGTGAGTATTTTTTAAACATTTTGATAAAAGCAATTCAAGATTCTTATTTCTCTTTAAAGAAAGCAAAAAGACTCTCCCCTTTAACAAACAATACATCATATGATGAATGGATGACTAGACCTATATGAATCTGAAGAGATTTGGTGTAATACTATAAACTATGAGCTAGTATATGTACTCTTCTCCCTAAAATTTTTAGACATCTTCACCCTTTCCTTCAGGGAAGGAATGTTATTAACAATTCTTCAAGTACTATAGCACTCAGATAGTATGTAAATGATACTTCATTAACATTTGGAATTTCACCTTCAGTCATTAAATTAGTGAAACTCCACATAAATGGTGAAGTGACACAACACTACATGTTTTAGGCTGCCTGGTGTTTATTCAGCACTATATGGTACAAATAATATGGTATGTTTGATCAACACCATCTAGTATAAAATTTGCTGGCAAAATAAATTAGTGGTTGTTCACTTAAACACACCAAGATATTGTCTGCATATACCAGTTAACATTTAATTGTTCAACACCCATAAGCAATGCTAAAAATATGCTGAACAATAATTAACAATAGAATTGAAGGCAAAAAATCCTCCCCTTTCACAGAACAATACAAACTCTCTCATCCTTAAACACTAATATATATAGATTCTAAAAAAACCTCCTTCTGATAGTTATTGGGATTTACAGTTAACCCATTACTGGACTGTGACCATCGAAGGTATATTCAGAGGAGAATTCTTGTCATTTTCATCTAGGAAACCTGTGACTCTGGAGATATGCACTTTCTGGAGATAGAAGTTAATACAGATTTAATAAAATAAGATGCAGCTTAATCCTCATTGCACTTTAGCTAATCACTCTCCAATATGCATTTATTGATTAGCAGAACACTTATCTCCCAATGCACTGAATTCTGTTAAATCTTAGTAAGTTGTTTAGGATATCCTCAGTGTTTATGAGCAAACAGAATACTACATCATGTACAAAATAGAACTGATTAAAAGGGAAGCATATTTTACATTATTTTAATGAGCTATTTAATTCAGAATGTATTAAATTAAAATAAATGCTTACAAAATAATTCTACATTAAACTGGAATTATGTTTTAGATACAAAGCAGTGAATGAAGATTGTCAGTGTCATGAGCCACTATAACATGTAAAGCAGTGAAGGAAAAGTTCTCATGGCTAGTTGCAATATCATTTCAGAAAATGCTGAGGGATGGTAAATTTGATAAGGGTTGGAGAGAATAGAATGGAGGGGTTAGGAAATGCCTTAGGCACACTCTTTAAAACCAGAATCCATTTCTTTTCCATCATCCCCTACCACCACTACAGCTCATCATGACAAGCTTTCCGCAGAATGTCTACTTTACATTTATGAAAGGAATAGCCATGTCACATAAATTACAGATCCCAGCCAAGTCAAGTGACCAATATATGGAGAATACAGCATGGGTTAAAATTCATATTTGACAGTTAAAGTTGTAAACTTACTTGTCCCTATATTGATATGGTTTATTATAAACACAAACTATTTATTTATTTTTATTTTTACTTTTGCTCTTGAATGCTCAGTCTAATACTGTGGACAATTTTGTCTTTTTGCAAGAAGATGGTCAAACTATACCTATATTACATAACTGTTTGAGAACTAAACTTACTGGGAGCAATAACACTGACTGGCATTATCAGTGTTAACATCTGATTTTTCAGCCAAAAAATAAGTAATTTTTTTTTAAATTGTAATACTTAGGGTATCCATTCCTACCAATAATGTATATCCCTAAAATCTGTGCAGTTACATTTCTGCCCTTCAGTACTTTAATTCAAGAATGTCAGCCCTGCAAGAAACTAATATACAGTCATCAACTGATTATCTATCAAACAGCTGTAAACTCCTGATGTGGCTTTAGTATACTGCTGAAGTAGTGCTAAGGAAGTTCTAGGGTTTGTTCCAATGCAATTTCACATTCAGAGAATCACATATGATCGTGGCAATATTAAGACATCTGTCATAAACTAAGTATGTGCTCTCCATAAGAAAAAAAATCAACCCGAGCAAAATAGCTCTTGTTCATGAAGTGTGTGAGTGAATGACTGGGGGGAAGCACTCCTACTCAAAGCTGATTACATTTAATAAACATTGGAACTAATCACTATGGAATATTCAATTGGATTAAGCTTAGTAAAATTAAAGTTTTCTCTTTGATTTTTAAGAACAATACTCTATCCATGTTTGAAACACCACAACTACAATCTAGAGTATCTCAAGTGTTCATCTGTAATAGTACTATTAAAGCGTCGGGTCTTATCTGCTTTTTAACTGGCAGGGAGGGAAAGAGAGAGAATCTAGAGCATAGACTACTGTGTTGGTTTGAAACCTTGGCCTTGAAGATATGCGTTACCTCGGCTGGAAAGGGTGTGGATTTGTGTCCAGTGGAAGCATCAGAACAAATGTACTTACTGCAGTAGGCGATTAGAAGACTAGCCAGGATCATGATTGCCCAGAAAGTTGAGGACATGCTTGGCAATGCGTTGGCATCTTTTCTACTGCTTGTCCTGGGAGATGGAGCCATTGAAGCCACTTCCCCGGAGCAAGAATGTCAGTTAGTTTCACCAGCCAGTTCTCCCCTTGATGGATCGCCTTTCTCCACGTGTAATCCCAAAGAAAAACATCTTCACAAGATCCAAAGGTTGAGCATCGGCAACCCTGCAGGAAGCATCTTTCAGCGAGAAAGCAAAATAATTCTAAAGCATCGAAAAACCTCTGTGCGGGGGTGGGTGCTTCGATGGGTTTCCTCCTGTACCGTGGCACCGATTCACCAGCGTTTTGGATGTTGTGGGGGTTAAGATGCCTAGTGCTACTGAGCCACAAATTAGGCTTTTTATTTGAGAAAGTTTTTTGTTGGTTTGCTCGTTTCCGCCCCCTCCCCGCGGGAAAAAAAGCCACCCCCTGAATTTTCTTAAATCACTTACAGTCACGAGGAGACTCGGATGGAAACCTCCCCACTTTCCAGCCCAAATGCAGCTTTAGGGTAACTCCCTGCCCCACTGCAGCCACTTCACAGCCCCATGCAGCACTGGGGCGCAGCACACGGGGTGGGGGCCGATTCACGGGCCGCCCCCCGCTGGCCAGGTGACTGCCGGTAACTCCACAGCGGCAGGGAACTCAGGCAGATCCGCTCCCAAGGCCGGCGGGGGCTGGGCTGGGCTGGGAGCTGCGCCTGCCAACAGCTGGGAACGGCGGCAGAGCCAGGCAGACACGCCGGCCGGGGAGCCCCGGAGCAGGCGCTGCCAGCCGAGCCAGATCTCCCCTCCCGCCGGCTGCTCGGGGCTTGGATGGAGAAGGGGCAGCAAGAATCCCTGGCTCACGGGACACTTTACACAGAGGCGCTGGGGCTGCCGCCGCCGCAGCTCCCCCCGGCCGCTTCGCTCCAAGCACCGGCTCCGCTCTCAGCCCCTTGGCGCCTCTGCTGCTGCAGCCCCGGCGGCGGCCCTGGCAATACAAGGAGGGAGGGGGAAGCGGGTCACGCCCACAGGTGCAGGGCGCTCCGGAGCTGCCCCGGCCAAGCCCAGCCTGGGCGCGCCACGCCAGGCGGCCGTCACAGCGGGTGGGCGCGCAGGGCGCTTTCCCCGCGCTGGCCCATGCCGGCTCCTTGGGCGCCTCTCGCTGCCTGGCCCCGCAGCTTCTCGCAGGTCCCCGCTTCCCCTCCTCCGCTCCGCGCTCGTTCCGACACCGAAACCGCGTCGGAAGCGTTTAACCCCTTGCGGGTGGGAGAGTCGCACGGAATCCAGGCTCCAGGGCGGCCGCTTCCCGCTAGAGGACGCCTGAGCTGGGCTGCAGGTGCGCAGCAGCGGGCGGGGAGCGAGCGGATAGAAGCAAAGGGGGCGAGCCCTCCCTCCGGCTCTATGGCAGCAGCGCGGGCTCCTGCCTGCCCATCTCAGAGCAAAGGCGGGTTGTCTTCACTGGTTCACAGCCTGGAGGGATCTGCCCCCGCCCCGCTCCTTCCCACCTGCTGATTGATGCAAAGCAGCGCACCTCCAGGGAACTCCGGGGCAAACTTGTCCCTCTCCTTGGGAGGCTTGCCTGGAGCTGGGAGCTTTTCCGCAGCGCGTTCCCACCACCTCTCGATTCTCCATGTTAGCAAAATTCACTGCCCTGCTGAGCAGGGTGGGTAGGACAGGTAGCACCATCAGTGAGGGGGCCTCTTTCCCTGCTGTTCTCACTCTTTTGTGAGAGACTTTTTTTTTTTTAAATAAAGCTGATGCTCAATTTAAAGGAGCTAAAGAAAAGATTGGTAATTCCTCTCCTCTAGGCATCTCTTGCCCTGGCCTCCCACTGTAAATATCCTGCAACCTGTGACTTTCCTTGTAGGCCAACTTATAAGCAGGTTAATGGAAACATCCCTTCTGTATCCAAGTGTGGTCCCTAGCCAGACTACTTGAAGGTACTACAGACTATTTCTGTCGCTGTAGTGAAACATGTCACCTTTCAAGGGGTGAAATTCCAACATGCGAACAGAGCCCAGTTTAGGATTCACGCAGACTCCGGGAGAATTTTTGCTCAAACTAAACACTTTAAAAGGTTCCTTGCAGAAGAGCTTTTCATTTGGTGTCTCCTTAGCAATATCCTCAGATTAAATTTTTAGATTCTACTTTAAGTAACCAAGCTCTGTGCAACTCCGAGGAAAGTGTTGAATCAGGATTGGCAGGCCGGAAAGGGCTATCAGAGGAGCTCTGCTCACACTATGCAAATATTGTGAAAACACAGCACAGTATACTTCAAAGGTTGCTTTCCTTCCTTCTCAGTCACTTAACATACCTAAAAACTGATCATTGTAAATGGGACGTGTGTTATTTTCAAGAAAGGATTTTGGAGGAAATTTTCATACAAATACACATAGTTAAAGCACTTTGTTGGCTTGATCTGCCTCATGCAGCAACAACATGCACACATTTGCACTATGAAAATAAGGTTGATTCAGATTCCTTAACTTGAAATCTACTCTTTGAACAGTATTTTGCACCCTGAGCTGCTAGGGCAATAAGCTTTATGTTCTCAGTTGTACTACACAGATGGCTGTAGAGCTGTCATATTATAATGGTTTATGTACAACCTTCCCTTCCAAGATGCCATTTCCCTTTGCCTCATTTTTCAGTGCTAAAGTCCTTTCTGTTATGTTTGAGAATAGACTATAAAGCAAATCTACCATTAAAGCAATGGGCTAAGCGTTTCTTCCCCTCATTGTGAAGAGGAGCATTTAATTCTCATTATTTAGTGTTCAGTGAATAAATCTTTGTGAACCCTCCTAATCACTGAGATTCCACATTTTCTTTATAAATCAGTATAAATTCCACAGTTCCTTTGGCATCCATTGAAATATACTATTTTAAAGCATTACTGCATAATCAGTCTCTTTTAAAAAAATTGGGGCTTTCAAGTTTTCCATTCACATAACTACTAGGAAACAAATGTCTCCGCATGGTATGCTGTTTACTGTAATTCCAGTACCAACATGTACATTAAACAGGTCCCTGTGAATATGCAATGAAATCTGATCTCCATTAACCTGTACCCATTGAACACAGTATTCAGAAATTTATTAGAACACATGTGCAGACACAAATACCCCCAAGATAGCAACTCTGTAACAGATACAGAGAGTTTGGTGCATGTAGAGATATGATTTCAGGTTAGAAGGAACCATTATATCATCCAGTCTGTCCTAGTATATAACAAGCCACAGAATTTCACCTAGCAATTGCTGCAAATTGTCTAGTAATTTTTGTTCAACCAGAGCATCTCTCTTAAAGAATCTATACTAAAAGTTAGAAGAGAGGAGGGTGCTGCCAACTCAACTGTTTTAGATGGATTTTGGTTTAGGCATCCACCTTTCTTGAAAGAACGGCTCAGGCACCTGACTCCAGGACAAGAGTTTCCTAAGAGGGGTGGGGCCTAGGACATACCCCTCTGATTGCCATAATCTATTGGCTAATTTATGCAGGCCTTCCCCTCACCTCCTATGGACCCCATTACCAGGCCCCTTCGTCTCACAATGCATACAAAGCCAAGGTGCCTAAATCAGGGTTTGTGGATTTTCAAGGTGTCTAAAAATTAGGAATTGCAATGCCAGTCCCTTTGTGAATCTGGGCCTTACTCCACAAAAAGTCCAATTGATTTCAGTGAGACTACTCACAAAGTGAGATCCTGCTCAGTATGAGTAAGGGTGGCAAAATCTGGTCCTAAATGTTTTTTCTAGTCCCCCTCCCATTCCAATTATAAAGTTTCTTTTGCTATCATTAAGTAGCATGAGCTCCCCGAAAGGGGAGACAATTAAATCCACTGCTTGGTTTCTGAAGAGAATATGTTGTGAATAGTTTATACAACAAACATCTTCTCATCTTAACACTAACACACACTTTGATCTAGAGTTATCTAATTACAAGATATACATAATATATATATATATATATATAATATCAAACAACCAATTACAGATAAGTGAATACAATAACATTAGTATCTTTTTTATCTCTATTAGCATACATGTGAATTAGCTTCAATACACACTAATACAATTAACATGACTTTGATATTCAGATAGAATTGAATTGGCCTATGGCTCTGACCTGACCTGGTGTGACACTGTCACAATTTTATTACTGATAAAAATTGGTTTTCTTAAACAACAACTTTAAAAAATACCCACTGATGTAATTGCAATGAAGGCTGTATAACTTCATCTCCTGATGTCATACCAGCCAGATTCCAAAAGGGGAAGAGTTGTGAAGCTTAATACTAAAATATGAAGTAATGTTAATATTATATAAATATTTACATCTATAATATTTTGCATTAACAAGGCTCTTCAATGATTTGCAGTGTCTACTTTCTTTGTGCCTGATGAACATCAGGAAAAATGCAAGTGGGCTGCAGTTGACTTGGTTCTCCCAGAAGACAGCGGGGACCATTAGGGGTTCATTGGTGGTACAGGCTGAAATAGGTTAGGGTACAAGTTGGTTTAGGTTAGGAAGATTTTGTAGGAGCCCTTCTATCATTACATTTACAAGTGCAGTTAGTTTTCAGACTCTACTTGAAGAGAGGTTTTAATTAAGCAAATATTTTAATGATTGTTATTATGTTTCATTTGGGGCCTACACTTTCCCCATATATCTCACCAAAATGAAAAACCAAAAAAAATGAAAATAAAATCATTTGGGGCAAATGAAACATTTCAAGTGTGATTTTTGAATGACTTTTCAAAGCAAAATGGTTAGTTTTAAAATGAAATGTAGAAAGAGTTTAGACTGTTTAGACTTTCTAGTAATGTCTTCTTCTTTTGTTATATGGTTGAAACCATTTGCTGAATTCAGCCCAAATTTGTGAATAGTTTTGGGTACCCCAAATCTACATTTTTTTGCCAATTTACTATTGGACTGAAAAATTTAACCCAGCTCCAAATTAAGAGAGACTCACCTAATAAAACCCAGTATCCCACAGGTCAGGACACTAACCTGAGAAATGCCAGACCTGGGTTCATATAACTGCTTCACTTCTGGCAAAGGAGGAATATGAACCTGGGGCTCATACAGCGTGGGTGAGTGCTCTAGCCACTGGACTACTAGCTGGCAAAAGTGGCAGCTCCTGCCCAGTTTTTCAGCAGAAAGACCCTGTATGTCAGGTCAGTCCTAACTCCATAAGAGTTATCTCCATAAGAGATATGAATCCCCAACAGAGAGAAGTGTCTCCATTAGATTAAATCCCTTTGAAGGGCAGGGCTTAGGACTCACCCCTCTCCTCAGCATTTACTATTGGCTAATTTAGGCAACTCCCCATTCAGCTTGCTGACTTCTTTAGGTGCCCGCCCTCACCATACATTGTTTAGAAAAACTGGGTCCCTAACTCAGAGATGTGGATTCCAGCAGAATGGAAGGGTGCCTAAAAATCAAGCACCCAAATGCTGAGCCTTTACTTCCTACCCTGTACTTTATAGATGCATTTATTTATTCAAGCACACATGCCTGGAAACAGATTTTGACACTGGTTCATGGAAAAAGTATTTTTTCAAGGTCAAGAGCAGTAAAGTTGTTCAAGAACTAGTCAGGATTCTCTAACACTTAAGATGGAGAAAAGAAAAAAGCTGACAAATTCTGAGAGAGGCTGTTGACAGTTAATTATTTCAGTGACCAACACAAAGCACGGCATGGCGTGGCATTATATTTCTTGTATGTAGGGTGCTCTCACTTATGAGTGCTTTCCATGGCCATTGCGGAGATATAATTATGATGTATTACTTTCAGGCAGTGCATTTTCATTGACATTCTTTCCATTACAATTTCAAAACTACTAGGGTAATGTGGGTGTTTTTTCTAGGCATTATTAATTTGTTGAGTGTTGCTTATTTCTTTATTTTAATTATCTAGTAATAGCCTTTCTTGTTTCAAAAACTTGATTTTCAATGAACTGTCTACTTAAAAGGAAAAAGCTCCTCCAAAACAAACAAACAAGACTTACACACTTGATGTTGCTAACCAACAGCAATGTAGTAACCTATCGAATTGTTTGCAAAATCCAGACACTAAAAGGAAAGGAAATGATATGTGAAGGGAAAAAAATCTTATACTGCCCACATGCATTCGTATGCATAATCAATGTGTCATCACAACACTGCTTAACATAACTCTTACACAATGCTATTTATAAAATAAAAAAAATCCATCTGAAAGAGAAATAAAAGTTTTTTATGCATGCTTATTAGTGTCAAATACAAGTCCGCATACAAGCATAGTTTTACTAGAAATTGACAGTGATATACATTGTTCATGTTAAAATGCATACAAAATATTGTTCTTAAGAAAGCAATTATAAATACATTACTAAGAATTTCAACTGCCAATTTATAAGTGTTAAATGATACTCCTCAGTGAAGAGTAAACCTTAAAAAGAAAATAGTCAGATGCCAAAAATCAAGACAAATCATAATGCATAAAAATAAACTGATCCATGGGTCAGAGTTAAGGTGGTGTTGTAATGAACTCTGCTTTTCTTTGTGGCAGACATAAGCAACATATTCATTTTTCTGATGCAATGGTGCAAGATTTAGAATAGCAATAACTTTGCATTTCTTTGCACTAAAGTGCATGGAATTTGTAAGTGATGTGGTAGGAAAGTATGTTTTTGTCACTTAGCAACCTTAACTGGTTTGGGAAATGAAGTTTTTCTGAATGTGGAATGCTATTATGAAAGTGTCTCAAGTTTAGCAAATTACCAACTCATTCAGAAGTGAGTCATCACCTCAGGTAGGATGATAAAATATACTAGATTTGACAGCAAGAACAAAAATAACTAGCTCAGATACATTGATGACTTAGAAAGGTGAGCTTTTTCCTAAAATTAGGAAACAATTAAGTCTTCACAGACTAAGAAACAGCAAACAATACTGAAAGAAATTATAATACAATACAATGTCTTCATATCACTGAATGAATAAGAACTGATGAGGATATAAAAGTCTTAGCAAAATGAAGGCAAAATTCTATCTTGAAGATTATCTACATCAAATTCCTGGTATTTTAGGTCTAGTTTCCAGTAGCCTGCTTCAGATATTGAACTGAAAGTAGTAACAAATTAAGTATCTAGCTCTGAATTTTAACACATTACTCAGTAATCAGCTGTATTTGATATATAAACATTGGCCATTTAAAATTTTAAAGGCAGCATATTTATACCAAGCAAAATAAAGAACATTGGTAATTTCCACCATATTGTCAGTCTTCGACATGATGTCCCCTTTTTTTAAGTCTTCCCTGGAGGGGATGCTCTAGTTAGATAGGTGAGAGCAGTTAAATACAAGCATGTTTACAGTCACGAAGAGGCATTTTTACTTCACCCACTCCCCAGTTCTCTTTCAGTCTTTGTAGTGGGTGGTTTCCCTTCACTTAGGCAGAAACTGGTTCTTGGGATTGGTATTGCTATCCAACATTAAAAAGCTAGTGTGTGGTAACCAGGGACGGCTCTAGGCATTTTGCCGTCCCAAGCACGGCAGGCAGGCTGCCTCCGGCGGTTTGCCTGCGGAGGGTCCGCTGGTCCCGCGGCTTTGGCGGACCTCCGAAGCCGCGGGACCAGCGGACCCTCCGCAGGCAAGCCCCTGAGGGCAGCCTGCCTGCCGCCCTTGCGGCACCGGCAGAGCGCCTCCAGCAGCTTGCCGCCCCAAGCATGCGCTTGGCGTGCTGGGGCCTGGAACCGCCCCTGGTGGTAACCAACCAGTAAGTCCACAAAATATGAATCCATCAGTTTTCTGTCAACTACTTTGAAAACCACTAATTTACTGTAAATCACAGTGAACCAGCTGTGGCCTATGGGCCTAAAAGTCTTCTGCTGTAATGGTCAACCATTTATCTTTAAGTGATATTTTCTAGAAATTGTAGCTCAGACCAAGACTTGTGAGTTTCCAAAGACTTCTCTGATCTGCTAGAATATAGATAGAGCATTTTATGATGATGGGTTTTTCTCACTTCTTCTAAAACAAGGGCTCGCTGTAAGTAGTAGAAAAAGACTGAATCTTGAGAAGTAGAGTTAGTGGAAAGTATAATAATGAGGTAAAAGAGGACAGAAGATGGACTCCCCTAGATGTACTCTGTGGAGCTCCAAAATATGGAGCTATTGAATCAGTATAGAACCTTGCAGCTACATTATTAGTTTGCCTTGATTTTTCCAAAAAGCCCTGCAAAGTAATAGTCTGGGAGCACTGTGGAAAGTAGGTGCTATAGGAAATAGCACCCAGAGGAACCAGCATGACAATACCCTGCAGCCCACTGACCAACCATCCTATTTAAGCCATGGGGTTGCTCCAGGAAATTATCTGGGCAACAAGGTCTGCTGTGATTCCAGCCTTGCCTCTGGTCTGACTCTGTCCCTGATTCCAGTCTTGTACTGCCTTTGACTCTAGCCTGACTCTGAATTCCTTGCAATTCCTCTGATTTCTGCTCAACAGCTACTGTCCCTGACAAGCAAAGCCCAGCCCAACTGTGACTGCTAGACAAGACTGCTTAGTCCCTTACACCATGCTTTGGATGGGACATTTATTCATGAGCCATGGTGTTACCAGATGTGCCTGTTATTTTGGGGGTATGCTCATTTATTAGGGTTACTCTTCTGGGGGTGGGGGGTGTTCTGTAATTCTATTAATGTACTGCTTGTGTGCTTGTGTCACTTGTGTGTTCATATGGAGTTCTACTTCTCCCTTCTGCAAGTCCCCTCCCAATGGAGCTATCCTGCAGGACCAAGGTTCCCCAGAGCTGGGTTCCTCCAGCCCCAGAATCAGATACATACACACACACACACACACACACACACACACACACACTCTAACAGAGCAAGTCTGAGTGGACTGGGTCAATCAGCACTCTCAAGCTGACCCCCTTATAAGTCCCTGTACTCAATGGGCTGGGTCAAGCAGCACTTTCAAGCTGCCACCCTTATATGTCACAGGTTCAGCACGTCCCTATCCCCACTTTCACATTACAATTGTACTACTGGTAGTAATCCACTTGATGAGCAAACCCCACAGTACTTTTGGGCACTGTGACTAAGTGGGACTGTTCTTAATGTTTCCTCTGAATACTGTGTGGGTGCCTCAGTTTCTGGCTGACCCTCTGTCGCTTAGCAACTAATGGCCAGGCCCTTCCCCCCTGCAAGGAGATGCTAAAGGTGTGGGAAAACAAAGAGGTCAGGTGACCTCCTGGCCCAGGAAAGGAACTCAGCAGAGGAGAAGGGGCTGGAGGGGTTTGGCAGTTTGGGGCTGGCTGGGGACAAGGAGTGAGGGCAGACATGGGGGTCTGCCTCGCTGAGCCCCAGAATGGACCTGGCTGAGGGGTCCGGTTCTCTGTACCTACAAGCTCTGTTTTAGACCATGTTCCTGTCATCGAATAAACCTCTGTTTTACTGGCTGGCTAAGAGTCAAGTCTGACTGCAAAGTGGGGGTGCAGGACCCTGTGGTTTCCCCAGGATCCCGCCTGGGTGGACTTGCTTTGGGAAGTGCACAGAGGGGCAGAGGATGCTGAATGCTACAAGGAGAGACCCAGGAGGTGAAGCCGTGTGAGCTTTTTGCCCTGGAGACAGTCTGCTCCAAGGGAAAGGAGACTCCCCAAAGTCCTGCCTGGCTTTGTGGGGAGCAGCTCCAGAGCATCGCCCGGGGACTCCGTGACAGGTGCTACAGTGATCTTTAATTTAGGTAAAAGAAGTGTTACTGCAAAGTAAATGGGGAAGCTAAAAACACAAAAGAGTAAAGTTCAGAGAGAGAGAGAAGCAACCAGCTTAACCATAAAAGTTATTTATTGAATAATAGTGATAACTACACAAAGAGAGCCTAAACCAACACAGCAGTTACATTATTAAAGGTTAATACTTGAGATAGAAAAGAAAACAGAGAGAGAGAGAGGGGCCTTGGCTACACTTGCAAATTTGCAGCGCTGCAGCAGGGTGTGAAAACACACCCTCTCCAGCGCTGCAAATTGTGGCGCTGCAAAGCACCAGTGTGGTCAAAGCCCCAGCGCTGGGAGCGCGGCTCCCAGCACTGTACGTTATTCCCCACAGGGAGGTGGAGTACGGACAGCGCTGGGAGAGCTCTATCTCAGCGCTGGCACTTTGACTATACTTAGCGCTTCAAAGCGCTGCCGCGGCAGCGCTTTGAAGTGCAAGTATAGCCAAAGCCAGAGAGAGATCTCACCCACTCCACGAGGCTTGAACTGGTCAGGGTTCCCAGGTGATGGTGGTAGCTCAGGATCCCAAGTGCTGAGGACAGACAGCACCCCCAGCACAATCCATCAGGAAATGGAGTCCCAGCGGAACTTATGCAGAGTTTGGGTCCATGCATCAGAACACTTACTCGGGCATAGGTAGGGGTTTTTGTAGAGAAAATACAATGGTTCAAGGGAGAACACTAGATTTGTTTATGGGTAAACTGATGACTCAAGGGTTTTCTTTAGGCTAGATAATAGGAGCTGATCACTCTTGACTATGGGTGGTGTTTTTTTTTACCAGGGAGCTCACAGTGCAATTAGGCGGCTTCAGTATTTTGCATATCAATCAAGGATTCATTACTAGAATTGGTCTGATAACTGCTGAGCTGGGTGTGTGCAGGTTCATTAACATCTGGGGCAGAGATCCCCCATGATGCAGTGCTTCCCTGCTTTTCTGGTCCCAGAGTTCAGTGCAGTTCTCTATTCTCCATTCTGTATGCTAATGGAGATGTCTTTGTGTCCCATCTTTCATGCAGATAAGGCCAGTGGAGTGGCTTTTATTCTCCATTCTGCATACTAATAGAGATGCCTTAATCTTGTCACCCTTATCAGGAGGGGTCTAGGTGTGTCTCCAATCCACCCTTCATTGCTCTCTGCAAGTCTTTTCTCTGATCAGTTTTGGTTCAAGCAGAGGCTGGTGTGTGTAGGGGGGTGTCTTTCATGAGTCAGAGGGTATGTCTACACTACGGGATTATTCCAATTTTACATAAACCGGTTTTGTAAAACAGATTGTATAAAGTCGAGTGCACGCGGCCACACTAAGCACATTAATTCGGCGGTGTGCGTCCATGTACCGAGGCTAGTGTCGATTTCCAGAGCATTGCACTGTGGGTAGCTATCCCATAGCTATCCCATAGTTCCCGCAGTCTCCCCTGCCCATTGGAATTCTGGGTTGAGATCCCAATGGAAAAACAGTGTCGCGGGTGATTCTGGGTAAATGTCGTCACTCAATCCTTCCTCCGGGAAAGCAATGGCAGACAATCATTTCGCGCCCTTTTTCCCTGGATTGCCCTGGCAGACGCCACAGCATGGCAATCATGGAGCCCATTTTACCTTTTGTCACAGTCACCATATGTGTACTGGATGCTGCTGACAGACGCGGTACTGCACTGCTACACAGCAGCATGCATTTGCCTTTGCAAGATACCAGAGACGGTTACTAGTCATATTGCATTGTCTGCCATTGTAAATTGGTGATGAGATGACAGTTATCAGTTGTTCTGTACCATCTGCTGCTATCATGGGTGCTCCTGGCTGGCCTCGCTGAGGTCGGCCGGGGGTGCATAGGCAAAAATGGGAATGATTCCCTGGGTCATTCCCTTCCTATGTTTTGTCTAAAAATAGTCAGTCCAGCCTAGAATATGGGGCAAGTGTACTAGAGAACCAGAGAGCACAGCCACTCTGTGTCAGAGCCCCAGAGATTCTGCAGAAATGATGAGCTGCATGCCATTCTAGGGGGTGCCCCTGCAACAACCCCACCCGTTGCTTCCCTCCTCCCCCAACCCTCCTAGGTTACCGTGGCAGTGTCCCTCCATTTGTGTGATGAAGTAATAAAGAATGCAGGAATAAGAAACACAGACTTTTTAGTGAGATAAAATGATGGGGAGGAAGCCTCCAGCTGCTATGATAGTCCAGGCAGGACATTAAAGGGTAGGGGGTGAGAGGAGACCAGCCTTCCGCTGCTATGATAGTCCAGGCAGTACAGAATCTTTTCTTTAGACATGACAAGGGGGGGGGGGCTGATAGAGCTCAGACCCCAGTTGCTATGATGAGGACAGTTACCTGCCATTCTGTACCATCTGCTGGGAATGACCAGGAGTCATTCCTATTTTTACCCAGGTGCCCCCAGCTAACCTCACCGAGGCCAGCCAGGAGCACTCACGGGCTGATGACGTGAACAGATACCAGTCCTTCTGCACTGTACCGTCTGCAGGAGAGGAGAGGAGAGGAGAGGATGCTGCTGTTTAGCGCTCCAGAACCCCGTCTACCAGCAGCATGCAGTAGACATAGGGTGACATTGAAAAAATGCGAGAAACAATTTTTTTCCCTTTTTTTGGGGGTGAGGAGGGTGTAAATTGATGACATACACCCTGAAACACCCGGGAAAATGTTTTTGACCCTTCAGGCACTTGGAGCCCAGCCAAGAATGCAAATGCTTTTCGGAGACTGCGGGGACTGTGGGATAGCTGGAGTCCTCAGTCCCCCCTCCCTCCATGAGCGTCCATTTGATTCTTTGGCTTTCCGTTACGCTTCTCAGCACTGTGCTGAGTCCCTGCTGTGGCCTCTGTCTATCATAGCCTGGAGATTTTTTCAAATGCTTTGTCATTTCGTCTTCTGTAACGGAGCTCTGATACAACAGATTTGTCTCCCCATACAGCAATCAGATCCAGTATCTCCCGTATGGTCCATGCTGGAGCTCTTTTTGGATTTGGGACTGCATCGCCACTCGTGCTGATCAGAGCTCCACGCTGGGCAAACAGGAAATTAAATTTAAAAGTTTGCGGGGCTTTTCCTGTCTACCTGGCCAGTGCATCCAAGTTCAGATGGCTTTCCAGAGCGGTCACAATGGTGCACTGTGGGATAGCTCCCGGAGGCCAATACCGTCGATTTGCGGCCACACTAACCCTAATCCGACATGGCAATACTGATTTCAGCACTACTCCTCTCGTCGGGGACGAGTACAGAAACCGGTTTAAAGAGCCCTTTATATCGATATAAAGGGCCTCATTGTGTGGATGGGTGCAGGGTTAAATCGGTATAACGCTGCTAAATTCGGTTTAAACGCGTAGTGTAGACCAGGCCAGACAGGCTGGATATTGTGCCCTGGTTCCCCAAGAACACAGAACTGACTGGCATCAGTGGGACCAATGTTGCCCTTCAGGTGCATCTCCTATTCTGGGATTGAACACCATGTTCTCTGTGCATGTGATATTGGGCCTGGTTTGGGAAAAAATAGTAGTAGACTCAGTCAAACAAGTTGTTCATGTGCTCATATTTGAAAGAGAGAGGCCAATAAGGAACACAGGTTTCTATAAATTATCTTTCAGTTGGTCTTTGTGTCTACCTTTTGCCTATGAATTAGATATTGCCTAGCCTGAATGTGTAACATTCATGAGCAATTTGGTATAATCTTGCATAAGCCCATGATTTGTGTGTCTAATGAATCACTTTCCTACCAACCCAGTGCTAATTTTCCAGTGTAGTCATATCTAGGACAGATTTCATTAAACAAAATAATTTGATACATTAATATTCACAACAATATAATTCTGACAAGATCAAAGGGATGTAACAATTAATACTGCAGTATTTTTCTCTCCCCTCAATCCTCCCTCACTTTACTCACATTTTTCTGTGGCCCATCTAAACCGAATTTATCTCCCTTTATAAATGAGGTTTAAATAGGAAAATGAGGTTACTGAAAATGGGAATTACCTTACAGAAATCAATTCTACTTTGTGCAAAGCTTCCTTGTGTTACCTTGCCACACTCCCCCTGTTCTTGTCTTTTCAGGCTTTGGAAGTTTAATTTATACACTATGTCTACACTACGAGATTATTCCGATTATACAGAAACCGATTTTTGGAAACAGATTGTATAAAGTCGAGTGCACATGGCCACACTAAGCACATTAATTTGGTGGTGTGCATCCATGTACCAAGGCTAGCATCAATTTCTGGAGCATTGCTCTGTGGGTAGCTATCCCATAGTTCCCGCAGTCTCCCTCACCTATTGGAATTCTGGGTTGAGATACCAATGCATGAGGGGGCAAAAACAGTGTCGCGGGTGATTCTGGGTAAATGTCGTCAGTCAATCCTCCTTCCGTGAAAGCAACGGCAGACAATCATTTTGTGCCCTTTTCCCTGGATTGCCCGGGCAGACGCCATAGCACGGCAACCATGGAGGCTGTTCAGCCTTTTTTCACTATCACCATATGTCTACTGGATGTTGCTAACAGACACGGTACTGCAGCGCTACACAGCAGCATCCCCTTGCCTTTTGCAATTTAGCAAAGATGGTTACCAGCTCTACTGTGCCATCTGCTGCTGTCATGGGTGCTCCTGGATGGCCTCAGTGAGGTTGGCCGGGGGCGCATGGACAAAAATGGGAATGACTCCCCAGGTCATTCTCTCCTTTAAGTTTTGTCTAAAGAGAGAGTCAGTCCTGCCTAGAATATCAGGCAAGCCTACTAAAGAACCAGAGAGGCAAATGGCCGCTCCGGGTCAGAACCCCAGACATCCCACAGAAATGATGAGCTGCATGCCATTCTAGGGGGTGCCCCTGCAACAACCCCACCCATTGCTTCCCTCCTTCCCCACCCCTCCTGGGCTACCATGGCAGTTATCCCCCCATTTGTGTGATGAAGTAATAAAGAATGCATGAATACGAAACAACACTGACTTTATTGCCTCTGCAAGCAGAGATCAAAGCGGGGAGTGGAGGGCAGCCTCCAGCTGCTATGATATTCCAGGCAGGAGTGAATCTCCAGGAAACAAAGCTTAAAGAAGAGAATGACCGGGAGTCACTCCCATTTTTGCCCAGGCACCCCCAGCCAATGTCACCGAGGCCAGCCAGGAGCACTCACGGGACAACGATGACAGATATCAGTCACACTGTATCGTTTGCTGTCCGGAAGGGAAGGGAAGGGGATGCTGCTGTGTAGCGCTACAGCACCGCATCTGTCAGCAGCATCAAGTAGACATACTGTGACATTGAAAAAAGGTGAGAAATGATTTTTTCCCCTTTGCTTTCATGGGGGAGGGCAGGGGCTGATGACATGTACCCTGAACCACCCGCAACAATGTTTTTGACCCTTCAGGCTTAGGGAGCTCAGCCAAGAATTCAAATGGTTTTCAGAGAGTGCGGGAACTGTGGGATAGTTACAGTCGTCAGTCGCCCCTACCTCCGTGCGCTTTCATTTCATTCTTTGGATTTCCGGTACGCTTGTCTCAGCTCCTTAAGTTTCACACAGCACTGTGTTGAGTCCCTGTTGTGGCCTCTGTCCATCATAGCCTTGGAGATTTTTTCAAATGTTTTGGCATTTCGTCTATTGGAACGGAGTTCTGATAGAACAGATTCATCTCCCCATACAGAGATCAGATTCAGTATCTCCTGTACGGTCCATGCTGGAGCTCTTTTTTGATTCTGGGACTGCATGGTCACCTGTGCTGATCAGCGCTCCATGCTGGGCAAACAGGAAATGAAATTCAAAAGTTCGCGGGGCTTTTCCTGTTTATCTGGCCAGTGCATCCGAGTTCAGATTGCTGTCCAGAGTGGTCACAATGGTGCACTGTGGGATAGCTCCTGGAAGCCAATACCGTCGAAATCCGAAATGGCAATACCAATTTCAGTGCTACTCCCCTGGATATCGATATTAAGAGCCCTTTATATCGAAATAAAGGGTTTTGTTATGTGGATGGGTGCAGCGTTAATTCGGTTTAACGCTGCTAAATTTGAAATAAACTCGTAGTGTAGACCAGGCCTGAGTCAAATTCTCCTCAGTTACACCTGCATTACTGCACTAGAATCCCAATGAATTGATATTATTTGGATGGAATTGTGTAACTCACTGTGTAGATTTGTTGTAGTGTTTGTGATATGTGTGGATGCATGTATTCTGTACCTACTTGTAAAAACATTCCCGCTCTTACATGCCTGCAGAAGTCAGTAATTCAGTATTGTATCTTGTGTACAATAATGTCAATGCTGTTGCCCCAGTGTCAGTAGGAGCATAATATAGCTCAGTTGTACAAGTTTACCTACTACACACAAACTACCAGAACAGCCACAGCTGATTCACTTGACTCTAAAGAGTTAAGTTCTCAGGGTTCATCTCATTCTAACTGAAGCTGGCTGCTTAGTTCACTGGAACTGCTCCTTTGCTGGGAGCAGGCTTGGCTCTGTCTCCTGCTGGCCACACTAGAAAACATGTTGGCTGACTCCTGCCTGCAGGCTGTATTGATCTTGCCCAGCTCTTGGAAACTTCCCTTCACTGCTACCCTAGAGAACCTGATTGCCTCAATCATGCCTGTATCCTGCAATTGGCAGTATTATCTTCAATTGAACAGAACTCCTCTCCAGTTAGAACAGAGTGAGCTGCACAGTCAGTTTGTCAAATATTAGGTACAGAGGGGAAAAATTCAATGTTAAAAATATGTTTAAGCTTAAACAGTGAGGCTCAGTTTAACTCTCCTCTCTACAGCTGTAAGGGAGCAAAGAAGGGCAACTGCTGGCTTTGTCCAGTTTTATCAGGACTGGGTCCATTTGTGTAACTTTCAGGCTGTATTCAAACGAAAATGCCAGACACCTTAAACTGGTAACCTCTCAGCCTCACCTCTTTAAAGCAGAGCCACTTTGGATGCAGATTGACTTGTAAGGGTTCCAGTGTTCATCTGATCTCAAGCTATAAGCAGCTGAACTGAGTTTACTGGGATAATGAATATTGGGCTTACTCTGTAATTCAGCAGAGCTGATAGGGGGGGTCTTTTTGTCATGGTAATCAGCATTGCATTCCTTACCAGTCAATTTATGGCTAAAAAGAGCTGGAAATCATAATATGCTTTAAATCATACTGTATCTAAACTGCCTAGAATTCAGAGCTGGCAAACTGTATCCCATTGTCAGAGGCTATTTCTTCCAGAGTGCAAAGAAGATTGAATGTGCCTTTAAAAATAGTCTGACCAAATGCATAAATCAACAAGTAATAGACATAGAGTTTTACAAGTCTAGAAAAATAAAATGGTTGCCAGGTCTAGCATAATTCTTTTCAAAGCATAATAGGTAATGCTGTGGCTATGACAGGTTTTGAATTGTCTTTATCTGGTCATTCTTCATGACTTGTGTGATTCTATTTTACAGATTAAATCCTGACATATGCTAGACCGCTGCACTGACATTTGGGCTCACTTCTAGCATTTTGTGAGGTTCTGGTGTTCCTCAGACACTTTCCCCATGTGGTCTATGTTGGGACTTCAAATGGTTGCCATACATAATTTGATGTTCAGTTTCCAAGAATTCTCTTCTCACTGCATAGATGTTACAGGCATGATATGGGACCTCTGAAAATAACTGAGCTGGCCGTGTCTTATCACCTTGAAAAGTTCCTCAGTAAGGTGCCAGCTATCATCACTAGGGACTTCTCTGATGCATATTCTACAGTAGAGTTTTGAATCTCATCAAATGCATGAGCCATCTTTAGCATCTCAGAACCACCATATTTAGAAGTACATGGGCCCAGCTTGTGGGTTCAAACACAGAAGCCCGGTGAGAGTCCAGCCTGTGAAGAATTGACTATGCCTCTGACAGAGACAACTTGCGGTTAGTCCCCTGACATCACTTGCATAGCCCAGTTTGCATAGATGGTAAATAGATGGATGAGCCAAGGTCTCTGAAATCCACAGAATGCATAGATGGCAATTTTGTAGCTGCTATCAAAGTAGAACTTTCTCCTATGAAATGGGAGCAGCTCCCATGCTTTTTGATTCCAAGAGCTCCTTAGCAGGGGCAAGTCCTGTAGATCCCATCACAGTGAGCATGAACCAAGTTTCATGTAGGCATCAAACCTTGAGCCCAAGGGTAAGTGTGACATTTAATGCAAACATTTTGCTCTGAATTAGCAAGAAGGCTATTTGGGGCTGGTAAGGGCTCATGCATGTTGTTATTTTGTGTATGTTATTCAAACGGGCATAGTAGAATAATTTTAGGTCAGTAATTGTACTGACCTAGGTATGCATTAATGGTTAGGAAAATGACTATGCCCATCATCTAGCCCATTACTAGGCTTATTAGGTTGTAAATTCATTCACAATCATTTGTTTTCCCTAACTGTAGATCTCATTTTAAAAGAATCTATTCATGTCATAAATAACAATCAACACAAGGTCCCAAAAGCTACTACATGCTACTGAAATCTCTCCCAGATTATGATGTTAAAACACTTTGGTTTAAGCCATCTCTTCCTTCTATTTATACTGATTTGTATTGTTTCTTGGTGCACCTAGTTATAAAACAAAACAAAGACCCATTTTGAATGTAAGGCCTAAGTTTAATAGCAAACTTCACTTGTGTCGACCTTTCTTTAATATAAGGCACCTTTCACCTTGATATCTAAAATGCTGGTAGCACTTGTGTTGCAAATCTGTATGCATGGTCCACGGAACACTATTATTTGCATACATAGTTACAGCAATTGAATGAGCAATGTGGATAGTTGGCAATATTGGCAGGGTCCCTTCTGTGTTCTGTTTCAATTTTTGTGTTTATTTTTCTTTCTATGATAGTTGTTGACTTTTATGCCATCTCAAGAAAAATAAATCTGCTTTGGGGCTTAAAAATTAGCCATGGGCTCTGTGACAGAGTGCTAGCTGGACTCTCTGGTTACCAAAGTAAAGTTGCTGCAGCATAGAGAAGGCTGCAGACTTAACTGGACCCAGTTAGCCTGTTTCTAGTGGGCATTAGTGACATTTGATGGTAATTGTTGGGCTAATGAGGTAATTAGCTCAATAACTGGGAGGAGATATACTTGGGAGGAACAGGTAGTATAAGGAGCTCAGATGGTGAGTTAGGGAGGGCAGAGAAGGTGTGTGGAAATCTCCTTCTGTTGTATATGTGTATATAACATGTATATCCTCTGTTATATGTTAAAACTGAAGATTAAATGCATATGGGGTAAAAGGGAAACAGCCTGAGGGGACAGTCATTTTTTAAAGTGGCGCTTCTCTTAGCAGAGAAGGCCATCGCACTGCCAGAAGCAAGGCAGCCAGGCTAACCAGGCCAGAGGGAATTGCACCAAATCCATAACTCTCAAGGAGCTGGTGAGATTGGAGCAGAGGCATTTTGCATTTAGAAGTCCATTGTTTTCCACAGAACAACTCTCATGGTTTCTTTTTGGGAGTGAAGTGTGTGTGGCTAAGAAATTCCTTTGGTAAGCTTGTGTACATGATTTAATGCCACATGGCCCTTGAAGTGTCTAACCAGAGCTTCCATAGCCACCAGGACTTTAGGGGGAGGGCTAAATATGTCTAAGAAACTAAGGGCTTGGGAAAGTTGGGTCATTAATGCCAGGGTTTAGGCAGCTGGAGTGTGAGGTCTTGCTGGCTAAGAATGGCATTAGACATGGGGTCTGCATGTGGGAGTATGCCATAGGATGCCATGCCATATCGAACACTGATTTAAAAAAAACCTGTGGCACTGAGTCTCAGAGCCTGAGTCAGCTAATTGGGGCTCAAGCTGTAGGGATAAAAATAACTGTGTAGATGTTCAGGCTCTATCTGGAGCCTGGGCTCTGAGACCTGTCGAGGGTGGAGTGTCTCAGACCCGAGGCTCCAGCCAAAACCCTAACATCTATATTGCAATTTTATAGTCCTGCAGTGTGAGCCTCGGTCAGCTGTGACCATGCTGTAGCTGTTTTGTTGCAGTGTAGATGTACCCTGAGATTCCCAGAGCTAGGAATACTGACCAGTCACGGCTCAGACCCAGGGGTCTTAGGGTATGTCTACAATACAATTAATCACATGCTGCTTGCCCATGCCAGCTGGCTCAGGCTCAGGCTTTGGGCTTTTTAATTGTGATGCAGACATTCTGGCTCAGGCTGCAGCCGAGTCATGGGAACCCTCCCACGATGTAGGGTCCTAGTGCCCAGGCTCCACCTAAGCCCATATGTCTACACTCAAGTATCAGAGGGGTAGCCGTGTTAGTCTGGATCTGTAAAAGCAACAAAGAATCCTGTGGCACCTTATAGACTAACAGACGTTTTGCAGCATGAGCTTTCGTGGGTGAATACCCACTTCTTCAGATGTCTACACTGTAATTAAACCCCCCACAGCCCGAGGCCCATAAGTACAAGTCAGCTGGCATGGGCCAGCCACTGGTTTTTAACTGCAGAGTAGACATACCCTTAGAAGCACATGGGAGTTGTAGTAGGAACCCATCAAAACAAATAGCTGTCCAACTAGAAGCAGCAAAGAGTCTTGTGGCACCTTATAGACTAACAGACGTTTGGGAGCATGAGCTTTTGTGGGTGAATACCCACTTCATCGGATGCAACACGGCTACCCCTCTGATACTGTCCAACTAGAGTGTATCTGGGCCAGGTTGTGACACCATTGCCAAAGAAAACTGGTGATTATTCTAAAATGTTTGCCTCGATTTTCTGCGGTCACAAATCCATTTCTGAAGGGATTTCACTTTTCAGTAGTCTTCACTGTTCCAATATGATATTCACTAATGTCTCATATGTTAGAAACAGAGTGTTTGCCTTTGACTTTGTTTGTGACACCAAGGGTGGCAGCAAATGGCCCACTGCTATTATCCAATGAATTGAATAGGAAGCTGCAGGGTACTGGCATACCACAGCTTGTGGCAATGCTGACAAAGAAACGACAGGCGCGGTAGCTCTCTTGGAAAATGCCCAAATGAGAGAGAAAGAAATGACCCAGAGACACATAGCATTTAATTTCTAAATAGGATTTTACAATAGAGGTTGTATTGTAAGATGCTCATTTTCTTGTGTAACAAAATAGCAAACATGCCATTAAAACCTGCTTCGATATTCTAGTTCTGCAATGCTCAATTTTAAATGCTAACATCATGAACCAGTGGTTCAAAAGAGGGTTCTTCATGTTACTTATTCACATTTTGAACCCACATCTGCACATGCAAATAACCAGTTATTCATACCAGCAGGCTGACTATATGCCAAAGCTCCCCAACAGAAGAATTATCTAATACACCAGCTGTCCACAATAGTCTGTAGATCATAAGTGGTATGCAGAGAACTGCTAGATTACATGGTTCTGGTGCCCCACCCTTTTCTTCCAGCTCCTTCTGCATGTGTCCATGCTTTTCACTGTGAAGAAGAGCCTGGATGGTCCCAACTAAGAGCAGCTGGAAGGAGGGTGGAATCTATCTGACTCTAACAGTAGCAGTTGCTATGTAAGAGGATGGAATGATAAAACAATTACATGCATAACTTTCCAGATATTTTTTCCAGCTGTGCTATTGCTGTGATTGTTGTACAATAATGAATGGAGGTGGTGGCCACTGTGGGACTTCCTCTGTCAAGCAGAGCTCTCTACTATGAAAAAGTGTAAGAACTCTTGATCTCTTATTTAAAACAAAGAAGTGAGAATCAAGCAGTGAGAAAGAAGCATAAGAAACAAAACAGACAAAAAAGAGAGTGTGTTATGCAATGGAGTAGATTCAATTAGCACTGGAAAGAAAGAAGAGGGGATTAAGAAAATGATGACAACAGGTGAAAGCAAAAAGAGCATTTTTAGGTTAGTGAGTGTAATTTAAGATCCTTTATTTCATACTTCCATGACAGACAGCCTATATGTGAAATCCTGGCTCTATCAAAGTCAATGGCAAGAATCCCATGGACTTCAATAGGGCCAGGAGCTCATTAAGGGGTATTTTTTGGTGTGGGAGGGAAGAGTTGGGGTCTCTATTTGGATCACTTATATTATATTAATACTACTAGCCACTCTTGATACCAGAGTTAAATAATTGTAGAAAAATGAGCGTGAAAACAACCAGATACCCCTTCTGAGGATGCAGCCCTAACATTGTTTAGGATTCCATCTTAATACTGATCCCTTTGTCTGATTGGTTAAATGCTGTCTCTATGTACCTAAGCATAAGCAGCTAGGCTCAACATCCCCTGTAGAAAAGAGGCTGGAAGTAGCCTAACAACTTCCTCTCATTTATATTGTTTCTCCTTTGGATGAGCAGCTAGCCAATATTTGGAGTCTTGCAGGATTGTTTCCATTAGAAGGAAAAATCAGTGACATGAGTTGGGTATATTCTTTGGTGTAAACTTGTGTATTTATAAAAATATACACAACGTCCTGTTTTTCTGAGCCCAATGCAGACACACAGCAGGCAGTTTTTTCCTCTGAAATGCCCATGCCAGCTGCTTCAGTGAGCTTTGTGCCCAAGAAGTGCTCTTTCTCTCTGCTTCGTCTCAGGTAAGGGCCACACTTACCTCTGACAGGCTCTCTCTCTTTCCCAACACATACAGGAGGCATCTAGTATCCTAGCCAGTGTATTTGCAATCATCAAAACACTACTTTATCTACCTGGGTTAGCTCTACTTAGGCCTAGCCAGGCAGTTGAGTGCCAGTTTCCACATGTCTGCAGATGTTTGACAACACAAAGGGGCTTAATTGCTCCTTCCATTGAGCCTGAAAGAAAGTACTTTGCCAGCTCACTGGTCTGTGATTGTCTGAGGATCAATGACCCTCCCCCTGCTGGCAGCCACTTGCACCTTTCAGCATAACAATATAAAATAAGTCAGATAAATTGGGAGTAAGGAAGGCCAAAGAATAATTTTTGTGAGATATTGTTTAAATGTATGAGTGGGAGACCCAAACCCCTGTTTTTCAGGCATATCCCACAATTCTCAGGTTGCTTTTGCTCCCAACTGCCATAGACTTCCTGCAAGCAAAAGATATTTTAGTCAGGCTTTGTCTACAAGTTGAGAATTTGACCCCTAGTGATGACTGAACATCAAAAAGTTTGGCTTTTGGTCTGAAATCAAATGATTATCTGAGTTACTCAAGGTTTCTTGAGTCTGCAAACTATGGCTAGCAATCTTATGCAAATAGGGTTTCTTGGAGAATTTCAGGTTCTTGTTTCAGCTGAAATCTGGAAGTGTAAATGCTGTGTGCAGAAATCATTTAAAAAAAATTAAATATGTCAAAACCTCAAAAGCTTGGCATTTGAGAGCAATCCTAAACTACAGAAAAGAAAATCCAGTGGGGAACAGCAACTGAATGGTTAATCCAGAAAAGTACTAAGCTCTTTTCTGAAGCCTAATATGAAGCCATGAGAAAAATGTGTATATAAGGAGAAACTGCTGCCAGGTGCACCCTGCATAGCTAGTCTCCTCCATTCTCCTGCTCACTACCCAACTAAAATAAAGATGAGGATCTAGTCTTGTTCTAGGGCAGAATTCTCTTAAAAATTAATCCTCTCATCTTCTGGAAATTTTCTGGAGTCAAGCACAAAGGATCAGCCTGCAAGGGCTACTTATTTTGGGAAAAATCCAGTGTTGCTGGTTGAGCCCATAGAGCAGCACCACACAGTGGCCAAAATGTAGTATTTCACCCCACCGCATAGATGAATGGGCAGGCACAAAGTTTAAAGTTGTGCTATTCCAATATTGTTCTTCTGGTTTCTTGCCTATCTCCTCTTCATGAGTGATGCTGGTATAATCTTGGTTCCTGCTGGCCAGAGGAGGCTAACAGGGAAAGTTGTTTGAATGATTATCAAACAGTGAGGTTGAGGTTATTTTTAAAAGATATGAAATACAAAGCATGTAAAGCTGGAGGGGGCTAATTAACTGAAGTGAACGGAAAGGGTGGTCAAAGGCCTATAAAACTGGTCTTCAAGTAGTAGATAAGCCATGCGGCTTTTTACCACCCTTTCCTTTGGTTTCAGTTCCTAATCCAAACTGGGAAGGGCTAATTATTAGCTGAACTTGTATGGAATGGTTCCATCAATTGACTGGGTCTGCCTTCTTCCTCTGCATTGGACTAATGGGAATCTACAGTATATGGTTCCATCTATCTAGCCATAATGTTATGTTGAATCTCTCCTTTAAATTATAAGGCTTGGCCAATGGTGATCACAGAGGATAGGAGTTTCATATAGTAGGTGGGTGGGGTTGGCTTACTTCACCAAATTCCTAGATTCCAAGGCCCAGTGGGCCATTGTGAACAGCTAGTCTGATCTCCTGTATAATACACTGAATTTGTCCAAACTATTTTCTTTTGAACTAGAGCAGGGATCAGCAACCTTTGGCACACGGCCCGTCAGGGAAAGCCGCTGCAGAATCGGGACAGTTTGTTACCTCCAACATCCACAGGTTTGGCTGATCGCAGCTCCCACTGGCCATGGTTCGCCGTTCCAGGCCAATGGGGACTGCAGGAAGTGGCAGCCAGCACATCCCTCGGCCCACTTCCTGCAGTCCCCATTGGCCTGGAACAGTGAACTGCGGCCAATGGGAGCTGTGCAATCGGCCGAACCTGCGGACGCGGCAGGTAAACAAACCGGCCTGGCCCACCAGCAGCTTTCCCTGATGGGCCGTGTGCCAAAGGTTGCTGATCCCTGAACTAGAGCATATCTTTTTAAAAAAATCTAATCTTGATTTTAAAATTGCCCATGATAGAGAATCCGCCACAACCCTTTCTCTGCTAGATTGAAGAGCCCATTATCAAATATTTGTTCCCATGCAGATGGATAGATAACTCAAGTCACCCCTTAACTGTCTCTTTTTAAGCTAAATAGACCAAGCCCCTGGAATCTATCACTACAAGGCATGTTTTTTAACACTTTAATCAGTCTCATAGATCTCCTTTAAACCCTCTCTAATTTATCAATTATCTTGAATTGTGAACATCATGTTGATCCCAGGCAATATAATGGAGTGACTGTTATGGGACTTGATTAAAAAATAATTAAAGGAGGAGAATGTAATTAATGCCAGTTAACATGGGTATATGGAAAACAGATCCTGTCAAACTAACTTGATTTTTTGATGAGATTACAAGTTGGGTTGATAAAGGTAATAGGGTTGATGTAACATACTTAGAGTTCTGCAAGGCATTTGATTTGGTACCACACAACATTTTGATTAAAAATTAGAATGTTGTGAAATTAAAATAACTAGCTTTTAATCTATTTGCGGTGTGCTAACTGATAGGTCTCAAAATTGAACTGTAAATGGGGAATCACCAAGCAGGTGTGATTCTAGTGGGGTCCACCAGGGACTGGTTCTTGGCTGTACGCTATGTTACATTTTTATCAATTACCTGGAAGAAAACCTAAAATCAGCACTGATAAAGTTGGCAGATGACCCCAGAATTGGAGTAATGTTAAATAATGAAGAGGCCTGTTCACTGAAACAGTGGGATCTGAATTGTCTGGTAAAATGGACAAAAACAAACAGTATGCATCTTTAGTATGGGTAAATGTGAAATTATATATCTAGGAACACAATGTATTCTATAACAGGATGAGGGACCCTATCCTGGGAACAAGTGACTCTGAAAAAGATTTGGGGGGAGGAGAATAATCAGCTGAACATGAGCTTCCCGTCTGCCACTATTGTCAAAAGGGCTAATATGAGCCTTGGAATTATAAAGGAGGAATCTCAAGTGGGAGTACAGAGGTTATTTTACCTCTCTGTTTGGCACTGATGTGACCACTGGTCAAATGATAAATTGGAGAGGGTTCAGAGAAGAGCCACAAGAATGATTAAATGATTATCACTACTATATATGTTTCTAGACTCAAGGAACTCAATCTATGTAGCTTAACTAAAAGAAGGTTAAGGGGTTACCTGATTACAGTGTATAAGTATCTACCTGGGAAACAAATGTTTGATAATGGGCTCTTCAATCTAGCAGGGAGAGGCATAACAATCTCCCGGGAGCTTGAAGAAAGACAAATTCAGACAGGACAGAAGCTGTACATTTTTAATCATTTAATTATTACACCAGTTTACCAAGGGTTGTAGTGGATTGCCCATCAGTGGCAATTTTAAAATCAAGATTGGATGTCTTTCTTTCTGAAAGAGATGCTTTAAGAATTACTGTGGGAAGTTCTTTAATCTGTGTTATACTGGAGGTCAGTCTAGATCAGTGGTTCTCAAACTTTTGTACAGGTGACTCCTTTCACATAGCAAGCCTTTGAGTGCGACTCCCCTCATGAATTAAAAACACTTTTTTATATATTTAACACCATTATAAATGCTGGAGGCAAAGCAGGGTTTGGGGTGGAGGCTGACAGCTTGTCACCACCCATGTAATAACCTCACGACCCCCTGAGGGGTCCTGACTGCCAGTTTGAGAACCCCTGGTCTAGATGATCACGATGGTCCTTTCTAGCCATGGAATCTATGAAACAAATGGACTTTGAGAGGCCTTTTTTCAACCTCTCCGACATTAGTTCGGAGAAAAAGGGGTAGAGAACATACACGATACTTTCCTTTAGCAAACAAGCATAGTTGTTTTAAAATGAAGTACTTTTTATAGTGGCTAGTAACTTCAAAAGTGTGAATATTATACTTATTTCTTATCTCTGTATTCTAGATTCCAATAATCACCTTTTCCTTTCAATATGGAGTTCTGCTGTTCATGAATTGTATTGCAAATTGCTTACATCCCATGATTTTATTGCCCTGTGAATTATCTGTTCCTTACCTTTTCTTTCAGAAGTTCATTGCTCCAGAAGTACTTTCCTTGTCTGAAATATTAAACAGTGGCAAAAAAGACAGACTACATCTAATTTGTGTGATAGTTATTAGAACACATCTTTAAAATCCAACTAATAAAAATCCATCTTCTAAACCTATACTTCAGAGTACATGGCATTACTTTTTGGAATTGTTTACAAATATAACAAATATGTAACTTTTTGATAAATTAAAATTGACATAGATAAATAAAATAATTTCTCTACTTCAGCTTGCATACACATGACATATACAAATGCAATCAACACATTTAAAGTGAGATACAAACTTATTACCCTCAAGTGGCAAAGTATATGAGAACAGATAAATTTGACTTGTGATTTGAGCTTTAAACGAATCTCTTTTAATAAGGAATTACATATCTTTGGAGTTTAATTGCAAAAAGGCCCATCACTGTAAGATTAATGATGAGCAGTTTTTCACTTCAAATGATTGCAATAGAATTAAGATAGTACTATTATTCTTCAAGAGATAAAGATAAGCAAAGGAGGAAAGAGTGGAAATCTGAATTGTATTGAAATGAGAGACTTTCTCTCTGTAAAGGCTCTAAAATGCAATATAAAAAAGTTGAAATGAAATCAAAGAGGTTTCTATTTTAAAAAAAGTGCAAGGTCAGATTGCGTTTCCCACAATTGAGCTTAGAGAGAAACTTTCACACCTGCATCTCTTCCTCTTCTGTGGAAAAGGGATACAGCAGCATATGTGGCTTCCTGGTGTCTCCCACCCTTCCTCAGACTTCACAGAGACTGTATGCATGCACGCACAAGTCAGGAGGAGCGAACAATAGGTGGGTAAAGTCGGAATGGGTGGCAAATCCAAGCCACACCAGGTGACCAGTTTCACCTCCAGCAACTTTGGAACACAATATTCTATGTTACATAATTCTTAAAATATTGTCCATACATACAACCTGCTATAACCATTCCAACCACTGAGTTCTTAGTTTTAGGCAGAGACCACACATGGTCCCCTTCAGTGAAATATTGTGAAGAGGGCGATCACAGGAGAAATAGGCCTGTCTGGACATGTCTAGGCAAATCCCTGGATATACACTCATAACTGTGTACCCCCTGTCTGTTGCCAACATGGGGCACCTGGCTTACAGACTCCTAATTTCAGATGCTCTTTCATGGGCTCATGATTGAGAATCTGAATTTTGCAGGAAAACAAGGATTATTAAACTGGAACTGGTTGTGAGATGTTCTACCTACAAACTCATTATAGTTTTTATGGTGTCAGCTGAGTTGATCCCACCATAGACTGGTGCAACTTAGCTGAGACCATGGAGAGTACATGTGTGTGTACAGAGTATCACACCTCCTTAACTTCATAATAGCCACATGTCATTCTCCCTGCTGAGAATCTAAAACACCTTCTCCAAAGTGTATGATAGTTGTTATAACCTCTAGTTAGATATAGTGTGATAATCCCCCCGCCCTCAGGTGCATTTTTTCAAGGCTAAACTTGTTCAGTTCAGAAATGTTTCCTAAGAAATTCATTCCCGGCAGAATTAATCCTTGTTGTCATCTTCTTTCCCTTTCCAGGGTCAGATTATTTTCTTTTGGATTGGTACCCAGTTCTGCACATGATACTATAAATACAGTTTAACGAAGTCCTTATACAAGAAAATAATTACCTCTGACATGTAGTTACATTCCTTTGTTTATATTATGTATGTTTCCATTTTCCCTTTTTTGGTGTCACCAGAGCTCCAACTTTCTCATTATTATTACTGCCCCAAAAGTCTTTTTTTTTCCTGCTGTCATTTACTAGGCACAATACCATCTAAATAATAGACTGCTTTTCTCTGTGTTTCTCTGTTGCTATCATTGGATTCCATATTCCAGTCTTGTGCCCATTCTCCTAGCCTGTTTTGATTGTCTTAAAGATGACTGACATCATCTTTGGTATCAACAAGCATTCTTAACCCTATAGACTATGGGAGCAATTCTGCTATTGTTCTGGCTTTGGAAATCATATTGCTGTGAATGAGAATTCTCAGTGAAGATCATGCTCTTTATTTAATGAAGATACCCTATGGAATGATAGTGTAAAGACTGTATTAAATATTGAGAAACATGTACTTTCTCTTTTGTCTTCCTTTTGAAAAAGAAAATCCCCTAGAGATAAAGACATCTAGCTCACTGTCAGCTCTAACTGTATCCAGAAACAAGCTTATATAATAAAATATTAACATCCCATCCTGTTCACTTCTGCTCACTAGTTGAATTCAGCACATAACCTCACACTTGGTTTAGTCTATGAGCTAAAGAAGCTACTCAATCATCTTGATTACAGACAACATAAAATAATTACATAAACCTGATTTCAGGTCTTAATTAAATTAATATAATTTGGTGTAATCTCTCAGAAAATAATAGGGATAGTTTTCCACCCCAGTTCTTGCATAAATTAGTTTACCTAAGAGCTGGTGTTTATTTTCTGTTTTTGGAATGTGAAACACTTATACAAAATTTTAGCATAGACTTTTTTAAAATTCTCATTACTTGGGAATAGCTATTCCCATTATTATTGAACATAACACATACACCTTTCTACATGTATCTGCATATCAGGAGAACACACACCTTTCCTATTTATTAGTGTTATCTCCCAGAACAAACATTCTGTATCTGTTCACAAACATTACATGAAATCAAAATGTTTCCTTCTATATAAAACTAATTCATTAGTAGGTAGACATACCATTTGGTAATTTTTATTTTGTTTTGATTTTTATTCTTTATAATTTGTATTAACAAGATACTTAGGAGCCCCAGTTATGGACTGGGACCCCATTATGCCAGGTACTGTACAAACACCAAATAAAAAGATGGCCTCTGCCCCAAAGAGCTTACAATTTAAGTATATGATAAGAGAGAACATATGGATAGAGACAGAGTGACCGGGGAGTACAAGAAAACAATGAGTCAATATTGGTCAGCATGATAGTCAATTACTTTAAACTGAACATAATGTACAAAGTCAGTGGATTTAAGGCAAAATTGCTACCCATCAAAGCATATTATGCACTGCATAGCTAAGGACTTGTGAGCTATAAACTATGAACATAAAATCACAGGAACAAGGAAAAGCCACTTGATCCGTATTGATTTTCCCAATTGTCTATGAACTCCCCAGACAGTTCCATCTTCTCTTGTTTGGTACTCATCTACCTGTCTTCTGAACATATTGATGTTTCTTGCTCCATTGCTTTAATGGCCTCTCTTGGTATATTATTCCATATGTTAGGTTTTCCAATGTTTACATAATATACTGTTGAGACCCCAGTTTGAGAAACACTGCTGTAAAATGCAGTATGGAATCTGCAATATGGCTGGTGCCCAACATTTTGTTTTCTGTCTCCTTGTCCTTCTGAGACTTGCTGCCCCTGACTTCTGCTCTCCAGCTTTCCCCACAATGGGGAGTCAGTTGAAATACACTGCATGATCTGCAGTGTTTCATGGAGCCAGAGCTCGATTCCAACATGCAGCCAAGGGGAGCCAGAAGCATATGCTGGAAAGCTGGACTGTCTGGGGAACAGTGCAACAACTGAGGCCTCAGGAGATGGGGAGATGAGCCACTCAAGTAAACTCAAGATCTCCTCTTCTCTGGAACATATGCAGGGAAGAAGATTTTGAGGTAGGATATCACAAGAGTGAAGGCTCAGGGGGGGTACAGTCAGGCCACCTAGACCACACAAAAGAGACCATCCTCTAAAATAGTCAACAATGAGTTTTACACTAGAGCAGAGTTTCTCAAACTGGGATCGCCGCTTGTGTAGGGAAAGCCCCTGGCAAGCCGAGCCGAGCCGGTTTGTTTACCTGTCCCATCCACAGGTCCGTCTGATCGTGGCTCCCACTGGCCGCAGTTTGCTGCTCTGGGCCAATGGGGGCTGCTGTTAATCCACACTATCAAGAAGAGTTTGGCACTATGAGACCCCATCACCCCAGTGACCCCAGGGGAACATGCACATAGCCAAATAGGAAGAAATTGCACTCTGGGAGCACATCCACATAGGGTAGGAAGGCCTCCTGCTCCCACAAGTCAGCCTTAGAAGAGTCATTTTCTTTTTTGAACCCATGGAGGAGGAGGAAGCCACATTCAGGTTCTTCAAGTTCCACAAACTTTGTGATCAACAGAAGACTCCAAACTTCTCTGTGTTTGAATCAGTTCCAGATTGCAGATCAAACAATGGAAAGCCAGACTTGTCCCCCAACTCATAAAAGCATATAGTTTGTTGTCTCTAGCCTGAAAAGTTTGTGTTTATTAATGTTTTTTTCTTATCTGCCCTCCAGCCAGTTTTATTATTTTGTTTTTAATCAGTGACCCAACTTTTCCCACCTCCAATGACACTTCACTTTAGACATTAATCTCCATGTGGAACTTTGTCAGATGGTTTTCAAAAATCTAATTCCCCTCTATTGCTCTTCAGAGGGCTGATCTTTTGCCTTCTGATTTGTTACCTCTATCTTATTGCTCTTGGCGATATATATTTTTACAACCTAAATAGACTGTTTTATCCTCATTTTCATTTTGACTCCTATAAGTATTTTTGTCATCATTTTTTCTTATTGTTCTCAATTAAATATGGACATATGCTCACTAAAATTTTGAATCACATCTTCATCTATGCTTAATGTAATTAGTGTCTGTTGTCATTTTTTTCTGACAGTACAGTATTTACTGAAATGCACATACAGTAGAATCCATCATCGTTACATGTTCCCTAAGTGTCTTTCATTTTCACCTGTGCATTTTGCAGTTCAGTTAGTTTACCTCCTCTTTTTTTTTTAAAGTCCATTGCAATTGTTGTCTTACATCATTTGAATGGTCTAACAGTTTATGATTAGTGATTTCTAGAGTGTTTGCTAACATCTCATAACATAGCATATTCATTTCCTGGGATAACAACCTTAAATATTTTTTTTGCATAACAAAAATTTTATGCTACTTTTTATTTTAATGCTGTATCATAACTTGGTTTCTTGAATATTTTGAACTAATTTCTGCACACAGAGCCTGATCCTGTATAGCGCTGAGAATCCTCAATTTCCAGTGAAGCTAGTGCAGCTAATCCAGATTCCCACTGGTATTCTTGAGACCAGACTACAGCCCTTTATCTGTTTCATGTTTGCTTTATGGCTTTAATTACTACTTGTTTATTTAGTAGTAAAGATTTGGGAACAGAATGGTTTATAAATAAAGGGAAAGACTGTCATGGAAAAGTATAGGAAAAGTATAGTGGTTTACAAACTAATTACACATCCATGCAGTGGAGTACGGGGATGTATGTATTCCTCTGCATGAGCTACCCACACCATGGCTTATAGAGCAGGAGATGGAGAAGCCTCCATGGGGCCACTACACTCCCTCCCACTTAGATGGGTGGGGAGTGGGCAGACAGGAGTGGGGTGTGCATAGAGTTGTCCACCCTGCAGTTCCCTGGTCAGTGCAGCTGAGCCAGTGCAGAGGGGGAAGTAAGACACATAAGGTATAGAGCTGGCACATGTTATTTTTCTTTGGAGTTAGTTGGGGAACCAAGGACCATATTGTGACTTTGAGCTGCTCCTAGGGCAGGACAACCATGCATTGGCGCTTATGAGGGGCTTGTGGGAAAGCCAAAATTTAGCCTACAATTATTATTCTAGCATCATCTTTAGAAATATAAAACCTTTCTTGTCCCTTGCACATTTTCTATCAGGAAAAGTATAGTGGTTTACAAACTAATTAAAAGGCAAGAGGCCACATTGTGCCCTCATGCATATTTCCTGCATGCATATCCACTGTTGTCCTCTGCATTTTTATATACAGTGGGCCCAATTATTCCCTTTTTATTAGAGTTGTTTGTCTGTTATTCAAGTTCACAACTTAGAAGGCTTGCTGTTGCAATGACTAGGATAACTTTTTTCCATTTGTTCCTACCCATGAAGTTGCAACCTTCTCTACTAGATGCAGACCTCATTACAATTATCTATACCCTTTGTTATTTCAAGATTCACTAATACGATACATTCAACATGGCATTACTTTAAATCCATCTGGAAACTGAAGCTAATGTCCAAATGCCTGTGTGTTATGAAGTGGACATGACATCAGTGCTCTGTGATCAGCACTAGTTGCTTTGCTTATTGGTTTCTGGGCAAAGTTTAGACTAGAGCAGTGTTTCTCAAACTGGGGTCACCGCTTGTGTAGGGAAAGCCCCTGGCGGGCTGGGCTGGTTTGTTTACCTGCCCCGTCCGCAGGTCCGTCCGATCGCTGCTCCCACTGGCCACAGTTCGCTACTCTGGGTCAGTGGGGGCTGCTGGAAGTGGCGCCGGCCGAGGGACATACTGGCCGCCGCTTCCAGCAGCTCCCATTGGCCTGACTCCAGTTTGAGAAACACTGGACTTTGGTTTTGGTCAACAGTTTTAATCCCTAAATGGCTTGAGACATGTCTACCCCATGTGATACCGCCACAGCTATGGTCGCTGGTGGCACTCAGGCTAGAGCTGGGGATATGTGTCTTGTTACATTTAAATAAATAATATATTTGAACCAGACATTTTTTCTTGCCTACTCCTGCCTCATTAAAAATGATTTTGCTCTTTGATTTCTAAGTACACTGTTTCCCAAGGATCTATATCACCTCCCTTGCTTAGTACAGTTACACAATTAACAATATAAATTATTTTACTTATAACGTTATAGTTTGTGCATGATGTGTGACCAAAGCATGGGTGAAGGTGACATTAATCACAATGGCTTGGAGGAAGAAAGTCTATAAATCAGAAAGCCTCATTTGGTAATATATAGTGAAGAATTTTTTCCTCACATACATTGCATTTCTAATGCACAGAAGTGACATACTTTCTTTGTTTGGTGTAGTGTAAAACTCTGATGGCAATAAATCTGGATATATAGGTTGTACTATTCTCTTTAGCCCATAAATTTAGTAAACAGCAGAGATTCTGAAAATATATAAAATAGAAATAGAACTCCCTCTAGACAGAAAAGCAATGTAGTAAAAATGAAGTTCTCCCTTTGCATGGTCTTTTGTGGGGAAGTATATAGCTGTTCTGGTTCAATATATTCAAAACTGCAACTTTAACTCTAAATAATTTGCAATGGTGAGACCTATATGAATATTATTTTGATGCAATGTTCAATGAAATGTAAAATATATGATGATCATTGATGTTACTGAGGCACTGATGGTCAAATCAAGATATTTCAAGAAGTCGGTTCCAAAGTCAAAACATATCCAATCTGTTTAAAGAACAAGACTGATGGATACAAAGAGTGATATAAATAGTGGGCTTTAAATAATGGGTACTCTTAAACCTACTAAATGGAGAATATGGAAATAAAATATACATATACAGCATATATATATTCATTAATTTCTACTTTCCCAGTGATAGAATTGACACCAAATGTCAGAACTGTATTTATCCCAACCAAATAGCATCTCTTTCATATTCTTGCCCTCAGTCAAAATCATAAAACAATACAAACACAAAATACGGTGTAGTGCAGGGATCGGCAACCTTTGGCAAGTGGTCCGCCAGGGTAAGTACCCTGGTGGGCCAGGCCTGTTTGTTTACCTGCCGTGTCTGCAGGTTCAGCCAATTGCAGCTCCCACTGGCCGCGGTTCGTGGCTCCAGGCCAATGGGGGTGTGGGAAGCAGTGCAGGCCGAGGGATGTGCTGGCCGCTGCTTCCCGCTGTCCCCATTGGCCTGGAGTGGTGAACCGCGGGCCAGTGGAAGCCGCGATTGTCTGAACCTGTGGACGTGGCATGTAAACAAACTGGCCTGGCCCGCCAGGGTGCTTACCCTGGCGGGCTGTGTGACAAAGGTTGCCAATCCCTGGTGTAGTGCATATAAATTGCATAGAATTCTAATGAATTATATTTGTTACTCTATGAAGTAGCATTTATCTCGAAGCAGGAGTTCCTTATATCTCTCTTCAGTTCCAGCATTTTTCTTTTTGGCTTTATGGAAGATGACTTGGATGTGTACTAGTAATACAGTTCTGGAAATACAGTGGGCCAATTTCAGTAATTTTGGGTGCTCAACTTGAGGCCTGATTTTCAGAAGTGCTGAGCTTCTACATCTTCAACTGAAGTCAATGGAAGTTGCAGGTGCTCCGAACCTTAGTGGCTCCATCCTTAGAGGGGCTAAGCAGTCACAGTTTCTGCAGAAGTCAATAACAAATGTGAATACTCTGCACCTATCAGGCAAAATATGTCTCTAGTTGGGTATCCACAGAGACTTAGGGCACTAAAAATTAGAAACAACTTATGACAATATGGGCTTGCCTGTTGCCATAAGTAGCACTGTAGCCAGTAGTAGAGCTGGAAAAAGAGACTCCTAAATTCCTGGGGTTAAATGCTGCCTCCATTGAAAACAGTGATGAAACTCCAATTGACTTCAACAAACTCAGGATTTTGCCCTGGACTCCCAGTTTTGTAGTTAGGTCACTATAACATTGCATTGCTATTAAAGCTGTAGTGCAGTTAGGGAAACATTTTATGGAACATTCTTTCAAAAATAAATAACATGATTTCATTTTAATTTTGCTTCTTCTCTAACTTCTGAGTGTACCTGCTAATGGGTCTGACCATCCCACCCTTTCCTTTCCTGTCAGCTGCTTGTGCTTCTTCCTTTCATGTTTACTGAAGCACTGCCGTTGGCAAAGTTCCATCTCCATTCTTCACACATAACTAAACAACTTTCATTTTCTTACCATTGCTATGAATCATGTTTCTTGTTCCATTGATAGCTCTTATGTTCACACAGTTCCTGACCTCATCATTTGTTAAAAGATATGCAACATGCTCTTCTAACTTCTCATTCCAAAATATAATCTATCTTCATTTTGGCAAATAGACCAGATTTAACAACACTGGACGGGCCTTGAGCAGCCTGTTTATTGTTGTCATTGCCAAACTAATCTTCAGATTTACCAAACTGTACACACTGAAGTTTTCAATGACTAAAGGAGGTAGTGAAAGCTTGGTACCATCACAGGGGTGCAAACAGTGAAACATTTGTGCAAAGAATTTTGTCTCTAGCACCACCTATCTTTTCATTGAAAGCCATGCTAGTTTTTTTTAAATTTTCCACCCTTCGTTTATTTACTACAGAGCTTGCTTAGAGATCTTGCTTAATGCTGGAACTCTTTTTGTTGGTTTCCTTTATCTTTTATCATCTCTTATACTGCGATCTAGTCATATTGCCTGGGGATGGATGCAAGGCTCTAGTGAAAACTCAGTCTTTCTGACTCAGTGCTGAATCAATACACCAGCATAGTGTTGAGTGGCATTATACTCTTTCAGAAGGAGTGTAAAACCAGGATCCTGAATACCTATGTCAGTAAGAGAGAATTTTAAAAAGAAGGTCTCTGTGTGTCAAATGATTTGATAGGAGCATTTTTATTTTGCATTAATAGTAGTGCACACAAATGATAAAATTTACACAGTCAAGATTCAGTTGAATATGCAAATTTTGAGCTAATATGCACAATATTTTAAACCGGAGTGATGCTCTTAGATATACAATAATTTGACAAGACAGCAGCCAAATCATAGACACACAAAATCTCCAAACCTTTAGAAGCACTGCATATCTCAAAGCAGACTTCTCAGGTCAGTGGGAATAAAAGCTCCGGAGACCTTATTGACTTTATTGCTTATATGTCCCATTTTAGACCTGATTGCCTTAATATAATTCAAATTAGCTAAGGGCACTGTGTAATCCATTAAAGAGACATCCTGCATGTAACCAACTGGCACTAGTATAAATAAATACAAGCCTTAACTTTCATTACATGTCCTCATCCATTTTATTTCTAATAGAAAAGTACTTGGTTTTCTATTTTACTTTCCCAACAGCATAGCGCTCTCTAAATGGAAACTAGTTGCAATATTTCAGCTTTTTTTCTTCTCTGCTCCTTCAAACACATTTTTATGAGTCTAATTTCAGCTGCATATTTGACACCACTTGCAAAAGTGAGCTAACAAATGGCATTATTAATGTCTCCCACAGGTGTCCTACCACTAGAGCTGTAGAAAATGTACAGTTTTTTATTACGGTTTAAAACTGATCTTAACATTATCATTAACTCCACATTCCAAGGAAGACAGTCACTGAAGCCTGACATGAAGAGAACAGTGAGATGCCTTTATTGAATTCCATCTCAGCAAGTATTTTCGTTCTGCACTGACAGTTCAAGCAGCATTCACAATCCTCCTAATGCATGAGCCTAATAATAGTAGACTGATGATAACCTGTGCCACTGAGTGGTGCCTTAATGGTACCACTCAGTGGCACAGTCTCCAAATCCATGTGAATGCCTTTATGAAACGTGATTGAAGATTATATTTTTGTTTGCTTTCTTTATGTATATGGCATGTCACATTTTTTTTGTTTTAATTCAGAAAGCTTCTTGCTGCTGGAGGTTTGTGGTTCCAATTGTTAAGTGCACAGTTATAGTTCACATTGCACAGTGAATCTCTCTGAACATAGACTATTAATATCAGTGGTACTTGAGGATTGATCATAATATTTTGGAGCCCTAACTAGCAGCACCAGATATCAGTGTAAAGTCCAAATTCACAAAGTTAATGGGTATGCAGTGGGCCAACATATTCAGGAGAAATACAATGCCAAAAGGACAGCCATGCCTGCCCCCTAAAACCATTCAAGTCTCCAACTGATGCTGGCTGTTCTGTAGCTGGTCAAGGCGTGGGGAGCCAGTGGGAAGCTAGGGAAATGACCTTCTCATGTACTGCTTCTTCCTATTTTGGGCCAATGTATATCTTTCTCATGAAGACACAGAGCCCTCTGAAGCTATTTCAGCCCTAGTGCTTATGTAGTCATCATGTAATTCATTTGTCCCTCAATCCTACAAAGGGAAGGGACAAATGGATCCAAGGCCTGACCAAACTAACAAAATCCTCTTGTCTGAGGTGTCTAGGATTTCCAAACCCAATTACTGGAGAGGGAACATTGATGAAGGTAAAAGGATCCGATCCTTTGATCACTGGTAGAGAAGGTGATAGATATCCCTTATAGCAATCAGCCAAGGAATGACTTGACCTTCAGTTAGTGTTATGATATTTAATGCACTAACTGCATGTCCTAACATCACCTGGGTTGCAATGTGAACTATAATGCCATACTCAGGATGGGAACAGACTTGGGTAACAGGACTATGATGAAACAACTACTGAGGCAAAATTATCCAATGGCTGCATAGCTTCAGAAGCCCATGAAGGTTCCAAATGCCAGGAGCATTGTACCTCAAAGTAGTGCCCTGTAACCCCCATATTCATCATTCATATATGGTTGTGATAGTTCATTCAAAGCAGTCCATGTAAAATATCATAGGAAAGGTCATGATCTGCTAAAACCTATCGTTCTGTCAAAATATGTTTATTGTTATTGTGTATGAAGTTATGAGATTTTGCTGTATGGTTGTTATTGAAATATGTTGTGATTTGCCCACTGCTAGTTCTCTAGTGACAACAAAGGAGTTGACCCACATCCAGGTGGGCATTAAATGACCACTAATCAGCAGCGGAGTTGTAAATAAGGGATTTACAATTCTGTAAGAGAGTTGCACAAGCACCACACAATGGGGGTTGCTCAACACTATGACTCAGCTGCACAAACCCACACCGGGGGGGAGGGGAGATTGCTCAACTCCATGACTCAGCAAGGCCCACCATGACATGTCTGGGCTTGTCTTTTCCAGGCACATGGACTGAGGGTATAAAATAAGGGACAGAGGTGTCGTGCAATTACCTCTCTCCTCCCCCACCTACGCTGAAGAATGCTGGGAAGACAAAGACTTAAACTGAGGAGGCTGGTCCTGGGCTGAGAAGGAAAGTCAGCCTGCGTATTAAGGACTGTAACATGGCTGTAACATCCAGAGGGGTGATAAAAACTGCTTGATACAAATACTGCTTGGTCTAATAAGGTTTAGGATTTAGACGGCATGATGACTTTTTATTTTCTTTGGTAACTATTTCTGACCTTTATGCCCACCATTTATAATCACTTACAATCTATCTTTCTGTAATTAATAAATTTATTTAATGTTTTAGCCTTACCAGGGAATTTGTCTAAAGTGCTTGGGAAATCTGCTCATGTCCACTTTCCTTTGATAAAGTGATGAAATAATTAATAAGTGTGCACTGTTCAAGAGAAGGTCTTGAGCAGTGTAAGACAGTATATGTCTGGGGTGTAAGGCAGGGAGCGTGGGAGATTTGTAGATATTTCCCTGTGTATGGTTCATGAGTGGTTTAGGGAGCCTTTAGGAAACTTAGCTGGGTGTGCCTCTGCATGCTGCTGGTTGTGGGATAACAGCCCCTAGAGGGCTTCACTGCTTGTCACTGGCAAAGCATTGTGAGAGTCAGCCCAGGTTGGAGAGTTAAGGGGAACAATGGTCCCACAGTTCTAGGTTGTACCCCGGGCGTCCAGTCACAGAGGAAAAGAGTGAATGGGGGTTAGATAGAACTCTAATCAATAAACATTCCTTACACAGAAAACCAATACCACAATTGTTTTCTATTAGCGCCCCTGCATAAAAACTCCATTATCAGTAGTAAAATTTACTTACTTCAGCTAAACCAAATATTTCCCACCTTTTAGTAGCAGCCTTTGGCAAAGCTGATTGTCAACTGGAAAAATGGATACTTATTTACATATTTATGTAATATAAAACAAAATAAAAGAGAATATATGCACAGTAAGTACCTTAAGTGTATCACCCTTAAGTGTATATATATATAAAGTCAATTACAGGCAGGGGTGATGGAATTTCCTATTATAAGACTTTGTTTTCAGTTGCTTATAACTTTGACAAAGTGCAACAACCCAGGCTGACAATTTCATAGTTGGGTGTCTGCTTCAGGTTGCATTTTTCTGGAAATTTTAAGCCAAAATTTCCAAGAACGAAGGTAAGGAAAAATACATTGTTTTGCCCAGGTGAAAAAATCCTGTTAACCTTTAATTTGAAAAGCTCTAGTGCTCCCCCATGCTTTGGAGCAGGGACTTAAAATTTGGCCTGTATCAAAGAGTTCCTATGTGACGCTAGGCAAGTCATTTAAACCAAACTTTTCACCGGTGGTCTCCAACTGTGTTCTTATTTTCTGGGTGCCTGACTTGAGATCGGTTGTATTAATTTAGATGTGCCTAAAGAGTCAAAGGTGTTAAGATAACACGGTTACTATCCAACATTACACAATCTTAAATAAGGTTTGGGGTTTGGTACACAGAGACCTCAGCCTGTTTAATACCATGGCAAACACACCATTACAAAATCCCTTTAACCTTTTATTGAAAATACAGAAAAGAAGGAAAATAGTCAAAGCATTTGAAATGTAAGGTATTAAGTAAGGCTTTCATTTTAACAACACCCCTTTCACTTAGGCTGAGGATAGTCTTTAAATGAAAAAAACCCTGGTTCAACAGTTTCTTATATGGTATTAAAGATAACTTGGGGCGGGGGAAAGAGAAAAAGTTCGCTGAAATGGGCCAAAACTGTTGCTGTTGTTGTTACTAAAGTATGGTCCCATTTCCTAGAAGAAAAAACCAGACTAACACACAAGAGGGAAGAGAAAAGAACATCAAATATAGAAAATACAGTTTCTGACTCTAGTGTTGACTTTCACTTGGAACCTCTAAGCAGAAAAAAACACAGGCAAAGCACAGTGTCTTCTCAGCCACTCTGAGACCTGGCAGACTTGTACCAGCATTAGGCTGTGTAAGGCATTGCACTTAGCTGCCTCTTTCTGGTATTTTATGGCAGTGTTGCAATAATATACAGTCTTGGCAAACTGAGACAGACTGTTATTAAACAGAAATAAAATGAAGAGAGATAGGAAAGAAAAGAAATAAGATAGGGGAGGAAAAGGAAGGTGGAGGCCTCAAACAAAATCTCACATCCCAGGTAGAGTTTGGGATTTAGCTGAAACTGGTGGAGGTGGTGGTATCATCTGGGTCACTCTCTCATCTCTCAGAATTAGGATAAAGGAGGTATTGGGTTCCAGGAGAGGTTGGAGGTGATAGCCATGATGGTAAAGTTTGCTCCATGCAATTTTTTCCCCCAAGTCTTTTTTCAAGGACTCAAAAAGGAAGTGGTAGATTAAAATAGCCTCATTATTTTGTCCACTAATTAGGCCTAATTTTCATTTTACCATCTGATTTCTAGAGTCACATTTTTTTTGTTTACCAAGCATAATCTTAACACAGTCCTTTAATTATATCAGTAGTTCTTTCTATTTGGGCTAATTCAGTCTGTCTCTCTTTTGTACCTTCTCTCATCAATAATTGTTGTTATAGGTTATTGTAACATTAACTTAAACATAAAATTAGGGTTAATTTTGTAGGCCCAATTACCATAATAGACCCTCAGCACTCCCAGCTATAACTGAAGTCAATGGGATCTGTGCTTTAAATATAAAAAGTACTATGTAATGTTAAGTACTCTGAAAAATCAGGTCCTAGGTATGTCAAATTGTGTAGCCAAAATTAGTGGATACTTTTGACCTTTAATCTCTTTGGGCCTCAGTTCCCCAACTGTAAAATGGGGATAATTTTCACTCATCTCAGAGAGAAGTTGTGAAAATAAGTGAATTAATATTTGTGAAGCACTTGGATGCTATAGTGATGAGCCCCATAGAAAAGCCCCAGAGGAAATTCATAATTCTCTCTTCAGAGCAGGGTTTGAACAGTGTTCCTGCAGGACCATACATTGAACAATGAAGAGAAAATGAAATATTGAATAGATGCTCACTAAGGGAGCACCTCTATTCTGTGCCCCGAAAGAGGCAGGGATACTCTGGAAAAATAGTATGTGATTATGTAATTAGATTATATCATAGTTCATACACAGAAAGGGGTGTTTCCTAACTTTTGATTGCTCGACATTGCAATCTTAATAGCATAAGTGTTTTTAAAGTGTGTTTATGTGTGGAGTGTGGAAAGATGGGATTATAGGCATTTTCTATGGCCTGTTCCATGCAGGAAGTTAGACTGGTGGTCCCTTCTGGCCTTATGATTTATGAATTGTCTTCCTCACCCCACCCTTCATATGCAGTGTGTCTTCTGAGACCAAAATCTCTTTGGGACAGGGGCTATAGCTACTTCTGTGTTAGTATGGCATCAAGCACTAGAGGCAATGTGTTCTAGTGGATTGGGCAGTAGTCTGGGGCTCAGGACACCTGGATTCTATTCCAAGCTCTGCCACTAGTTTGTTGGGTGACCTTGGACAAGTCACTTTCTCTCCTAGTACCTTAGTTTCACGGTCTGTAAAATGTCGATAATTATATGGACCTCTAAAATGCTTTGAGATTTATGAATGAAAAGTCCTATACAAGAGCTGGCTATCCATTATTGTTATAGGGCCCTGAGGTGGCTGCCATAATACAAATATTCAGTAATATATTTTAAAGTTTGTGTTAAAATGGTATTCCCATTTATTTATTCTGATGCAGAAGAACTTAGGTACCTAATCTACCTTCATGATGAGATGATGAATGCAAAAAGTATTCATTTTACATTACATTTTACATTCATGAACCATATCACAATCAGCCGCCTTTAGGAATACAGTCCTGTGAGACACGGAATGTCTCCTTAGAGATGTTGACTACCCCGAATGCAGGGACTGGGCCCCTACCATAATTATTATCAAGGCAGCTGAATTTGCTGAGCAGTCTTAGTATGGTCATTTTATAGGTCAGAATAGGATTCTCGCTTTCAGGTCTATGCTCACCATATTTTTTTCTTTTTGAAATGTAGGTCTGATATAACATATCCTAATGCTAAAGAGGATTATGAGAATAATTTGTCCTCACATCTATGACCCTCTTTCGGTTTTTCTTTTTCTGGGGAATATGATTATTTTCTTTTGATCACAGGCTGATGGATTGAACAGCTGTCCTCACCTTTGTAAGATTCTACTATTAACCAACGGAGTGAATCTCCAGAATCTGCCAAGTTTCTTCTCTAACTTCCCTGAATTTTCTCACTAAAGATTATTGGAAATGAAACTGAAAATATCAGGTAAAAAGAAGAAGAAAATAGTATATTGCACATATTCTAACGGGCTACAAGAGAAGGCACTGCATGGAATATAGAGAGATGTTGCAAGCAAGCTGATGGACTAATTTACAGGTCATGAATTCTCTATAAATGCCACATATATACCAAAATGTACAATAAATCACTTATTAAAATAATCCATTATATAATACAATAAAAATGACCACCATACAAGATACTTTCTGAGAATTACTGTCCAACTAGTGTAAAAGCCCTTGTCTCAACACCTATCAAATGGTCACTATTGATTAGGGAATAACCTATAATAATATGTTATCAATAAAACATAGTACACATTTGAAAAAAGCTAATGAATTTATGTTAAGTATCAGTCTCTGTCTCCAACTAGCGCTCCTGTTGAGGAGAAGAACCTGTTTTGATGGTCCTCTCATGGAGTCTAATATAGCTGTAGGTCCATCATAGCCCTCTAAAAACCCACTTAACTGATATTTTACTAAGGCTGTATCACAATATTTTGCCTTGCACTATCATCCACTTTTTCCTCAGCCATCCTTTTCCAAAGCTTCATTCTCACAGGTCACTTTTCAGCTGCCCTGTGACATATGAAGCAAGAAGCAAGACAACTCAGCACTGGTGGCAGAAGTTGAATGTAACTAGTTGCATCATAAAGAGACATTTCTTTGCCCATACTAAAGGATCCATAGGATAGAGGCCAGCAGATTAGTTTATAGTGATATTAGCATGACTGATCCAAGCTGTCCCCATACAACAACTGATTTGAGTTCCTCCCGCTGTGAGAAATTCCCAGATATTTTGTGGAGAAAATCATCTTATTTGAATAGCCATTTCTGGGGTAGCAGAGCAGGATCTTGAGGTGACAAGTGAAAGATATTTCTTGGTAATGAGAGTTAATGTGAATGTTATAGGACTGTCAATTACAGGGCCGGCTCCAGGGTTTTTGCCGCCCCAAGCGGCTGAAAAAAAAAAGCAGCCGCGATCGTGATCAGTGGCAGTTCCACCGCGCCGCTTTCTTCTTCAGTGGCAATTCAGCGGCGGATCTCTCGGTCCCTCTTGGAGCAAAGGACCCGCCGTCGAATTGCCGCCGAAGAGCCCGATGTGACGCCCCCTCCCTTTGGCCGCCCCAAGCACCTGCTTGCTGGGCTGGTGCCTGGAGCCGGCCCTGGTCAATTAATTGCAGTTAACGCATGCGATTAACTCAAAACAAAGTAATGCTTTTTAAAAAAAAAACACACAAGTGTTAATCGCACACGTCTGGAGATGGAATTCGGTGGCGACTGGGTGGGGAGGTAGGTATTAGTTGTGGCAGTGAGTAGGAGGTGGCCAGGAACAAGTGACTGTGGGCAATTTGGCAAAGCCTGTTAAACACCTTCTGGGGGGACAGAGGAGCCCGATCCCCTACTGACTGCACCATCCCCTTTCCGCTGGACAGGGCCGGCCTTAGGGGTGGGTGAGGAGGGCCACTGCCTGGGCACTGTGCTCAGGTGGGCACCTTTGCATCCCTCCAGGGCTGGGTGCTCCTTCTCTCGCTGCCCTGCTTCACTGCTGCTCCTGCCTCTTCCCCCCACCATGGAGCCTGCCTCCTGTCTGCTGTGGAGAGTGGGGGCATGGTGAGGGTTGATGTCTGTGTATCCCCTTCCCCCCGCCTATGTACCTAGTCCCTGACCCCAGCTCAGCGGTGAACAGGGGGAACCTGTCTGCTGCTGGCTCAGGAGTGAGTGCTGCCGACAGCAGCTGTTGCTGGCTGAAAAAGCGTTCAGGTTCCTGAGTGCTCTGCGTAAAGAGACAGTGCTCTTGCAACACAAACACACACACACACACACACACTTCCCCAACACACACACAAATGCAAATATTTGTAATAAAAATAATAATATGAAGTGAGTATTGTACACTTTGTATTGTGTGTTGTAATTGAAATCAGTCTATTTGAAAATGTAGAAAACATCCAAAATGTTTAAATAAATGGCATTTTATTATTGTTCAACAGTGGGATTAAAACTGTGATTAATCATGATTATTTTTTAATCATTTGACAGCCCTAGAATATTATAGTTTAAAAATGAAAATCCATAACCTATTATTTTACCACATCAACAAAGATAAGCAGTCACTGATAGGCAAATATGTATAAAACTAATCTATATACCAGCTCACTAACAGAAGACTCAATATGAGTGAAATATGAGGGCATTTCCTAAGTAAACTGAAAGGGTGGTTATAGTACACATTGTAGATTATGAATATTTTATTTATAATCTAATTACACATTATATGTTTACTAGTGTTTATTATTATTTTGTGGTGTTCAGAATTAGAGGACAAAAAAATCTAATACCAATTACCCAGGTTGTCATACCAATTATAGTAATAAATTCTTTATCTGTGCTTATTAAAAAAGTTGGCACAAAAATTAACAAATACATCAAAATGGTTGGAATTTGCCTTTTCATGATTTTTTAAAAAAAGCCTGGTTTAGTAGTGTGATTTGATTTAGAGTAGGATACTGTTTATCCAAAGTACGTTGGATTGTTCAGATAATCAGGAGTTTGCATAGTCAAGAGTCAATCAAAAAATCAGTAAAGGGACATAAGTATTGTAAAAACTAGCATTGTATCTTTTTTATACACTGTATGGCTATAAAATTAATGGAAATAGTTCAGAAAAAGTAGAGCATTTTATATTTTGTGATACATAAAGTTAAATCCCATAACAATATAGTTCATTTTCATGGGGTGGGGGGCGGGATAGTGAGACTGAAGACTGGATGTTGAAATGTCTGTAGGAGAGTAATTCAAACTGGATGACAGCCACTCTGTCTACTATCCATATACAGAATAAATGTTTTCATACAATCAGAAATCTCCTGGGGCTAAACTCAGAGGTGATTCATATAGCTGTATAAACTGGATCCCCTTAAACTAACGTATATTCCCTTATACTGTGTTAGGCCTGCTTATACCCCCTAAACCTGTGTGTGAGGGAGTTTTAAATGTATTAAGTATCAGAGGGGTAGTCGTGTTAGTCTGGATCTGTTAAAGCAGCAAAGAGTCCTGTGGCACCTTATAGACTAACAGACTTTTAAATTTATTAGTATTTTTATGACGGTAGTGCCCAGTCAAGATTGGCGTTAGATGCGAAAGAGCCAGAAGAAAGTCTAAGTTAAAGTAGGATGGAGTTAACCATCTTCTTGTTCCTCACTGTGTAAGTTTAAGACATCAGACTGACCTCACCACATTCAGAGTGAGAGGACAGGCATATCCTTTTGCATAGCTTTCCCTCACTAATAATCCCAAGAATAATTGGGTATAGATAGATTGACAGAAGATGAACAAAAAGTAGTAGTGTGACACGGTGATCTGCCCCTTTAATAGACTAGGGGAGGGTGGTGGGTGGCAGGGGATCTACCAACCCTGCCCCAGAGAGAGGCCCAGCAGACAGGTGCTGGGAGTCCGCTGACACACCTGATCAGCCCCTCATGGATTATCCCACACTCTCAGCCTGGACAATATAAAGGAGAACTCAGCTCCATTGGGACTGAGCCACAGTTAGAAGAGAGGATTCTCTCTGGTAATCAGAGCAGGAGGCTGCAGGCAGGCAGACCCTGTGGATCCCCGTCTCCCCAAGGTAAAAAAGGGCTGTACATAGTGGATGCCAGAGGACCCCAGTCTGAACCATACCAGACTGTTGTTTGTGTTACCTTTAGCACACTTTACTATCTTTGTTTGTGAAGACAATAAATAGAGCCCTGCAGAAAAGGACAGAAACCTAACCTAGGTGTGGCTGACTGTGTACCCCCTGCTGGTGCCTAGTGCCAACAGTGTACAAATAGGAAGGAGAAGAAACTACAAGCTTACATCACAACAGCGCTTATTAGGAGGAGCTGGAGAATGTAGTATTCTAAGTTTTTGGGGTAAAGTGAAAAATCCATTTTCTCACTGCAACAGCTAGAAGGAAGAAATGAACATAATGGATAAATACCTTAAAAGCAGCATGCAATTAACAAATTGACAATGAACAAATTAACAAACAAAACTGACAAATTAACAAATTGGAAAACTGATAAACTGACAAATTGGCAGATTGCTTGGTAGACAGGGAGACATGCTGGTTGTTCGTTAAAAAGGGAGTTCAGATACTGAAGGTTGAGATAATTGATTCAAGACCCCTGTAGCTACAGATAATTTTTGCCATCTGAATGGAATGTTAAGAAAGGAGTATGGCCTACTAATTTGAGAAAGGGATTGGGAATCAAAACCATGGGATTCTATTTACAACTCTGTCATTGGACAAGTTGCTCAGTTTTCCAGTACCTCTGTGTACTGACCTGTGAAATGGATATAATAATACACTATATTTCTTTCCCAATCATGAAGTAGAAATGTAAAAATGTTAAGCTACTTTGAAAGTCTGACAATTGAGACATGTACCGAGAGAGTATAATTACTTGTTTATTGGTACACAGTAGAATCCTGTTAATTGAGACTCTTTCCCTATATTGGCTCCTCATAGTAGTACCTGCAGCTGTAAGTGTGGAGGGCAGCCATTATCAAAGGTACAGAAGTTAATGTACCAAGGTTCAAATAGTATGGGGTAATAGTGAACTCGTTGATATACTATATACCTACCTACATCATGTGCAAGAATTAAATTAATATTAATAAAGAACTTGAATATTCTTGGGTAAAATATTACTACTACAACTTTACACATACTATATACATAGCATTTGTCATCCAGGAATATGAACGAGCTTTATAAAGGTGCATAATTATTATTATCCCTCTTTTAGAAATGGGAAAACTAACCCACAAAAAGTATATCATGCCTGGCCCTTACACGGCTATCCAGTGGTGTACAGTGCAAGGCAGTGCTAGGCATGCTCTCTCTGTGCTGGGAAACACTGGAAGGCAATTTACATCCTTGGAAGAGACAGCCTTCCTCTTGCTGTGGTGTGGCTTCCCTCCACCCCTCATGGTGGGCTAAAGGCAAGATTGATCCTTACATTATTTGTCCAAAGTCACACAGCAAATCAGTGACAGCATTGGGAACAGAATGTATATTTCCTAATTTCTAGTTCTCAGTTCTAACCGGGATGCCCACTAGATCAATGTGAGCCCAGTTGTCAGGTGGTATAAATTGGATCAGTGATTCAAAGGAAGACTGTTACTTTACATCAGCTGAGAATTAGGTCTGTCTCTGCAAAGGAGATGCTATGTAAGTGCAAAGTACTACTAATGACTCATACTTGTTCTTAAAATGTATTCTATACAACTGATCGGGGGATGTTGTCAAGAGAGAGAGTTTAGAAACTGGAATAAACATTCCTTTTTTTAAAGAAAAGGGTGAAATTACTTAAAATTAACGTTTTATAAAATTCTTCAGTTTTTGTTGATCAAGCCTAATTTTTTCTTTTCTTGAGGGAAAAAAAGCTGTTGAGAAGGAAATAGGGACTGTGGGATGGAGATATAGGATATATATATAAGCAAAATAGATTACGGGATGAAAAACATCAAGAGAAGCAACAAGTTTTTTAAAAAAGAGGATTACTCATGAGAGAAAAGAAAATATACCAAGGGCTGTATCCACAAAGGGATTTAAGTACTTAATTGCCAGTATAGGTGTCAAAGGCCATGTCTACATTATGGAAGCTACAGCAGCACAACTAGGACATCATAACTATGCCACGTTAGCACCCATAATGTAGATACAACCTACAAAGATGGAAGGGTTTTTTCTGTCACTAATAATAACTCTGCCTCCACAAGTGATGGTAGTGAGGCTGGTGGAAGTATTCTTTTGTTGACCTAGTTGCATCTATGCAACGGGTTTAGATTGGCATAGATAGCTGCAGTGCTCAGGGATCTGGATTTTTTGAAGTAATTTTTAAATGTGGAACAGATCTAAATCCAAAATTTAAATCTTCAAAACTTCTGCTCAGCCTGAGTTTCTGCCAGTGGGTATGGTCACAGCTGCCTAAATTCTGATGGCCAACCTAGCTCCTGGCAGGATTCAACAAACTAGGCATTCCCCACTTATCTCGCCTGTGGGGCCTGGCCTGGTAGGCATGCTCAGATGTCACTTTTGAGTCTGTCTACTAGACTGGGCCCTACAGAAAATGATGTTGGTGGTGACAACAGCCCAGTGGTTAGAACACTTACTCATGAAATGGGACACCCAGGTTCAGTTCCCCCATTGTGCCTATTGTGTGTGGGGGTGGGTGGGTAGGACTTGATCCTAGGTCTCTTATCTGCCAGGTGAGTGCCCTGACCACTGGATATTGTAGGTTAGAGCTTTCTAGTCTCTCCTGCTGAAGCTGTTCTCCTTTATTTGTATAAAATATTTAAATATTCATTGGGGCACAGAGCATGAGAATTACTCAATAACCCAGTAGTTATGCCAGTCCCTTGGGACGTAGGAGAGCTAGTTTCAAGTCCTAGATCCAGGGAATATTGATTTATACAAAGTGAATCAGCTTACACAAGAGAGCTTGAGAAAGTCCCATCCAGAATACCCTGTAGCTCAATGGTTAGGGCACTCACATGAGATACCTGGTGTCATAAACAGATAGTTAAGGGTTAATGTCTCTTTTACCTGTAAAGGGTTAAGAAGCTCATTAAACCTGGCTGACACCTGACCAGAGGACCAATGAAGGGACAAGATACTTTCAAATCTCGTTGGCGGGAAGTCTTTGTTTGTGTTCTTCGGTTGGGGGTTGTTCGTTCTCCGGATGGAGAGGGACCAGACGTCAATCCAGGCTCTCCAAATCTTTCTGAATCAGTCTCATGTTTTAAATTTGTAAGTACCTAGTCAGGAAGGCGTGTTAGTCTTCTGTTTGTTTTCTCAACCTGTAAATGTTTCTTTTGCTGGAAGGATTTTTACCTCTGTTTGCTGTAACTTTGAACCTGAGGTTAGGGGGGATTTCTCTGGCAATATAAATTTAAGAACCCTATATGCATTTCCCATCCTGATTTTACAGAGATAATTTTTACCTTTTCTTTTTCTTTAATTAAAAGCTTTCTTTTTAAGAACCTGATTGATTTTTCTTTGTTTTAAGATCCAAGGAGTTGGGTCTGGACTCACCAGGAGTTGGTGGGGGAGGGGGAAAGGAGGGGGAATGGTTAATTCCTCTTTGTTTTAAGATCCAAGGAGTTTGGATCTGTGTAAAGCCTCTCAAGGTAACCCAGGGAGGGGAAAGTCTGGGGGGAAAAGGAGGGGGGAATGGTTAATTTCTCTTTGTGCTAAGATCTAAGGGATTTGGGTTTTGGGTTCCCCAGGGAAGGTTTGGGGGGAATGGAAAGTGTACCAAAACACTATATTTTTGGTTGGTGGCAGCGCTATCAGATCTAAGCTAGGAATTAAGCTTAGAAGGGTACATGCAGGTCCCCACATTTGTACTCTAAAGTTCAGAGTGGGAGAGGAAACCTTGACACCTGGGTTCAAGTCCCTGGTCACATCAGACAGAGTGGAGATTTGAGCCTCAATCTCCCACATCTTGGGGAGTGCTCCGACCACTGGGCTATAGGATAAAGTGGAGGGGGCATTGTATCAGAAAGGACTGACATGGAATAAGCACCCAACTCCAGGAGATAGTTGATGCCTAGAATGTCAAGTGGAAAGAAGTCCCTTCCTCTGGTCTGGAGTTACAGGATTAACTCCCTTTGAGGGGTGGGACTACACCCCTCTCCCTGGCATTTTGCTATTAGCTAGCTTAGGCGGTTCCTTACTCAGCAGGCTGTTTTTTGTGAATCCCATTCTTAGTCACCTAACACTCATTTGATGTAGTGCTGGCCAAATGGGTACGTTCCTGATATCACTGAAATCAATGTGTTTTGCCTTTAATTTCTATGGGAGAAAAAGGAGATTCTGGGAAATAATGATATCCCTGATTAACAAGAACACACTGTCATTTGGCTAAATTGTTTCCCTGGGAGATGTCCCAATTAAGCAGGTTCTCCAATTAAGTGCATCCCGTTTAAATGGAGACCATTGTGTTTTATTCTACAAATAAAGTATGCAGTATAACAAATGTAATACAGAAATAACATCAAAGAAACCAGTTAGTCTTTTAGTTGAATACGAAGTTTAATTCAATGATTTTAATCTATTGTTCAATTATCTTTTTCAGGGTAATTGGTTCACAACTGAATAACCATTCCCTGCAGAAACTTGAAAATTCTGTTAATTGTTTCACTGGCTGTAGGAGCATGTTTTTTGCCTTCTCTGCTAACTCTTTTGTATTAACTGCCAAGTAGTTATTGATGACTTTTTTTGAAGCTGCCATGGCAAGAACTGTAATACATTGCTCTTTTGCAAGGTCATATATCAGCTCAAAGATCTCCAGTTATAAAGACTGCTTAAATCTGTCATTAACATACTAGGTTGCCTAAGAATCTTGCCCTCTGTGCATTTCTTTCCCTCTCTCCTTTAAGTTATGAGCTTTCATTATTGTCAAAAGCCATAGGAAAACACATTTTGAAAAATCAGTCCTGATAAGTCTTATAGATAAAAAAGGTGAACAGGTCACAGAAGAAAAGTATATGGGAACCTCAATTTGCATTATTGACTGCCACTATCTCAGAAGACTCTCTTTAAAGTGCCTGACAGCTTTTTCCCTGGTAACAGTATGTAAATGAGAAAAGTATTGAGGTTATGCACTCATTTCACCTCACACAAAGCCAATGTCTTTGTACAGCCATTGGGTGTCAGGAAGAGCAGACAGGAACAAGTTGTCCTTTTCACCTATACACAGTCCTTGAGGAGTTATAATTACAGTGAGAAAATATAACTTTTCAGGTTGCCCATGACCATCAGTGTATCTACAAGGCTTCCCTTGTGATATGCTTCACCTACAGGAAAAGTGATAGGTTTGATTATCACCGTCTTGTGGCGCTTCCCTGATATCCTGAATAAAAGAAAAAGCAGAGAAGTCAAATGAACACATTGTGAGGAAATTGCCAATACTCTTACCTCACCAGTTGATGGCCTGGGAGGACACTGTACACATCTTTTTTTTATTCACTGATGGAAAAGTGTCTCCTAAATGACCTCTTCCCTTTTTTTTGGCCTCATAGGTTACCATACTATTCAGATGGCCTGCAACAGATAAAGTGGGAAGGAAAATAGTTAGAGTGCCAAAAGGGAAAGTTTGCACTCTGAGCCTCACCAACATAATTTTCCTTCTTCTTCATATATCTTGTGCTGTGACTGTGCAAGAGGAAACTTTTCTATGTCTCCTGCATGTCCAAAGAAGCAGGTAAGGTTTATTGAGCTTAAGAGAAGAGGAAAAAATGAAATGGCTTTCTTTACTTGGATCATAGTTCCTATTCCTGCCCTATTCTGTAAATGCTTTGTTTAAGTCAATACTATGCTGATATTCCAGTTTACACTGTGGCCTCTTCAAATCTCATGGGCTAATGGTTTAATACTTGGATGAGGGAGCACCAAGAACAGTTAGCTACTTCTGAAAGTGATCATTTAGAACATGTTTCAGAGAGGTAGAATACACTAAGAAACTGCACCATCTACTCAGGACACTTCCTACACTAACACAGGAACAAATCAACGTACCCTTAGATCCCCAACCGGGGTTATTCTATCTTCTACCCAAGATCCACAGACCTGGAAATCCTGGATGCCCCATCATCTCTGGAATTGGCACTGTCACTGAAGGACTTTCCGGATATCTGGACTCTCTACTCAGACCCTACGCCACAGCACTCCCAGCTATCTCTGTGACACCACTGATTTCCTAAGAAAACTACAATGCATTGGTGATCTTCCAGAAAACACCATCCTAGCCACCATGGATGTGGAGGCTCTCTACATGAACATCCCCACGCAGATGGAATTCAAGCTGTAAGGAACAGTATCCTTGATGATGCCACAGCACAACTGGTTGCTGAGCTCTGTGACTTTATCCTCAAGCACAATTATTTCAAATTTGGTGACAATATATACCTCCAGATCAGTGGCATCGCTATGGGAACCCACATGGCCCCACAATATACTAACATTTTTATGGCTGACCTGGAACAATGCTTCCTCAGCTCTCGTCCACTCACGCCCCTTCTCCTCAGCCTGGACCAATCTACATGGGAGGTCCACTTCCTAGACACCATGGTACAAATAAGTGATGGTCACATTAACACCACCCTATACTGAAAACACACCGACCGCTATGCCTACCTTCATGCTTCCAGCTTCCATCCCGGACACACCACACGATCCATCGTCTACAGCCAAGCACTGAGATACAACTGCATTTGCTCCAACCCCTCAGACAGAGATCAACACCTACAAGATCTTCACCAAGCATTCTCAAAACTACGATACCCGTACGAGGAAAAAAGGAAACAAAGCAACAGAGCCAGAAGTGTACCCAGAAGCCTCCTGCTGCAAGACAAGCCCAAGAAAGAAACCAACAGAACTCCATTGGCCATCACCTACAGTCCTCAGCTAAAACCTCTCCAACGCATCCTCAGTGATCTACAACCCATCCTGGACAACAATCCCTTGCTTTCACAGGCCTTGGGAGGCAGGCCAGTCCTCGCCCACAGACAACCCACCAACCTTTAGCAATTTCTCACCAGCAAACACACATCGCACCATAGTAACTCTAACTCAGGAACCAATCCATGCAACAAACTTTGATGCCACCCCTGCCCACATATCTACACCAGCGACACCATCACAGGACCTAACCAAATCAGCCACACCATCACCGGTTCATTCACCTGCACATCCACCAATGTAATATATGCATCATGTGCCAGCAATGCTCTTCTGCTATGTACATCGGCAAAACTGGACAGTCCCTACAGAAAAGGATAAATGGACACAAGTCAGATATTAGGAATGGCAATATACAAAATCCTGTAGGAGAACACTTCAATCTCCCTGGACACACAATAGCAGATTTAAAGGTAGCCATCTTGCAGCAAAAAAACGTCAGGACCAGACTTCGAAGAGAAACTGCTGAGCTTCAGTTCATTTGCAAATTTGACACCATCAGCTCAGGATTAAACAAAGACTGTGAATGGCTAGCCAACTACAAAAGCAGTTTCTCCTCCCTTGGTGTTCACACTGCAACTACTAGAAGAGGGACTCATCCTCCCTGATTGAACTAACCTTGTTATCTCTAGACTGATTCTTGCCTGCATAATTATACCTGCCTCTGGAAATTTCCACTACATGCATCTGATGAAGTGAGTATTCACCCACGAAAGCTTATGCTCCAAAACGTCTGTTAGTCTATAAGGTGACACAGGACTCTTTGTTGCATTTAGAACATGTCACTCGTTACTCCAAGTCAGTTCTGAACTAGTTGGAGGACAGTGGCTGATGGAGACACCATTTTTCAGATGAGGTGCAAAATCATTATCTGAATCCTTTGTAGTTATTAAAGTTCTCAGGACACCTTTCAGAAGGCTATTAACTGGGGTTTCTTGGTGACATTCCTAGCTGAGTAATTATATATTTCTTACATAAATTCTTCCTGTGATTTCATTTGATTTGGAACATTCTCAGGACTTAGCAATTAGGATGGAAGAATCCCAGGTATTGCTACAGGCTGTGGATTGACTAGCTAAGTGGTAGTTCTGCAGAAAAGGACCTGGGGATTATAGTGGATGAGAAGCTGGATATGTGTCAACAGTGTGCCCTTGTCGCCAAGAAGGCTAACCTCATACTGGGCTGCATTAGTAGGAGCATTGCCAGCAGATTGAGAGAAGTGATTATTCCCCTCTATTCAGCATTGGTGAGGCCACATCTGGAATATTGCATCCAGTTTTGGGCCCCCATTACAGAAAAGATGTGGACAAATTGGAGAGAGGCCAGTGGAGGGCAATGAAAATGATCAGGGGGCTGGGGCATATGATTTATGAGGAGAGGCTGCAGTGACTGGGCTTATTTAGTCTGTAGAAGAGAAGAGTAAGGGGGATTTTGATAGCAGCCTTCAACTACTGAAGGGGGGTTCCAAAGAGGATGGAGCGAGGCTGTTCTCGGTGGTGGCAGATGACAGAACCAGGAGCAATGGTCTCAAGTTGCAGTGGGGGATATCTCCTGGATATTAGGAAAAACTATTTCACTAGGAGGGTGATGAAGCAAGGGAATGGGTTACCTAGGAAGGTGATGGAATCTCCATCCTTAGAGGTTTTTAAGGCCTGGCTTGACAAAGCCCTGGCTGGGATGATTTAGTTGGGGTTGGTCCTGGTCCTGGGGGTGGACTAGATGATCTTCTGAAGTCTCTTCCAACCCTAATCTTCCATGATTCTCTGACTGTCAAATACTGCATAAGGTTGTTCAGCACAGTTTAAGGGTTCCTGTTCACCACAAAGCTGCCTACTTTTCAGAGATGGAAGAAATGATCCTTGTGCAGAGTTTATATTTCAGAATGTCTTTAGAATTCAGTCAGAGTATTGTCATTGACTGCAGTGGGGGCCAGCTCGGGCCCTAACTTTGAAAATCATATTGGTATTCAAGGAATTATTTAAATATAAGGTAATAAAATATTAATAGAGACAGCATTTAAAGGAGCTTCATGTCCTTTTGAACTTTAAAAATTTGGGTACATTTAGTTAAATGCTAATATATAGCCCTCTGTCTACTGAAGCATATAGAGCTCTGATGACTTATGCCAGCTGAGGATCTGACCCATTAAAAGTTATTTAAAATTGCAATAACACTGATTAAGTTAACAGTATGATATTATTTCCATTATTTATTCCTCTGATTTGGCTGACAAAATTTAACTTTGATCTCAGATTTGTTCTACATGTTAAAAAGCTATAAGCAAAGAGTCATAATTTAAAAAATATGATTGGTATAGTTTACAATGATTGGATTGTGGGAAAAGTGACAATAATATAAATGGGTACATTTTCAGAAGGGTTGATGTCCAATCTCCTTTTCTGTGAACAAAAATTTGGGACTGCCAAATAAATTATTGTTGTAAAGCTCAATACTTAGACCTCTAGCTTCTTGATTTGTGCAATCAGAATATCAAGCAATTAAATTTGTGGGGGCACAAATTTTTCTGGTGCAACTTGTGCTCCAAAATTATGGTCCAAAGCATTTAGGGTGAAAATATCAAAAGTGCCTGAGGGAGTTGGAGCCCTGATTCTTCATAGAAGTCAATGGGAGCAGGATTGAGCCATAAGTACCCAACTCCCATTGAATTTTCTAACTCCCGTTAGCTGTTTTTGAAAATCCTACCCTCAAATATTGATAACAATTTTAAAAAGAAACTAAAGGAAAAAAGCTTACTGCTAATAGAATGTTAAGGCTACAGACTGAAGCACTCAAAAGTAATGAAATCCAAAAGTGAAGGAGTTACATTTGGACCCACCAGTGATGGAGATAGACACAGGAGGAGCTGGATTCAAACAGCCTTCTGCTGTGGTGGAATTATTGTTCCAGCAACAAACAGGAACAAATGGAAATGAGGCTCTGCTCTGTGTACAGAGTGCCTAATCTTTTAAGGAGCAGGCCAGCACATTCCCCCATCCTACTTTAAAGTATTTTCCAAATATATACATACATTATCATTTACATGGCTTACACTGTATAACCTAACTAAAACTTGCGGATGGACTACTATCACAGACTTTCATGTTGGGATCATTCTGCCCTGGAATGGCAACTCACTACCTAAACAACTTACAAGTTTAGGTGCAGCATGGGTCTTCACACTCTCTTGGGATGACATTGTGATGGTGATGTGGCATTGTTGTGGACAAGAGGAACCACTGGTGGTAAGGAATCAGCCGGTCTGATATGAAAGTTTCTTCCAATAAGTTATTGACATTAGGAGTTGTAACACAAAGAGGAACAGAAAATCCAGCTGAACATCCCCAGACTCTGGTACTTGTTGAGGCTGCAACTCGTTTGTATGTTGGTTACATAAAGTACCATTGGATAGTTTCACTGTGACCAAAACAGGTCCTCTTCCTTTTACAAGTTCTCCAAGTACCCATTTAACTCCTCAACCACAGTTGCGAGTCCACACTAAGTCTTCTACTTGAAAAGAATACTGACAGGTTTCATGTGGAACAATTTGAAAAGACTGGGATTTGGCTACCTATGAGGCAACACCAGTATGTAGAAGGTCCAAACAGGCATGCAAAGATTGCTTCAATAGAAGACTTGCAGGTGACTCCTGGGTAGTAGCATGTGGTGTATTCCTGCAGACAAGCAAGAAATTGTCCAATTTCCGCTGATGACTCAAAATACACTTATCAGCTTTTAAGATGATTTAGAATCATAGAATCATAGAATATCAGGGTTGGAAGGGACCTCAGGAGGTCATCTAGTCCAACCCCTGCTCAAAGCAGGACCAATCCCCAACTAAATCATCCCAGCCAGGGCTTTGTCAAGCCTGACCTTAAAAACCTCTAAGGAAGGAGATTCCACCACCTCCCTAGGTAATCCATTCCAGTGCTTCACCATCCTCCTAGTGAAAAAGTTTTTCCTAATATCCAACCTAAACCTCCCCCCACTGCAACTTGAGACCATTACTCCTTGTTCTGTCATCTGCTACCACTGAGAACAGTCTAGATCCATCCTCTTTGGAACCCCCTTTCAGATAGTTGAAAGCAGCTATCAAATTCCCCCTCATTCTTCTCTTCTGCAGACTAAACAATCCCAGTTCCCTCAGCCTCTCCTCATAAGTCATGTGCTCCAGCCCCCTAATCATTTTTGTTGCCCTCCACTGGACTCTTTCCAATTTTTTCACTTCCTTTTTGTACTGTAGGGCCCAAAACTGGGCACAGTACTCTTAGATGAGGCCTCACCAATGTTTAGTTGGTCCTGCTTTGAGCAGGGGTTGGACTAGATGACCTCCTGAGGTCTCTTCCAACCCCAATCTTCTATGATTCTACGATTCTAAGACAGGCTTGAGTTTCCACACAAAGTATTATGCTAGCTGATTTGTAGCAGGATGGTGTGGAGAAGAATGAATGTGCTGAACTGAATGTGAAGCTAGGAACATACATGGGACACGTAGTTTGGTTAGGGCATCCAATTCTTAAAGAAGAATCAGGACATCAGACACCCGAACTACAACTCCCATAAGGCACTACAGCATCTCAGGCTGACACAATACTGAAATATTCCAAAATGAAAAGTTTTTTCAATTTGGTTTGCCAAATTTAAGGGAAACATTTCAATGCAGGAATGTTAACATTTTGTTTAAAAATTTTCCAGAACCTTTGTTCTGAGAATTATTTTGATATTTCAACTTTCTGTTCTAATTGAGGATGAAAGTAAATGTCAAAATGTCAGAATTTCCCATTGGAAAGAAATTCCGATTGTGTACCATCTCTAATATTTACATTCAGTTATCTACCTATCTATTGGCCTTTACAACATGGACCACCACTTGAGAAATCTCAAAATAAGAATCATAGTAAAATGTTTGAGATATGTGAAACAGCCCATACAATTCTAGAAAATGGTTTGGGGCCTGATTAGTGCCCATAAAATCAAGAAGAGTAATCCTATTTACTTCAGTGGGCACTGAAATTTTTGTAACAGAAATATCTGTCACAAATAAATTTCTAGTTAAAAGCACATACTGTACTCTGTGTCACAATACTGCCAACACATCTAGGTTTGTATAACAAATTTAACTGTATTTAGTCACTACAGGGTATATTAATTCATAATTAGATATTTATTTTATGATAGAAGAATGACTGACTCCTTCCTTTCAACAGGTTCATACATAAATGACAAGTTTTTAAAACATATAGTATTACATATTTTTCAAAACTGTGAGCCTGATTCTCATTTACACCAAGGTCCCTTTGTGGCTGTACGACTCATCCCCTGCAACCAAGCAGTGAGACCATGGTGTATCATGGGAGAGGCAGTCCAACCAGGGAACCTGGCCTATGGAAAACAATGGGAGCACGAGGTACCATGGCAGCATTTCAAAAAAAAAAACATTTCACCAAAACCTTCTGTGCAAAATTTTCACCGGGATTTTTTTTTCATTGACATTTTCCCTGGACCTCTGCCTCCATTTTCTGACCAACTATCCTGCTGGACACTTTCTACTCCCTACTCCCCACTTCCTTACCCCAAAACTCCCCTGGGCTCCTGAGGGATGCAGGGAGAGCTCTGCCATCCCTGCAGGCAGCTTTGATTGGCTGCTCTTCCCCTGGAGCCTGAGAGTGAAGAAGGTGGCACAACTGAAAACCCCATGAGGACTGGAGGTTCTCATGCTATCAAGAAACTGAGTCTTTGAGGGGCTAAAAAATTTATGATTAAATTGTGAGAGTTGGCAACACTGCTAAGCAGGGCTGGCTCCAGGCCCCAGAGGAGGAAGCATGTGCCTGGGGCAGCACATGCTAAGGGGCGGCATTCTGTCCATTCTTGGGGCTGCACAGTCCGAGCAGCTTATTATTATTATTTTTTTTTGCTTAGGGCGGCAAAAATGGTAGAGCCGGCCTTGCTGCTAAGAACCCTGCACCGAGTATGGTGAGCCAGCTAGGAAGGCCGGGTGGAAGATTTGTGTTGCTTTGAAACTTATGCTAACAAATGAGACTCACGAAAACGGAGAATTACTGAGAAAACACTCGCAGCATGGAATGAGGAAGAAGAGGAAATTGAGGCAATAGATGGGCCAGAAGCCAGAGTGGGTAAGTCCCTGCTTCAGGGTCCATACTATCTCATTAATTTAACAGTGGTGTGCAACTGATAACTTTTGTAATTAAATTACTAGATGAAAAACTGGTTATTTATGACTAATAAGCCGTCACATATTATTTACTTTTTTTACTCCTTGTGAAACATTCTTTTCCCACTCTGAACAGAAATAACTGCTGAATCTGCTAGATAAAAACATAAGAACAGCCATACTGGGTCAGAACAAAGGTCCATCCAGCCTAGAATCCTGTCTTCTGACAGTGGTCAATGCCAGGTGCCCCAGAGGGAATAGACAGAACAGGTAATCATCAAATGATCCATGCCCTGTCATCCATTCCCAGTTTCTGGCAAACAGAAGAACAGAAGCTGTGATAAGTTCTTCAATTGTTAAAATTTTAATGGAACCAAACCATGATTATTCCTTCAGATTTACTACAGTCACTTATCTTTTGAGTGAATAAAGTGCTATTAATTGCATTTATATGCTTTAAATGAAGTACGTTCGATGCTTTTAGCTGATGACTTTCCAGCTAATTTGCATTATAATGAATAAAATCCTAAAGATCTAAAATATGGAGGAGAACTAATGTGGTCAATATGCAAATATATATATAAATTAGATATTGTATAATTTCACTTTAAAAGGCAGACAATGAAGAAAACTGTAAAACTTAATTAAAATTAACATTTTATTGCCCTGAATTCCAGCAAATCCAACATCAATTAACATACTCTTTGCAGTACAAAGTTTACTTTTCCTTGCCTGTTATATTAGGAGTATTTAAACTGTGATGAGTACCACACAGGCTAAATTCCAAATCACTTGCATTCTCATTTTAATTGAATACTGTCCATAAGTTATCAGGTAGCAGCATTTCTTCCCTAACATATCTTGTTTAGTCTGTCTTACACAGCTTTTATAAAAATGTAAGGTGTAAGTCAATGATTCAAATTAAAGTAACAAATGCTATGATTTGTAAACTGTTATATACATGCTGTAGTATCAAAACTGATGTTATTGCTAAACAGTTGATTGTCTTAGATGCTATTTGCCATGGAAATGCAAACATTTATTAAAATCACTCTTGGATGGTGCATTCTTGTGAAGGAAAGCGATGTCAAGTTGCAAAATGTCATTTGTTATGAGCAGATTTTAATAGGAACAGTTATATCAAGACCCTTGAATTAAATATTGACAGAACAACCTTGGTAGATGAATTTATAAAAGCAGCATGGTGTCTGATTAATAATTAGCAGAATGATGTAGTCATGTTTCTTTGCATATGACAGCAAACAGACTATCAAGTTTATTTCCCTCATTTTAATTCATGTTATTTCCTAACATTTGAACCAGGACATTTCTCACTGAATTAGCAAACTGAGCTAATGCCTCTCTTAAGCAGTTCAAACATTTAGGTTTATTCTTATTTTGTTATTGAAGCCTGCTACAACTAATTCTGTCAGCACCAACATTCCTACAAAACCAACTCTTCTGAAGCCAGGTAGCGATGCTATCTAGAAATCAAGCTTTTGGAAGAACACAAAGCAATAGCACATGAGTGACTTTACCTGCTACAAAACAGGAAAGTATGTTAGTCAAAGCAAAATAGGATTCCTTTAATACAAGGAGATATCGTTCCCTTAGCAAAAGAAAACTGGCAAATCTACACAGTTCTCTTTCCTTTTAATAACTTTAACCTTTCATAAGAAGATTGAGAGTTTTCTGAATGGTGCTAGCTGTGTTCATAATAAAAATAATTAGAGACTAGCTGTTGCATTGATTTCAAGAAGGTAGGTAGTCTTAACATATTGTTTCTTTGGGAAAAAAACCCTGTTTCTTCTACTTAAAATGTCTCTCAGAGCAAATAATTATCCACTCTCTTTAACTTTACTTTGATGCCTCCTAAGTTTAATACATTCAATTCTGGGGTTATAGAAAAGAACAGTACAAGCCTGTGATTATGGTAAGCAAAACTTTTAAATAGATTTTGTTGTTCCTTATATTCATGCCTCACATATTTCCGTGTCTTATTTGTCTCCCACCTTCACGTCTGCTCCCCAGCATATAAAGCAACCATTGCCTACAGACACTGTACATCAGAGGAGTCAATTCACATAACAATATCAATAGTTGCTTGAGCTCCGTAAAAATTTCTTAACCTGGCTGATATATTCAGTAGAAAGGCTGACCTGCTGCAGAGTCCCAAAACCAAAATCAATAGTAGCTCTGCAATGTCAAGCTGAGAAGCCAACTGAAAAGAGGACAGCACATACAGATAAGCACCACTCTTCTGAAAGTGCACTCTTCCTGATTCTCAGAACCTTTTACCTGACTAGCAGCAAAAGCTCTGGACCGTGATAATGCTCTTGTGCAGCTCAGTGTGATGGAGTTTGAAGGGCTCAAGGCTTGTCTTCTGGACTGGGTTTAAAAATACTTTCAGGAATTGATAGTAGGAAAAGCCTTGTTGGCTTGAATCAAAGACAATGTCATTTGGTAGCGGTAAAATGTTGTTACCATATGAAAATTGTTTCGCTTATGTGAAATGAACAGAAGATTTCAGTCTATTTCATCATGAACACCATGATAACTTGCCTTAATTGATACCATTGTTAGCACACACATCAGAGAGGGAAAGACACTCAGGATGAGCTACTCTTTCATCTCCTATAGCTGACCCCTCCTGAGGAAGAGCTTTCTGTAAGCTCAAAACATATCGCCTCACGCACTTTGGCCCCCTCCAAAAGTCACTTTTGTGGGGGATGGCAGAGTCAGCAATAACAGGCATTTAACTTTGGACTGTCCAAAACATGGTGCCACACATAGTGGCTGCCCACCAACCCTACTATTTCTATGCCCCGACAGATACTTCCTCATTTTCAACTGATTTTCTGTTTCTTTCATCCTTTCTACAGCTGAAATCAGATGGGAGGATCTGTCACTCTGTGTGTGCAGTTTATGAGCCAGAACTGGCTCAGACCCTTTTTTGACTGTGGCTGCTTTTGGAAAAGCACCTTCGATATGCAGAATTGAAAGGCTTCTTTGTATAAAAAGAGGGTAGCCACGAAAAGGGTAATACCTCTTAACTAAACAAGGAAAGGACATCTCCTCATTTACAGAGAATGACTCTTCAACAGGGAATGATGACTTTCTAAAGATCAGGGCCCAAATCCTGTTTGCTTTATGCAGGCAAGGAGTCCCATTGATCAATGAACTACTCATCTGTATCAGGCTAGTAGGTTTTAGCCTACAGGTAATAATAATATAGCAGTTCAAATACTGTGAATTGGCCAGTGACTGCCACTACAGTTCTTTGGAAGTTCTTAGATTCTAGGCAGTCCTGTTACAATTCCCTGCCTGAATAACATTTCTTAGCTGATTCCTCTAGTGCAGGGTCGGCAACCTGTGGCACGCGTGCCAAAGGCGGCACACAAGCTGATTTCTAGTGGCATACTGCTGCCAGCCGGGGTCCCAGCCACCGGCCTCGCTCAGCCCACTGCTGGCCTGGATTACGGAACCCCAGACCAGCGGTGGGATGAGCCGCTCAGCCTGCTGCTGGTCTGGGGTCCTGGGCGCTGGGCCCTTGCTAGCCAGGGTCCCGGTCGCCAGCCCCTTGCCAGCTGGGGTCCCAGCTGCCGACCCCGCTCAGACCGCTGCCAGCCTGGATGGACAGAACCCGAGCTGGCTGCCAGCCCGGGTTCCGTCCATCCAGGCTGGCAGTGGGCTGAGCGGGGCCGGCGGCTGGGACCCTGATTGGTAGGGGCCAGCGGACAGAACCCCAGACTGGCAGTGGGCTGAGCAGCTCAGTCCGCTGCCAGTCTGGGGTTCTGTCTGCTGTCCCGCGCTGCCAGTCTGGCACGTGAAACCTTTTACTGGCACACGAAACCTTAAATTAATGAAGACTTGGTACACCACTTCCCAAAGGTTGCTGGCCTCTGCTCTAGTGTGATGCACTCTTCAAACAAAAGCTGTTTTTGACTTGGTCTGGGAGTTGTTAGAGGTCCAATCCTCTAGATTGGAGGTGCCCACAGAAAACTAATTTTAGCTAAGAGTAAAGATGAATCCTTTGGGGGAAGGAGAATTCCGTAATTATCCTCTGTTCTTAGGCCCTTATCCTACAAATACGCAGTCTTGCCCCAGAATTTAAAAATCACGAGTTAGGCCTAAAAAACCCATCACATTGGCCCCAAAATGAGATTTGAAAAAATTAAATTATGGTTCTTAGTCTGTCCTTCTGACTTGAACTCCCCTTTACCCACTCCCAGTGCATGTTTGAAGTGTTGCCAACTCATAAAGTTATGATGAGTAGGACAGTTTTTTATCCTTCTTCAGGAGCTCTCACTAGATGATCTAATTGAGATCTGGGCCCCATTGTGTTAGGCACTGTACAGTCACATCTTAAGAAAAAGTCTCTGCCTTGTCCAGTGCAAAGCAGAATGATGAGTTTGTGATATGGGACTAGCAGCTGGAACTGGGATGCGCCAGACTCATCCTACCAAACATCCTTTAGATTACAACAATTTTTAATCCCTGCTGTGCTCAGCAGGAGCCAAACTGGTGAGCTACAGGTGAATAGTACCCTGAAGTATCCAATCCCCCAGAAGTGCTAATGTTACTCCTTCCCAGAATAAGTCTTGCTGCCTGGAGAGATAAGTTTATTAGCTCAAGTTCTGACCTTTTCAGAGCTTAGGCAAGGTCTTCCACACTCTAGAAACACTCGCTAGGCAAAGTCTCCCCCATGTGACTCTCAGATTGAAGAACTCTGACTGCTGCACTCCATTTTTAAAGGGACAGCTCCAATTAACCACATATAAATAATAAAAATGGATCACTTGAATAATTGCACAATATCCAATTTCACTTCTATATATGCTGTTTTACAATATAAAGTGCCTCCAACAATTATTCCATGGTCTTAACGTAACTCACATGCTGCTACATAATACACGTTTGACTCTATTTCTCTCAAAGAAAGGGAGAGAAACAATGGGAAAGAGACATTGATTTTACCTTGAAACCACACCTCTATCCATGTGTCAGGTAGGACAACTCAGCTAGAAGGGTGCAGAAATAGGGTGTGGCAGTTATAAGACCTGCTCAAGCTGTTTCTGAAGCTCTGTAGAAAGTTTTCATTGTGGGCAATCTGCCTGCAAGATCACACCTAGTCACCCTCTACAAGGTTATAAATAGAGGCGTTAAAGACAGTCTGTGGACTTAGTGGCTGATCCATGTAGGACCAAGAGATATGTCTTCTGTGAGGGATAGGGCTGTACCAATTTGGGATCCAGGTGAGAGTAGTCCAGATTTATTTATTAGAGAAGCCTTTTATTAGGATAGTGGTGGACCAGCCACCATGGTGTGTCTTATGACTTAGAGGGAGAGCTTGGAAGGGAGCAGGGGATCCCAAACTTGGTTCGTGGCTTGTTCAGGTAACCCTGGGCCACGAGATGCTTTGTTTATTGAGTGTCCGCAGGTACGGCCCCTCGCAGCTCCCAGTGGCTGCGGTTCACCGTTCCCGGCTAATGGGAGCTGCGGAAAGTGGCATGGGCTGGGCCACTGCTTACCCTGAACAAGCTGTGAACCAAGTTTGGGAACCCCTGCTCTAGATACTACAAAGCCAATGGAATTTATATTTAGCTATTAGTTAACTGCTTTAAAAAGGAATTTTACTTCAGTTAAAGAGAGAACAGGGGCAGAGTTGAATGAGGTAAAGGTTTCTGAATTCGTACCTGGCTTAGCTGGGCTTATGAGGAGAAGATAGTGCCCTATAGAGTGAGAGCCTTTTGGAGATCCAGAAAATGGATATTTTATATGCTCAGCCCAGTACCGTTATAGATACAGGCTACACATTTCTATTTCACTGGTAATTAAGGACCAGTCAGCTATTAACGCAAGGGCTGGAATGCTACTATCTGTGGAGACACCAGACTGCTTGTTTTTTTAAGAGGGTTCTGAGGTGTTGGGAAAAGAATTGAGAGGCTGCCATTTTTCTCAAGATCTGAAGAGCCCAGGTGACACACACTACAAATTTTAACTGCACTGTAAAGGCTGAGAAATCATCTCTGAAAGAAGATCAGAGGAGAATGTATTTATGTGTGTGTGCTAAAGTATAGGAGTATAAATGGTATATGGAACCCTACTTTTAAATATTTAACAGCAAAGTTGGGGAGTCAGTATGAGGCACTCTAGTAGATTTACTAACAGATTTTGTTTAAAAGTTATTCATAGAATTCGAAATACTATTTACAATGCTTTCTCTGTGCATTAAATGCTTGCTTTATTAAGAATATGTCTACACTACCCGCCGGATCGATGTCTAGATGCGATAAATCGACCCCGGAGCCCTCTCCCATTGACTCCTGTACTCCAGCACCGCGCGAGGCACAAGCAGAGTCGACGGGGGAGCAGCAGCAGTTGACTCATCATGGTGAAGACACCACAGTAAGTCGATCGAAGGACGTCGACTTCAGCTACGTTATTCACTGAAGTTACGTAACTTAGATTGATTCCCCCCCCCCCCGCAGTGTAGACCAGGGCTTAGTGTATGTTTACACAGTAAAAACAGTGCATAGGTTAGCTAACTTGAGTTAGCTTGAAACCAGCTAGTATGGGTAGCAATAGCAGTGCTGTCCAGGCTTCAGCACAGGAAGTACAAGCCCAGAATAGAGCCTGGGTATATGCTTGGCTTGCTAGCCTGCTTGCTGTGTAGACATACTCAAAGAAAATGTCTAGTATTCTCATTTTGAAGTTTACAGGGAACTATTGACATCTTCTTATCAGGGTTTTACATAAATAGTTCTGAAAAGTCCTCAAAAGACAGATTTCTGACCTGTGCTTCAACAAAGAGTTAAACAGAAGTGCTGGAAAAAAGGGAAGTGTTAATAGAATTGTATGTAATATTGCCTCAGCCTCCCCCATTAAATTTACACTAATTTTTAAACAGCTAAGGGCTTGTTTTTACCCCCTTTTAGGTCATCAGCCGTGCTTGAACCCACAGCCTTCAAATCCCCTCCCCTTCTGCTATAGGAGTAGTTGATGTGAGGGAAAGCAAGCTGTTACTCTCTATATGGACCAGTGCATGCTGGGAGACAAAACAAATATATTGTCAGTGGGTAACACAAGTATTTGTGAGACAGCTATGGACTGCTTGGCATCAGAATTACTGGTTACTATTACGGACTCTGGGAGCAGGCTGTGATTTAGTGGTTACAGCAAAAAGTAACAAAGCTTTTGATTGTGTCATCTGTGGAGAATGAAAGGATCTCTGAATGTGAGACTGTGACTCTACCACTTGAGTTGATGAACCAGAACTCTTAGCATGGAAATAGTAGAAGTCTATATATATGTTGTCTAGCATCTAGAGTGACAACGCCATACTGTGACAGTTTTGTTATGAGACACTTAATCTGGCATGCTCCTTCTGCAAGGCTGTGTGGCAAAGTCTGAGCTCTGTTATATTAGAGACCTGCAATCTCTTCTCATCTCTGCATGAAGTGAATTTGTTAAAGCTCTTACCTTATGTGTGAAATTAGTAAATATTAGTTACTTGCTAAGGTATAAGACCTGGACTTATAAGAAGGGCACAGAACTATTGACATCAGTCATTAGAGGAGCAGGAGTGGAACTAGTGGTCTCTGGGCTTGAAGGTTAGCATATCTTCAATTAGGGTACAGGCCATTTCATGGGGGTGGGGAAGCTAGGTGAGAGCAAAACATGTGAGGGGTGGAGCATTTTTCTAACATTGTCAGATTGCCTGAAGCAGGGGCCAATATTATGATAAACCGGTAAGAGTCAGCATCACTGATATACACAAACTTTTATGTTGTGAGTAGTAAAATGATCAAACATGTCTGTTTGCAGGATGGAGTGATACTGTTCAGGAAAACCTATTGTCACAGACAGAGAAAGAAATGTGATGATTTAGGGAATCTGTCAGTGCAACTTATGAATTCTGGTCGATATGATGTTGTTACTACAAAAATCACTGTGTCATTGACTACCTCTGTGTGTATGGATTCCACCCATGCTGATAAGGGCTGTATGGCATCTCTGCTACTTCAGGGACAATGGAGAGATGTTAACCTCATGGACTGTTCTTTGACCAAACAATGAGTGTGCTAAGGAGGTTAGCTGAAGCTTGTTTCTTCAGCTTCCTTCAGGAGTCTGGCTAAGTGGAGAGAGTGGAAAATTATCAGAAGGTAAAGAAAGGAACCAAGTGGTGTTGGTGGGCCATTGATCCCAGGCAAAATAATGTAGAGGCTGATACGGGAGTCAATTGATAAAGAATTAAAGGAGGACAATTTAATTAATACAAATCAACATGGGTTTATGGGAAATAGAGCCTATGAAACTTTGATATCTTTCTTTGATGAGATTACCAGTTTGGTTGATAAAGGTAACAGTGTTGATGAAATGTACTTTGATTTCTGTGAGGCATTTAACTTGGTATTGCACAACAGTTTGATTAAAAAGTGAGAACAATATAAAACATGGCACACTTTAAATGGATTAAAAACTGGCTAACTGATAGGTCTCAAAATGTAACTGTAAAGGGGGATTATAATAGTAAATGGAAATAAAGAATGTCAACCACCCCTAAAGGATGGGGGACTCTGTCCTGGGAAACAGTTACTGAAAAAGATTTGGGGGTTGTGGTGGATAATCAGCTGAACACAAGCTCCCAGTGTCATGCTGTGATCAAAAAAGCTAATGCGATCCTAGAATGCATAAACAGAGAAATCTCAAAACAGGAGTTAGAGAGTTTATTTTAGCTTTATATTTGGCACTGGTGTGACCGCCACTTGAATAATGCGTCCACTTCCTGTGCCCATAATTTGTCTGATAGAGAAAGGTATAACACAATCCAAGAGCTGGAAATTGAAGCTACACAAATTGAGACTGGATATAAGGCATATATTTTAATAGTGAGAGTAAGTAAGCATTGGAACAATTTTTCAAGGGCTGTGGTGGATTCTCCATCATTGACAACTTTTTTATCAAGATTGGATGTTTTTCTAAACATTTTGGGGAAGTTCTATGGTCTGTGTTATATGGAAAGTCAGACTAGACGTTCACAATGGTTCCTTCTGGCCTTGGAATCTATGATTCTGAGTCACACAGGAAGCTTTCAGTGGGAGAGAGGAAGGGCATGGACCAGCCAAGTTCAGAGAAGGTAATCTGGGAAAGAAAGCTCCATGTTTCAGCAGACAAGCCATGTGCTGCCACAGAAAGAACCTGAATGCTATCAGAGGACTCCGACCCCAGCTCAAAGAATGCTCTGAAGCGGTGAGGAAAAGGAGGCAGGCCATACAGGGTTTATAATTTTTGTATACATCTGCGTATTTCTCGTGTAATAAAAAGAAAAGGTAAGTTTATAATTCTGTGCAAAGTGTGTGTGTGTGTGTTATGTGTTACATTTATGATATATGCCGCTGAAGAGCTGACCTGTGACCTCAGAACACCTACACAACTGCTAAGGTTACCACCTCCTGAGGTGCAAAAAAATGGGATATCTTGAATGATCCTGAGCCAATAAAACTGGACAGCTGGGAGTGTGTACTGAGCACTTGTACAGATTTCTCGAGATATTTACCTCAAAAAAGAGATGATCCTGAGAACACCTGGCCAGGTGTCAGCCTTAACCACTGGACTTCTGGGAGAGTAGTTTAAGCTACTGGGAGAGTTTGAGGGAGTCAGCACTGGTTCCAGGGGCTGGTTGCAGCTCTCAGGAAGGGTTGCTAAACAGAGAGGCTATATGCTGAGAGTGTGCTTAGAGCAGTGGTTCCCAAACTGGGGTTCGTGAACCCCTGGGGGTTCCCAAAATGTTACAGGGGGTTCTCGGGAAAAAATTCCCTAATGGTGGACTAGAGCTGTCCCTAGGGACCCTGGGCAGCATGGGGCTGGCAGCCCGGAGCACCTAGACTTCCAAGATCAAAGCAAACATATCTATCACACTGAGGAGATTTAAACTTCAAGACTCCTTATAAAAAATGTGAAGGGAGGTGGATATTTTTTGCTGTTTTTTAAATTAAATAGGCAGCTACTATTGTTTTTAAAATTATTATGAAGAACAAGTTTAAGCTTTGTTATAAAGTGAGTTGTTTGCCTGGACTGCTCAAGACCTGAATGCTTATGTAGGAGGAACTCTTTGAGTTGGCTTCTTAAATACCTTCATGCTGTTTCACATCTGATACTCCTTGATGAAACATAGGAGTCTTGTCTTATAACAAGCTTATTCAAAGTGATACAAGCCACGGAAGTGAGATCTTGGAAGAGTGTTGCTGTTTTCATAACGTAATAAAAATACTGTAATGATAAATGATAATTAATAATAAATAGTATGTAATAAGCATGTCACAAAAACAAATTTTATATTTCCAAGATCACTGCTTTTATCATTTATACTCAGGTAAAGGAGAAAATACCTGGAAATATTCATTTTTAAGACGGGGGGTTCGTGAGACTTGACATTGTAGTGAAAGGGGTTCACAGGTTGTTAAAGTTTGGGAACCACTGGTTTAGAGGTACTAAGACAGGGGCAGGGCCTGGACACCATTCCAGCTCCAGAGGCTTAAAACACACAGGACTCAGCAGCTGGAGCCCATCGCAGCAATCTGATTGCCCAAGAGAGGGAGGCAGCTTGACTAGGTCTGTGACATGGACTTTATTCTCTACAGGAATAACTTCTGTCATAGACCGAAAGAAACTAATCAGAGATAGCTTGTCAGTGGCAGATTTTTTAAAGGCGTGATTATGATCAGAAAAGTGACAGTGTAGAAATGATACTATTTTACTCAACATATTTGCTCCCTGTTTAGTTTTGAGTGACATCTTTTTACTTTCCAAAACAAGTTTTCCTTGTTGCTAATATTACAAAGCCAGTAATGCTATAGGACAGGGGTTCCCAAACTTGGTTTGTTGCTTGTTCAGGGTAAGCCCCTGGCAGGCCGTGAGATGCTTTGTTTACCTGAGCGTCCGCAGGTATGGCCGCTCGCAGCTCCCAGTGGCCACGGTTCACCGTTCCTGGCCAATGGGAGCTGCGGGAAGTGATAGCCTGGCCCGCGCTGCTTCCCACAGCTCCCATTGGCCAGGAACAGCGAACTGCGGCCACTGGGAGCTGCGAGCAGCCATACCTGCGGACGCTCAGATAAACAAAGCGTCTCATGGCCCGCCAGGGGCTTACCCTGAAAAGCCGCGAACCGAGTTTGGAACCCCTGCAATAGGAGAATGAACTACATTCTGTAATAGCTTATAAGTTAGAGCTGTCTGAACTGTCTGAAACTTGATATCTGGTTTGCAAGAAACTTTGAAACAAATTTCAGAATAATACCAAATTTTCTGAAATTTCCCATGAACTAGATATTCTAAAAATTTTTTTTTGTTTCAGAAACACCGACACATGGTGTTTTTAATTTGTAAACTGATTTGGGCTTGATTTATTAACTGATCACATTTTATGGAAATTTTGAGAAACGATAAATACTGCACCCAACCAGCTGCCATGGAAGTCAGATTTACTTTTGCAGTCAGTTTTAATGAAGTAAGCAGACTCTAAGCCCAGTAATATAGTTTTTATTCAGGCAAATCTCCCAGTGACTTCAGAGAAACTTTGCTGATATAAGAGCACAGGATTTTTGCCTGTAACCCTAACAAGAACTGCGGGTCCTTGTTATTTATTCTTTTTACTTTTAGCAACTCAGCAATACATTAATGGCATACCTTTACCTCTTAGTCATCTTTCTGTCTGGAAAATCAGGGCTTTTAAGTGCTTCTGTAGTGCCATGGGATTCATGTTCAGAGGATTTCTTTTGACTTTGTAGCCTCTCATCTTGAACTGACATTACAAACCACTTATCACTGTCAGTGTCAAAAGCTATATCAGTATCAGTAGCAGCAGTATCTTTCTGGAAGAAAATATTCCATCTTTACCCCTCCTATAGAATTTAACTGGGATCAATCTAATAGAATCCCATAGAAATGAGAAAGTATTCTACAGAAATGACACTGGAAACCTATAGAATTTAATTAAAAATGACAATTTTTCTATGGAAAATGTAAACCACCCTATCAACCATTAAATTTAGAAATTTATTCTTGCTATCCCAGTGATTTAGATTAAAAAATCCACATGAAGTGTATCTATTTTTATTACGTTCTATAGGAGATTTCTACATGGATAAAACTAAGTATCACCGGTCTTATATTCCCAGGATTAAAGAGTGTATGCCAGTCCTTAATGTGAACAATTCATTCTGAATAAACATGGTTAGTAGGATATAATAAATATTTGTCAGTAGTTAGAGCCAAGGGCACATTATTCATTTCAAAACCTGTTATGTGAAGGGAATCTTCCAAGAGCGTAATCATATTTTCTTGTCATTTCAGTGGGATTCCTCCATAGAAAATAGATTATTCAGAGCTGCACTGAAAGGTACCTTCTCTGTGGTTTTGCATGTGACTACAGCATCTCTGCACTTGGTTCAGAGCCACAGCTTATAGGAGTAGCGGAGAGAAATCACATAGGAAACAAGAGGAGGAGATGGAGGATGCTTCATTTCCAGCAAATGTCCCTCCTTATATCTGTCCTCTGCTGCAGCTCTAGAGGATTCCACATAGAAGAGAGAAGAGTGTGATCCACAAGAGGCTAGCAGTTGGTATTTCATTTGCAAAATTTCCTTGACCCCATCAACTCAGCTTGATGGGGTCAAGGAAACAGCTTCAGAGTTGCTCCAGGCTGTTGTCCATACTGTCCTGATCATCTTCACATCCTTTACTTGAATGCAAAAAAGTATTTGGCCCGTAAAACCAGAATTATTAAAGAGTACCAGGGCTCAATTTTCTGAAGAGCTCAGCTCCCATTTGCCTTCCCTGGTTGCCTAGTTGTGATGGGAAGACTTGTATTCTAATGATTCTAGAAGCGATGCCGGTTGTAGTTTAAACTTCTGATTGTGGTAGTTGGGAGACTGCCTATAAAGGCTGAGTTTTCCAGAGAGGGAGTCTGGGTAGGGCATTGTGAAGCTCTTGTTGTGCACAGACAGTTGGAACCGGACACAGAATAAAGCAGAACTCAGGCAAGCACTTTAAGCACTGAGTGAGTAATTACTGATCACCACACTGGGAGGTCCACCCAAGCCAGACTCATCAAGGAGTAGGGACCAGATGAAAAGCAGTTCACTGGCCTTTGAGGTGGGGCAATAGACCAGCAACCAATCATCATAAAAATGTTGTTATAGAAAAACAACAGGGTAGCCATTCCGGCAAACAGCATGGGTGACTCAGTTTCTCAACTTTTACATCCAACACTGCCTTTGAGTTCAGTGGGCTTCAGATGCGGCCCTTAGGTACCAAATTAAGTGGTTAGAACTTCAAAAGAGCTCAGCACACATTATACAATGGATTTGAGCCATATGTATCATGGTGGGAGCTTCTGGTTGCTGTACAATTTTGAAAAATTCACCCTTATTTAGGTGTCTAAATGGGATCTGAGGTGCCTTGAAAATCTGGCTCCAGTTGTGAGTGCTGAGCATTCAAAAAATGGCCTTCAATAACTTGCTTGAGATCATGCCATAAACACGTAATAGAGCCCACTTTGGCAGCTCCATAGTCCTGAGTTTCAAACACATGTATCTTCCTTCCATTCTCCCTTCCTATGCAGGAGAGAGAGGTCAGTTGATTTAAACAGGGGACTGAGAATCAGGAACATTGGGGTTCAAATTCCATCTCTAATTGGAAGCTCCTGTGTGACACTGGTAAAATCACTCAAACTCCCTGCACTCAAACTCCCATGTTTAAAATGCTGATAGATAACAACGCTTCCCTACCTCACAGGACTGTTATGAGGGCTAATTAATTTTTGTAAAGTTCTTTGAACATGAAAAGTGCCATGTGATTGCAAGATATTATTGTGTTAGAGTTTTTTTCATATAGAGAATTATGTCATAAATTATCAAATCTCACGCATAAATCCTCACAGCAGAAAATAATCTTTGTTTAAGGAATTCAGCACGTTTCTCAGAAGACTGATTGTGGTGAAGACGGGAATGTTTGACTGATGGGCACTTTGTTCACTTCATTTGTGATACAATTATGCCATAAATTTCCGCTTCTTAGACAGATCTAAAATGGTGACTGCCTCATGCTAAATCTAGTCTGACGTTATTTTTGGTTTGCTTTATGTTTAGTGAGCCATAGCACTTTACATGGTCTTTGAAGGGCATTTCCCATCATGAGTGGGAGGTTATAGATGGTCTGATGGATGAGATGAGTGAAGAGAAAATGATAAGCAGTAGTAGGAGACAAAGTCAGACATGTAAGACAAATCTACTGGTAGATGAATATAGTTGGACCAGGACTGGATGACTATGTCTGTTCTTGGTTGCCAATTCTTTGTTTCCTTCAGCATTAATTTAAGTGGCAATGGCACCTAAATAAGTGGCTTACATTTCCAAAATGCTAAGCATCTAGCAGCTCCCACTAACTTCAGTGGGCATTGCCAAGTACTGAGCACTTTTGAAAATCGGACCATTTACTTAGGTATTTTAAATAGGGATTTATGAGATTAACTTCAGGCTCCTACTTCTGAAAACCTTGGCCTCAGTTTAGGTTTCTTGATCATCATCATCATGTTCCCGTTATGCCTCTGGTGTTTAGGGCAATGACAAAGCTCCTCCACTCCTGTCTGTTTCTGGCAATAGGTTTCTTGAGGTGGACTTTAATTTTTTTCTGTCATAATAGCTGACATACTAGTTACTCAATGCCGTGATGGTACCTAGACAACATTACCTTTTTCAGTGTATATCTGAAATGACAAGCAGGCTGTGAGCAGCCTGGCAACTGCCAATATCTGGTCATTGTATTTGGCAGACCAAAAAGATCAAAGTGCCGTTGAGGGTTTGTGCACATGCCAAAGGCAATTGTCTTAGGCTGTATGTAATGAACTTTTATTTTTTTGGTCAGGGCAGATGTATACAGTGGAGAAGCGAAAGACACTCCTATTGTGCTTTCAGTAACACATGACTATGTGTCTGGAAGCAGGGATGTGACACTGTACCTCATAGTCTTCATAGTTATATTATTATGATATGATAATGGCATAATTATGATGCATTTTGTACAAGATAAGTCATGTGAGGTCATTGGAAAAGTTATGATTTGCTGAATATGATTATCCTAATTGTATGCATGTATAATTTTTGTATCTGAAGTTATGAATATTGACTATGTATCTGTATTTCAAATATAGTTACACCTGGGTAACACCCACTAGACAAGATGCTTTCAGTCTAAATAGCTGGCTAGGAAGGGCCTATTCATAGCAGTGTGACGTTAGGAAAAACAACAGTCCTTAGGAGAAGCTTATCCCCTTCCTGGTGAGCCTTCCTGAGAACGCTCCAGACAACCTGTAAGTAATGGCTGCTATGACTCTACAAGGCCATGTAACTCTGGACTCCATCTTGGGATGTCAGTATTTTCCCACAAACCGGTCGGAGAACCAAGTTTTGAAACAAAGGGTTCCTGCCATATGGTAAAGCTATATAAGGCAGAGAGTGACATCATCTGTGGTTCTTCACTCCCCACACAAGAAGACTCCTGGAAACACTGGAGGAAGAAAGACTGAACTGGGGGAAGTGCTGGACCCAGGCTAACGGGATTTCTAGCCTGTGTATGAAAGACCTGGGGATTCCAAGCTGTAAAGCAAGTGCAGCTTGTCCCATAAGACTTGCAGCCTGCCTGTGTCATTAGCCAGGGTGAGAATTTGCTAGTTCTTATCCTATCTTTCTAGTATCTTAGACTTACTTTGTGTTTTGTTTATTTACTAGGGAATCTGCTTTGATCTGTTTGCAATCACTTATAATCACTTAAAATTAATCTTTTGTAGTTAATAAACTTATTTTATATTTTAATCTAAACCAGTGAGCTTTGACTGGAGAAAATCTCTGCTTGGTTATCACAAGTGTGCATTTTTCTATTCACACTGGGGGAGAGGCAGACTGGGTATTTAACCCACATACTGGCTAGATTTGACCAGGGCAGGATGGTACTGCTTTGTGGTGCTAGGATGGCAAGCTGGAGGTTAGAAAGCCTGCATGTAACTGCAGCTGGGTGCATCCCTACCTGTCTGAATGCTGGTGAAAGTGCAGGCTGGAGGGCTTTTCAGCTTGTCACAGCAGCACAGTGTGAGAGGGAGCTCCGGCTGGTGGGTCAGAGGGCTCAGTGATACCCCAGTTCCAGGTGGCACCCTGGAGGGAACCCATCAGAAGGAGATTAATAGATTTGAGTGGGGGGGCTGAACTGGTGGCATAGGACCTCAAATGGAAAAGTTTAACTTCCTCTTTTGGTATTCAACTGGCTTGAAAAGTCCTAAAAGTTGCAGATAATCTGTTCAAAACTCTGCGAGGGTGGGATGCTTCAGCAACAGAAAGCCAATCTCATATGAAAATGACTTTTAATTCATTTCAATCCATTTGATCAGATGAAAGCAAGAATTTATTATGGGAGTAAACCCACCAGGAAAGTTTAAAGTTAGAGAGAGAATGCCTGAGCATCCAAGGAAGAGAAAAATTACCCCCAAAAAACCCCCAACAACAACAAAAACAAAAAAACCCACAAACAAATAGATAGGGGGAAACCAGCAAATTCAGCAAAGGAATTTTATAAGTAGAGCTACTTTGAAGTAATTCATTTTATAATGTCCAGATTTGAACAGAGGTTACAAAATTATTCAAAATCTTGAAAATCTCATAACTGCAAATATAACAAATGCCAGTTCAAGAAGTGCTTCAGGAGTGTGGTTCTTATTTCAGCCATGATTAAACCATAGGACTGGAAGGGACCTCGAGAGATCATCTAGTCCAGTCCTCTGCATTCATGGCAGGACTAAGTATTATGTAGACCTTTCCTGATAGGTGTTTGTCTAACCTGCTCTTAAAAATCTCCAGTGACGGAGATCCCACAACCTCCCTAGGTAATTTATTCCAGTGTTTAACCAGCCTGACAGTTAGAAACTTTTTCCTAATGTCCAACCTAAACCTGATGATTGAGTAATCATCTGTCTCAAGCCAACAGTCAGCTTACAGAAATGTTATTGAAGTCATTTCAGAAATGTCTCAGTTTTGCTCAGGGAAATCGAATGCAAGCTTATTCTTCAAAGTGGTGAAGATGATAAAAATGATTTTGGTGGAACAGGCAACCAATGCTGTGAGTATAGTTTCAGTACTTTAAGTCGTATTAAATATGGCTTCAATCCACAATGGAACAATCACAGCTCACCTGGTGTATGACTTTACATGTGCACCATGACAAAACGGATATCTTGCAGCTTACAGATGTTTCAGAAAATTTCATTTCAAGCAACCAAGTGTGAAGATCACTGTTGGGAACTTTTCCAAATTTTAAAGTCATTCTTTTTAATCATATTTTATAAGCAATGCTTTAATGACTAGTTTTGTACTATTATTAAATTTGTCCACTTTTAATAAAGCAAGCTAAATGAGCTTCTGTTCCAAACTGTGTTTTTTATTTATTAATGCAATTCCTATTTTTTGGGGAAAGTTAAAGCCTCCCAAACTCCCAGTTGTTATAGCTGTGAAAACTCAACATTAATGGTCCAGAGAGCTCTTTGGCTACATCTTTTTAAAATCCTGGATGCAAGTTATTTGGACCTGCTGCCTTTAAAAATGTTTAACTTAAATAGAGTTGTTTAACATCCTCCTTAATTACTGTTGGAAAGAAAAGTGTTTCATTATCCAGAATGAATTCATCATCTGCCTTTTTCCCCAAAAATAGTACAGATATATTTATTGTACTCGTCTGCTTTTTCCACATTGACAAGTCTACTGTTTCCAACTAGTAATGGACTGTGACGAACTTATACATTCTGGTTGATATCGTGGAGTTGTTATGAAATGTTACTATGAAAAACTGTTGTGTCATGAATGCCTCTCTGTATGTGGATCCATCATTGCTGACAGAACATGCGCCAGCTACACTCCAGAGTGAGGACAAAAGAAGGTAGCTAAGGTTAAAGATGCTACTTTGTCCACACAAAAGTTATGCTGAAAAATAGCTGTATCCTCTGAAGGGACAGGGGAAGGGGAGAGCAATGGGAAAATTACTCAAAAGACAGAACAAAAGCACCCCGGTGGCCAGAAGGGATTGAAATAAGGGTGTAGACAAGAAGAGAAAATTTTGGGCAGGAGAGAGAGGTCACAGAAGCAGGGGGAGGAGCCTCCAAGGGGGGAAGCAACCCAGCACGTTTCAGTCTTATGGAGCAAGACACCCTTCCAGCTTTCCTGAGCCCAGGTAGCCCCAATGACTCTAGTCCAGAGGTTCTCAAACTGTAGTCCATACAGGTGGTTCACGGATAGTTCCCTCTAAGGTGCATGCCTGGGTGGCCACACACGAGAGAATGAAGGGGAATTTGGGATGTGCAGGGCTGCAGTGGCCAGAGAAAGAGGTGACTTTCCCCAGCTGAAGGACTCTGGCTGCCGGGGAGAGAAGGCCTTCCTTCCCAGCCTCAGCTTTGTGGCTGCTGTGGCAGGGGAGAGACCCCCCACTCCTTCCCAGCCCCAGCTTGGGGGCTGCTGTGGCGGGGGAGAGAGGAAGATACTCCCATCCTTTCCAGCCCCAGCTCATGGGCTGCTGCGGTGGGGAAGAGAGGGAGAGACCCTCTTCCTTCTCAGCCCCGCCATGGTGGAGAGAGAGGGCACATCCATCACATTAGAAAGATAAGACTACAGATATTAAAATACGAGTTGTGTGCTTTTATTTGTAGAGTTGTGTGCTTTTATCCAAAGTGCTTTACAAGAGTTAGCTAATGGTACAAACAACATTTGGAAAGATCATTAAGTGGTCCGCTGAGACCCTCAGCAATTTTCAAGTGGTTCGCCAAAAAAAAAAAGTTTGAGAACCACTTCTCTAGACAATCCAAAGGACCCTGATCCCCACCCAAAGCATGCCCTGAAATGGTGAGAAAACAGAGGCAGGGAAACACGTAGGGTTTAGTGCTTTGTTTGAGCTGTATTCTCTTGTGTTTTACATAATCAAGTAAATGAGCAATAATATGTTAGACTTTGGGCAAAGAGTTTGTATGTGTTATGTGCTGTACAATTACCACGTTGTTCACTGAGAGAGTTAAACTGTAAACAATAAGCTTCTCAAGTTGACTTCTGGGAGAGGGTGTTTTGAAATGCAGGGGTGCCTAAGGAGTCAGCATTGCACTTAAGGATTGGGCACTTAAGGACTGTGTATATTACTGGTTGGGAATCTATTGCAAATTATAAATGCAAACAAATTATGATCACCTGCACTAAGCAACCACTAATTTTTAGTTCTGTGAATGGTTCCCGTTTATGTGTCAAAATGAGGTCTAATATAGAATATGCTATAACCTTTTGTGTTAGGACATTGTCATCTAGAATTTTTAGGGATTCCAGGTATATTTTAGTATTCAAAGGCAGTGGCATAGCTAGGAGTGGAAATTTGGGTGGGCCCTGTCTTTTGGGTGGATGGGCAATGACAAACTATGCCTCTGCTCAAAGGATGATACCTTCAGCATATGTCACTCAGATTCAAGTCCTTTAGAAAAATGCAGTTTTCCCCCCTACACTTTATAGATATGGGCTTAAAGAGCCATTCATCCTGTTCCCTACTAGACTCCTATCTTGAGCTTTATTTGTTATAACATTGATCCATAAATATTCAAGATCATTTGCTTCTGAGTCATAAGTGACTCAGAAACAGGTAATGTCATTTTTGACATGAAGTGCCACTCCACCTCCACTTCTGGCCACTTGACCCTTCATAACATTCCAACTATGTGAATCTTCCCACTAGGTGCAGTAATATCAACTAGATCAAATTTATGCTCACAGACTTGCAATTCCAGTTCCACTTACTTATTACCCAGACTCCTGGCATTGAATCTATATATGCAATTAAAGAATATAGTCTCTTCAGTGTCCCTTGATGCCTTGATTAATTTTATTCTTGATGGCTCGTTTTTTTCTTAAACGAATGATCATTTGTCCCCCCTCCCCTTTTGTTTTTGTTTAATATTCTGCTGACTTGTCTACCCAGCCTGTCCCCTAGAAGATTGGTTCCCATTCTATTGAGATGGAGGCCATTCAAATGATACAGCCCCCATTCACCATAGAAGGTGGACGAATGTTCCACTCTGTACCACTTACCTTGCTAGTTGTTCTCTTCTAGAATCTTCTGCCTTCTGTCTTCCTTCATTTGCAGGACAGGAAGGATCACCGAGATCAGCTGGACATTCTTCTTCTTCAGCACCCTTCCAAGTTCTCTGGCAAAAGCAGAAGTTACTCTGTGGGCTGGACCAGTGCCTGGCCAGTCCTGCATTGGGGGAGCAGAAAATTGCCAGGACCTAAGATTCAGGCCCACAGAGTCAAACTAATAGAATTCTTGCACCTATAAAGTATGTCCAACATCTATGGAGAAATGGATTCTATATTCTGGTACCTCTATCCCTTGTGCAGTAGTAATATTCTGTGGTGGTTAACTCAGTCTGTAACTAGTCTGGGCCCTTTTATTTATATGTTTCATGTTAGGATGTGAGGTGTTAAGATCTCCCTAGTTATTACCAGTACCCAGAGTGGGTTCTGAAAAATGAGGTCTGAACTATTTCCTACTCTTGAGTATTGAGCTCTACATGACTAAAGTCAGGGAAGCTGCACAAGGCTCTCACACTAAACTGTGGAAATCAAATTTCAGTCTGAAGAGAGCTGTCTTTAATTTGCCAGTCCTTGTGAGAGATCTTCAAATCTGGTTAGTGTAACATAGACGCTTCAGATTAAATTCTCAATGGAAGGGAAAATTTGGCCCTTCCCATTCTACTTGTGCTGCCCCTACCCTCAGCATCTGAAAACTAAGTGATGAAAATGATTTGCTTTGCAGCTCTATTTATTTGGGTTTTTTTTTCCTGGGCTTTACTCCCATATCTCCTGAAGATTTAGAGAAGCAAAGCATCACTGCAAGATCTGTTACTACACACCATCACCGGTAAGGCCCAATTTTCTCTTCACCTGACTCTGAATTCACAAATAAAAGACAAATATGTAGGCTTCAGTCCTATAATGAGCCCCCATGTGTGTGGGCTCCATGAAGGCAATGAGCTGTCTGTGTGGACCAGCTTGTGTGGACTAGCTTGCAGGACTGGGGCTTTATTTTGTGAGCAAAATCCATATGAAAACTAAAGCTACATTGTGCAGAAAAAATACATTTGCATTGCTTTAGTTTCTCCACTCAGTCTCCATTGCACTGTTTAAACTGTTTAAACCAACACATTACTTTATTTATAATGTATCACTACAATATTTATTGTGCTAATCAAATCTGCAGCTGGCTTTTCTTAGCTGGGGATTCAGTACTGGCTTCTTCGGAAGCAACACTGAATCTTCTTAAATATAATGCTCAAGACAATATGCTCATCAAAAAAAAAAAGAGGCCCATTCTGTTTTCATTTTAAGGGATGTGTTTGGTGCATGTTAATGCTGAATTCTATAATGTTTTCCCTAGAAATGTCATAAAAACTATATTTTGATAGAAAATATGTCATAATGTTTTCTGATATTTTTAGATGAGCTAAGGAGTATATCTGCTCTTAATCTATTCCCTCTGCTGAGGCAATGTACATCCTCAGCAGCATATTTAACCAAATGGATTTTTCCTAAGCAGATCAAACTGAGTTCTGCTGCAGGCACAGAACTTCCTGTTTAAATGACAAATGGCCCTGCTCACAGATTTGAAAAACTCACTTATTGACTCTTTCATCTCATGTAAACACATAATCAGCCCATTGCCACCCTGGGGAGGGGGGCAGTGGGGAATTGAGTTTTTGGGAGTGCTGCCAAACTTGCATTATTTGGATTGAAAAACGACTTGTTTGTTGCTAATGTTGCCATTATACACAGATAGTAGACAGCAATGCTGAATAACAACAAAGAAAAATCTACAAAACTATAAAACCAAATGTTCTCTCTCATTTAGGAAACAATAAGGTGTCTATATTTATCCCCCGGAATGACAGGAGTGAAGTCTTGATTTTATTTTTACAGTTTGGTTTAATATGCTTTTACATTCAGGTTTTGAGAAAGCTATTTATTTAAGGGGTTTTCTAGTTGGTCTTTCAAATCATCAGTGGATTTAAATATATTCGAACCCGACGTAGTTGCATTTTGAAGCTTTTTTATTTTATTGTCAGTATTATTTCTAAAAAGTATTTACTTCTAGTTCTAGTTCTCTGTATAAATGTGGTGCATGTGAGACATCCTAGAAAGCTTTCCCCTACAGCACAATAAATTGCTGGAGGGGAAAAAAAAAAAGAAAAAGTGTGACAAATTTTCTTTTTTTTTTTTCCAGAGGACATCATTTTGAAAGGTATTGTAATTGGCAAACACAGTAAACCAATGAAATCAAAAGACTTGCACAAGGAGGAAAGTACTACTCAAGTGTGAGTGAGGGTATTATATCTGCCCCGAGAAAGCTTCATGCAAAATAAGCATATACTGGAGATGGGGGGACCAATCCTCAGCCAGTGAAAATTTGCAGAGCCATTTTAAGTCAACTGGGCTCTCTCCAATGAAGCAAAAATGTGACAGAATTAACTTCAATGGAATTACGCTGATGTACATCAGCTGAGGATCAGTATCAATATACCTTTCCTTCTCCCACCAGGCTCCCTTCTTTTCTTCCAATAGTTTTTATCATATACAGTTCACTCCAAAAATTAGGAGAGAGATTTTTGAAAGCAAAGAGTTACATGCTACATCAGTTCCTTTGCCATCCAGATTCAATGAAATTGCTCTGTTCTAAATTCAGCTATTTCCTCCGGCTCTAATCAGAGTTGTTCAGAATGGCAAAGAAGCATACAAATTTTCAGTTATAGGTGAACTTTTCTCCCTTCTCTATATAAACTTTCAATACCTTTGAATTAAATCAATTTTACATTTTGAAACAGTGACCGTTTTCTTCACAGGTAGGCTGTTCACTCCAAGGGACAAATGTAGGATAACAAAATAGATATTTGCCATAAAAGGAATAAACTCTAGGGAACATAAAAGCAATGCTATGATGTAATTCATTTATGATGCGCAGGAAAACAAAAGAAGAGAAAGCAAACATTATGTTGTCTGAATCTTATAGTAATGATATGTTTTCAGACTAGAAGCTGGCAATTTGTTAATCCTAGGTAGTGCTGGTCCATCTGTATTTGAAATTAATTTGTCATTTCTGTATGAGAATCATGTAGACTAAGGTACCTCCATATTTAACACTAGTGAAACCTGCAAACTCATACTGGAGGAATATAATATTAAACACCTTTCTTTTAAGTCACACTGCAAGAGCTTCCTCAACAACATGAAAAATGAACATAACTGAATCCATATGGAGAACTGAAATGTGTACACACAAGAAATGCAAGTCTGTACCTACTCACTGAGTTAAATTAATGCTGACAGAATGCTCTGTGTTACTCTTTTTGAATATCTTCATTTAAATGTAGATTTTGACTTTGACTTCACGACTAGATAGGAATACTAATTACAGTATGTATTGAAATAATTTTAAACCAAGATTTGCAGAGAAGACATTCTATTTCTGAGTTAAAAAAGCTTCATTTATTCTCCCTTAATGACTTTGATGTTCATAAAAATATCTTAAATCCCCATCATTCTTTATCTTTTGAATTTTCTTTTCTGTCTTTAATGGTGATTTTGCTACATATTTGCAACTGCATCAGTTAGGAGAGTGGTCTGTGTAAATTGACACAGACTAACACAATGAAAATAAAGGTGGAAAATTAATTTTCTATTTTTGTAAAAGGAAAAAAAGATGCCCCAAATGAAAAGTGGAATACACCTTTGTGCAAAGGTGTATTGTGTTATCTGTACTAATTTGTTAGCTGCTTCTAGTGAAGTCATTAGGAATTCTGACATTAGCTTTAGTGGGCTCAGGATCATTCAAAAGGTAAAGCAAAGTATAATAAACTAAGGTTATATAATAAGCCTGTGGGCCAAATTTTGCTCTTTGCTACACTGGTGCAAATCCTGAATAATTCCACTGGTTTCATTGGCTATATATGCTGAATGATGCTGAGAGCAGAGTTTGGCCCATTGGACTTGTTACATCAGTATAATTTAATTAATTTAAATTGAATTATTTCTGATTTATGCCATTGTAAGTGAGGTCAGAATCTGGGCCATTCTCTTTACTTTTGCTTGTATCATTTGTTGCTTCTAAGGAGATACAGGCTAGCTAGCATGCTATTTTTGTGTTTTTGTAAATAATAGCCATGTACAGCAGAAAGTCAAACCCAAAGAGGTCTTCCCAGTTAGCCAGTGCCAACCATCATCACCCTAGCATGGGTCTGCTATAGTTGTCTAATATTCATTGATTATTAATAAAACTGCTAGCTTCCTTCCTTCTGCTCCATGAACTAAGAAGCTAGTCAACAAATTCTCTCAGCTCTTGTAGTGGAGACAAGTGGTAACAAATGGAAACAAAGGTGTAGCCTAGAATGCTTAAGAACACAAGGAGAATAGTTTATCCAATGACAGACAATTCAAAATTGTCCTGACTCTAAGGCAGACACCCCTCTCTCTCCTAGAGCCTGGTCAGATAAAATGAGGATACACAGCCAGGGTCAAATCTTGTTCATTTTACTCACAGGAAGTTGGCTGGGCTGCTTACACGAGTAAGGGGTGGAGGATTTGGCCCCAAATGAGCCTCTTGTTTCAAAAGGGGGTGAGTGTTAGAATTGGGCAGTGAACTGATTTTCCTGTTTGCTGATGGTTCTGAAAATCAGGGGAAAAAATTAGTGTTCAGGCTGAACTGAAACATTCATAATTTTTGGCAAATCAACAAAGTTCATGTCAGGGTGAAAGAAATGTTTTCTTTCTGGTTATTTTTAAAGGGCTGGATTCCCTAAACTGGTGGCAGTGTCATTACTGCTGCTCTCCCACCTCTTATAAGTTTTAGCCCAGTGGTTAGGGCATTACCTGGGATTGGGAGACCCTCCGTTCATTTCCCCCCCCCTTCCCTGCAGTGCAGCAGGGACTTGAATGCAAATCTCTCACCTCCTAGGTGAGTGCCCTAGCCACCAGCCTAAAGTCTATTCTGAGGTGAGGCACTCTCAGTCTCTTCTGTTAATGCTGTTCCACCTTGTGAATCTAGCCTGATTTGTTTTTTGTTTTGGCCAAAACTGTTCGGCGAATTCCTGTCAAATTTGTGAATCGTTTTGGGTTGGCTGAAATTGCATTTATTGGTGAATAATCTGTTTGTTCAAAAAAAATGTACCCAGTTCTAATGACTATTATTAAAAAGCCTGATTCTTCAAAATCCTAACTCCTGTGTACACTGCAAGCAAGTAGTCCAAGTAAACTGAGTGGGATTACTTGTGATTAAGGGCTACTTGTGAGTATGGCCTGTGCCTTCTGTTTTAATACCAGCATGAATTGTAGATAAACTTCCTTGGACTAACTGTCCAGTATTAGAATTTGAACAGTTGCTGCAAGATCCATAGGTGGGGGAACTAGGGCAGCTGGGGGTGCAGTCGCACCCCATGGCTTGAAGCAGTTTTCATCATATACATGGTTTACAGTTTGGTTCAAAGGCTCTCAGCTCCCCCCACTATACAAATTGTTCCAGCACCACTGTTGTCATAAAAAGATAGTTAAGGGTTAATGTCTCTTTTACCTGTAAAGGGTTAAGAAGCTCAATAAACCTGGCTGACACCTGACCAGAGGACCAATGAAGGGACAAGATACTTTCAAATCTTGTTGGAGGGAAGTCTTTGTTTGTGTTCTTTGTTTTGGGGGCTGTTCGCTCTTGGGGCTAAGAGGGACCAGACGTGCAACCAGGTTTCTCCAGTCTTTCTGAAACAGTCTCTTATATGTTCAAAATAGTAAGTACTAGTTAGAAAGGCGGATTAGTCTTATGTTTGTTTTCTAACTTGTGAATGTGTATTTTGCTGGAAGGATTTTTTACCTCTGTTTGCTGTACTTTGAATCTTAGAAGGGGGGAGGGAGTCCCTCTAGGTTATATGAACTGAATACCCTGTAAACATTTTTCCATTCTGATTTTACAGAGATAAATTTTACTTTTTCTTTCTTTAATTAAAAGCTTTCTTTTTAAGAAGCTGATTGATTTTTCTTTGTTTTAAGATCCAGGAAATTGGGTCTGGAGTCACCAGGGATTGGTGGAGGGAGAAAGGAGGGGGATGGTGAATTCCTCTTTGTTTTTTTTAAGATCCAAGGAGTTTGGATCAGTGTAGCCTCTCAGGGTAACCAAGGGAGGGAAAGTCTGGGAGGGGAAAGGTGGGGGAATAGTTTATTTCCCCTTGTGTTAAGACCCCAGGGGTTTGGGTCTTGGGTTCCCTAGGGAAGGTTTGGGGGGAATGGAAAGTGTACCAAAACACTATATTTTTGGTTGGTGGCAGCGCTATCAGATCTAAGCTAGGAATTAAGCTTAGAAGGGTACATGCAGGTCCCCACCTTTCGGACGCTAAAGTTCAAAGTGGGGAACAAACCATTGACAACTGTCAAGATCTTTCTTTTACATAAAGAAAAGAAAATACCCTTCTCCATTTCAGATTCTACATGTTAGACTAGTCAGTCTGTCAACCAATACTTATAATTGGCATATTATGCCTGTTCGAATAAGCTATGCATTAGAAATGCTTATTTGTCATGGACTTTTTGGTCATTGAAAAGAATGGCAAGCTGCAGTAAAAAATAAAGAAAAAGATAGCTGAAAATGAAGAGTCTTCCTTCAAGAGTATTTCACAGCATAATTAAAATTTTTGTGTAAATTAGAAAAATGATCTATTGTAATAGGAGTCTGAAAGTCTTTGAAACTGAGTGATCTTCCATAAAATATAATATACAAGCCATTTTGTCTGGGTTTTTCAGTGGAACGTAACAAATTCCATGGGAGTAGGGTGCCTAACTCCCTACATCTACTTTGAAAACACCAGCCACAAGTCAGATAGTTATGCTGAAATCATGCTGAAAATAAATCTAGCAGCATGCCTCAACTATGACCCATAGTCCCAATTATGACAACATAATCCCAACTATATATACAAAATGATGGGGTCTAAATTAGCTGTTACCACTCAGGAAAGAGATTTTGGAGTCATTGTGGATAGTTCTCTGAAAACATCCACTCTATATGCAGCGGCAGTCAAAAAAGCAAACAGAATGTTGGGAATCATGAGGAAAGGGATAGATAATAAGACAGAAAATATATTGCCTTTATATAAATTCATGGTACACCCACATCTTGAATATGTGTGCAGATGTGGTTGCCTGTACACGAGTTCACCGGGGCTCGATCCTCTCCGGGGCGGAGGGGAGCCATGCCGGCTCACTACACACCGATGGGCCCGGGGAAATAGTCCGGCCAGGGGTCTCCCTCGGTAGCCTGTGGTTACGTCTGGCCCCGGCTCCGGCGGGGCAACAACCACTGGGTCAGGAGGCTCAGGCCCTCAGGCAGGGCTGAACCGTAACAACAGTTTAAGCCCAGCCCTAGGTCAGGGCAGGGCAACAAACTCTGAGTCAGGGTGCTCAGGCCCTCAGGCAGGACTGAGCAACAGTAACAGTTTTAGGGCCCGGCCCTAGGTCAGGGAGGGGCAACAAACACTGAGTCAGGGGTGCTCGGGCCCTCAGGCAGGGCTGAGCAACAGTAACAGGCTTCGGCCTCCTCAGGCCAGGGAGAGGGGGAGTGTGCCACCCAGGAATGGGGTGGCAGGGAGGACGCAGGCCTTCGCGCTCCACTGCATCCCAGCCCGGGGCCCTAGCAGTGGCTGACAATCCGCTGCTTAGTCAGTTGGGATCCTGGCCGCCAGGGGCGGCTCTAGAAATCAGGCTGCCCCAAGCAGCGCGGTGCGCTGCGCCGCCCTTCCCCGTCCCGCGGCGGGTCCCCTCTTCCCACGGCTCCGGTTGAGCTCCCGCAGGCATGCCTGCGGCAGGTCAACCAGAGCTCCGGACGAGCGGACCTGCCACAGGCAGCGCTATCAGATCTAAGCTAGGAATTAAGCTTAGAAGGGTACATGCAGGTCCCCACCTTTCGGACGCTAAAGTTCAAAGTGGGGAACAAACCATTGACAACTGTCAAGATCTGCAAACTCTGGCCTCCGACTGGGCTCTTCCTCCTCCGGGGCGGAGGGGAGCCACGCCGTCTCACTACATTGCCCCATCTCAAAAATATATATTGGAATTAGAAAAGGTCCAGAAAAGGGAAACAAAAATGATTAGGGGTATGGAACAGCTTTCATATGAGGAGAGATTAATAAAACCGGGACTTTTCAGCTTGGAAAAGAGACAACTAAGGGGGGATATGCTAGAGGTCTATAAAATCATGACTGGTGTGGAAAAAGTAAATAAAGAAGCGTTATTTACTCCTTCTCATAAAACAAGAATTAGGGGGTCTCCAAATGAAATTAATAGGCAGCAAGTTTAACACAAACTAAAGGAAGTATTTCTTCACACAACGCACAGTCAACCTGTGGAATTATTTGCCAGAGGATTTTGTGAAGGACAAGACTATAACAGGGTTAAAAAAAGAACTAGATAAGTTCATGGAGGATATTTCCATCAATGGCTATTAGCCAGGATGGGCATGGATGCAAAACCGTGCTCTGAAGTGTACCTAGCCTCTGTTTGCCAGATGCTGGAAATGGGTGATGGAAGGATGGATCACTTGATGATTACCTGTTCTGTTCATTCCCACTGAAGTACCTGGCATTGACCACTGTAGGAAGATGGGATGCTGGGCTAGATGGACCATTTATCTGACCTAGTATGGCTATTCTTATGTTCTTATAAGAAAGTAAAGTCTTTTGATCAGAATTTTATTCCTAACATTGTCTATTCCCCGAGTAAGTTTAAAATAGTCCTTTCATGCTATTTGCAGCCACCATATTTCATGGTGTATTTCATGCATTCTCCATTGCAAAGAGGTGGCTGAAAGCAGAATTTAGCACCCAGTAGTGCCAAAGGTATTCAGGTACTCACCATGTGCATTTGGCCATTTATTCTTTTAACATGGAAGTAGTGGAACTGGAACTATTATTTTGTTACCTATCTAATTTTTCTCCAGTGGTGATGTCTACCATTTCTTGGCCAGTTTGTATATCCATTATCATATTGGCAGCAACCGAGAGGGATAACTGCTAGTTAAAAGATTGTTGCTAGATGTTTGCTGATGGTGTACAACCTGTTTATGTACATCTTCCAGTTGGACTTATGTTTTTCAGTGTCTCCCCTTCCTTTCTCCACAGCCTCTCTACTCTAACTTGTGTATTGATAGGTGTTTCTATGGCATTCATTGCCATGGTATCCAAGTGACTCACACACATTAATGAATTTAGCCTAGTGGCTCTTTTGTACAGAGTCTATCCAGAGTTCCAAACCTGGAGTCTCCTCAGGTGAACTACATAAGACCTGGAGGGTCCCACACAATCAATGACAAATTGAAATTGAAGTGTGGTGACTACTGCTCATATTCCACTGCTGTAGGTATCATTTTTTGAGTAGAAGTGAGTTTGTACTGACAGAGCCAAGTGGTGATAAATTTTGCCGCCAAAGGAATTGAGATGTTTCCCCTATCTCTTTGGCTCTCTCAGGAACATATCACAGATTTCTCCCCTCCTCGCGTTCAGCATGCAACTTTCATCCACTGTTCTAATTCTTACAGAAATGCACCATTTCTGGGGATATATATCCTATTGTGTCCCCCTTCAACACCCAGCAGTTAGGGAAGAGAAGTTTGGGACAAGGGGTGAGGAGAAGGTGTACAAATAATCAAATAATTTGTAAAGGGTCCTGGCTTTGTTTGAATTTTCCCCACTAGTGAAGTTTTTACTATCCCCACTCTACATATGAGGAACTGAAGCAGAATGGTGAATAGAGCTAGGTGAAATTTATTGCCTGAATAATTTATTTGCTGAAAAATGCAGTTTTGGTTGACCTAAAACTATTTCCAAATTTGACCCACTAGTTTTGGCTGGGGAAATGCTTTTCAGGGTCAGCTTCAGAAAACTGTGTATCCATTAATCCCTTAATAACCTTTAAGTGCTTATACAAAGTGTAACAGCTTCAACAGGAGAGACTGAGAGCATTCCATCTCCAGAATAGCCTTTACCTTAGTGGTTAAAATGCTCACCTGGAAGGGGGAGACCTGAGTTCAAGTCCCTACTCCAGTGCAGGGATTCACCCCTGGACATTGTGCATTTTGGAAAGTGCCCTAACCAATGGGCTAAAGGGCACACCCTCACTCTCTCACACTTTGCTGGCCTGAAATGGACTCTTCCAATTTGCTGATAAATTCCAAACATTTTGGGAACTGAAGAATCAATTATTTGCCCAGGTCTAGTGGTGAAAGCCCACCCATGCACTTGAGTGCATCCATCTCCATTCTTTACGCACTTGAATAAAAGTGGTCTCATTTTTTTTCTATGGTGCTTTGCATCTTCAACAACCATTGAAGTCAACAGCAGCTGTGGGTACTTAACATCCCTGAAAGTGAGGCCACATTTTATTTAGAGACCTAAATATGGATGTAAGTGCTCAGTTTGAAAATGTCAGCCTACCACAAGTGATTTCCCTAAGGAAGTGACTTCTCTTGGAACACCAATGAAGTTCCAGAGGTTGGAAGAAAGCTAATGTGCTAACATTACAGTCCCAGGTAAATGGGATGACCTCGTTAATTATAGGCCTGTCAGTCTGACATCAATCCCAGACATGATAATGGAGTGGCTGATATAGGACTTATTTAATAAAGATTTTAAAAGAGGGTAATATAATTAATGCCAATCAACATGGGTTTATGGAAAATAAATCTTGTCAAACTAACTTGCTGTCTTTTTTTATGATATTACAAGTTAGGTTGATTAAGGTAATAGTATTGTTGTAATATACTTAGACTTCTGTAAGGCATTTGACTTGGCACTGCACGACACTTTGATTAAAAAACTAGAATGATATAAAATTAACATGACACACATTAAAAGGATTCAAAACCGGCTAAATGACAGATCTGAAAATGTAATTGCAACCCGGGAACCATCTTTGAACAGATGTGTTTCGAGAGGGGTCCTGCAGGGATTGGTTCTTGGCTCTATGCTATTTAACATTTCCTATCCATGGTGTGGAAGAAAACATTAAAATCATCACTGATAAAGTTTGAAGATGATACAAAAATTGGAGTAAAGGTAAATAATGAAAAGGACAGGCCACTGATACAGAGCAAACTGGATTGAGTGGTAAGCTGGGCACAAGCAAGCAATTTGTGTTTTAACATGACTAAATGTAAATGTATTAATTTAGGAACAATGAACATAGGTCATATTTACAGGATGGGGGACTCTATTCTGGGAAGCAGTAATTCTGAAAAAGATTTGGAGATCATAGTGGATAATCAGCTGAACCTGACTTTGGAGTGCAGGACAAAAGGGCTAATGCAAATCCTTGGATGTATAAACAAGGGAATCTTGAGTAGGAGTAGATAGGTTATTTGGCATTGACATTTGACAATCTTTGCATTTGGCACTGGTGCAACCACTGCTGGTATACTGTTCCCAACTCCGGTGACAACAATTCACAGATGTTGATGATAAATTGGAGAGGGTTCAGAAAAGAGCAATGAGAATGACCAAAGGAGTAGAAAACTCAAGGAGCTCAGTCTTTTCAGCTTAACAAAGAGAAGATTAAAGGTTGACTTGATTATCGTCTATAAATACCTATGTGGGGAGCAAATATTTAATAATGGACTCTTCAGTCTAGGAGAGATCCAACTATTAGAAGTTGGTGCTGGATAATCTGAGACTGGAAATAAGATGTAAATTTTTAACAGTGAGAATTAGTAACCATTGGAACAATTTACCAAAGATTGTGGTGGATTCTTCATTACTGACAATTTTAAAATAAAATTGAACATTTTCTTAAAGATATATTCTAGGAGTTATCTGGGGAAAGTTCTATGACATTTTTTATACAAGAGATCAAACTTGATGATCACAATGATCCCTCTGGCTTTGGAATATACGAATGTCACATAGGAAGTTTGGGGCAGAATTGGGAATAACATCTAGAACTCCTGTTTGTTAGTGTCTTACTATAAAATCATCTTTTCTAGTCCTTTTGATATATTAGTGTGCTACTCACTGATCGTAGTAGTTGTTTTCACCTGGTTATTTGCCATGTGAGTTGTGAGAATTGTTGTTGTTCTTTGTATACTTTGCTTTCTTTGACTGATGCCCTTTCCAACATAAAATAAAATTGCTCCCAAAATAAGGATGTTTTATTTTATTTTCTGTCAACTAGGGAATATTTCAAGTGCATGTCTTGCAACTGGACATCATATCTGCAGTTGATTGAAGCGTCTGACTTACAATTTGTGTGTGTGTAAGTTTAAAAAGAAAGAGGCAAGTTGCTGAACAGAGTTAAATGGTCCAAATCTCTTGGAGGAGAATCAGAGGCAGCAGATAGAGACGAAAAGGGGAATCAGAGTATGTTCCCGCACCACAGCCCTCCTGTCTCTAACCCCTCTGCAGTTGCTGTGAGGGAGTGAGAAGAAGTGAACTCCAACTTCCTAAGTAAGTCTCATAACAGAACTCTCAGTGCAATCTTAACTTTGGAGTCAGTGCTACACCTGCATAATTAACTTAACACAGGAAGAGATACTGGCCCAAACAGGTTGGCTGTATGTAGTAAGGAGAATGAGAGTTACCACAGTGTGAGTTAATGGGATGTGATTCTTATGTACGCATCTGATGATTCCTCTTTGCATTTTAAAATTTGTTAAAATTTGAAGACACTGGCGTGTGTGAGGGCTGGAATGGAGGACAGCAATAGAAGACTAACTGAAATAAATGCCATTTGAGAAGGGGAGTTTGTGTGATGATCTTTAGAGGGTGGCACGAGAAAGGGAGCAGCAATACTTGTGGGAGGGAGAAAAGGAAACCAAATTGCTAGAGCTTAAATTTCATGCAGTAAGGGCAACTAGAGATGTTGCTAGGGCTTGATCTTTGCAATGCCTTGGAAGTGATACAGAAGATGAGAAACCAATGCTGGGACACAATGAGCAAGTCATTTTTTGCAACACTGTGTTGAGAGGCACAATATGAGAGGTACCAGGCCTGAAAAGAGGAGGTTGTAATATCAAAAGTGAAGATGGCAAGGGCCGCCTCTTTGGAAGTAGGAATGGATCTTTCGAATAGAGAGAGAACCCAGAGCATTTATCAATAGAGTTGATGTGGGGGGAAAGGAGAGAGAAGAGATGATGACATCAAAAAGGTATTTGCAATTCAGGGTGTCTGGAATAAAGGTAAAGTTGTTGATTGTGATTGCAACTGAAAGAATTAAAAAGGAAGATCTGTAACTAGCCATGTCAGTGATTAGAATATTGGTACATTGGCACACTGGAATATCTTTCCTATCAGCAGATTGGTGTATTATGATGTTTGAGTGCATCAAACTCTCTTTGGAACTTAAAACTATGCTATAAGAAATAATTTTTACACCATTTGTTTATGCATGGCTACATCTGTTCTTTCAAATTCATTTGTCACCAGGAAATTAAAATAGTACAAAACAAAAGGCTTTTTCACCTTCCTCTGCAGCATGGGGCATGGGTCACTTGCTGGAGGATTCTCTGCAGCTTGAGGTCTTCAAACCACAATTTGAGGACTTCAGTAACTCAGACATAGGTTAAGGGTTTGTTATAGAAGTGGATGGGTGAGATTCTGTGGCCTGCATTGTGCAGGAGGTCAGACTAGATGATCATAATGGTCCCTTCTGACCTTAAAGTCTATGAGTCTAAAACTTACAATGGTAATATTTTAACATGAAGCAAGCTCCTGGATACTTTTTGGAAACAATTCTGAGTCTTGATTGTAGGCTTGTATTGAAAATAAGGGCCTAACATCATTTTAGTTTTATTTCATGTTAGTCTATTTTCCAAAACACCCAGCATTCAGAAACTTATTTATGATACAAAACACATAGACTGGAAAAACAAAATTGGCAGATGCCAGGATGAGTCCATTATCAATTTTTAAATCAATGTTGCCAAGTGATGTATGGAGTACTTTTACAAATCTGAAAAGTTCTTTATGAATCTGCTGGAAATTAAATAAAAAGAATATTAAGATTTCCAGCAATTCAGTCTATTGTACTTCACTGCCTCTGGCATGAACAACAGTTGAATTCAATGGACATATTCTGTACCGTTCATCAGATATCAGTTAGCCAGGCTTGTGTTGGATAGGGAAAAGGGAGACAGGAGACAGATATGGCCAATGAAAAGTGGCAAATGATAGTTCTTTCCTCAGTATGTACATCAGCGGACTTCACGTCACGTTACCAGAGACAATTTAGCAATCTCTCCTATTACTCTTTATGTGACTTTTGGTGGTAGCCCTTTCTTCCTCCTTTAATTGTTCAAGAAAATGTGACCTCCTTCACTTAGCTGAGGATCTGGACACCAAGTCATATGTTTTTATCCTTTCTGTGTTTTTAACTTTAATGTATTGAAATTTTGAGAGGCTGGATCCATCATGGGTGCTGGGGTAGAGGTCAGTGTTAGAAGCTTACCAATGTTTTATTGTTTGACTTCCCAGTGCCCTAAAATGTTTTGAATGTTTCACAAATTCAAGTACAGAAATAGTCACTGCCTAGAGAAGTGTACAACCTAAATTCAAAGTGAGAATAAATGCAGGTCACAGAGAGATGAGAAAGGAGAAGGGGAAGTGAATAGAAAAGGTTGGCAATAGTAAGAATGTTTGATCACCCACCTCAGGGAATGATACAAACCTCAGAATAGCTCATAACTTTTTATTCCTTTTTCCGTTTCCTCCCACCTCACTCTTAAGTCAGAGAGCTGAAATGAGTTTTTAGGAGGGATTTGAATGAGACAACGGGAGGTAGTTGGGTGTACAGATTTGGAAGGCAATTGTAAGTATAATGACAGCATGGAAGAAGCCATGGAGACAAGTGTCCTAGAAGAAGATGAAGGGGCTATCAAGACTGGTGTCACTGGCAGAGCAGAAAGGGCAGGTAAAATGTGAAAGGAAATCAGGTCAAAGACTCAGACAAGGGCTGATTTAAGGCAAGGACACAGAGTTTAAATCTTTACATTTAAAGATTTTACACATTGTAACCCTTCTGCCAGGAGGAGCCGGCAGCAACTAGGGATGGGTTCAATATCTAGGGGTTCATTTTCAACAATACAACACAGAACTGGCTTGAGCTCCCACCCAGTAACATGGGAAAATTACATACCACCCCAGGGTGCCTCTGACAGGCAATACTTCCCCTCTCGCAAACACAGAGTCGGGGTGTAGAAAGAAAACGTTTAATAAAAGGAGAGAAATCACCCAATATTAATTAAAGAAAATGCTGCAGGCAGGATTCATATACATAAAACCATGAGCAAAACACCCACCCCAGTGTCTGGGCAGTGTCTTTTGTCTCAGGTTCTTGAGTCCTACAATCAAATTTTCCTTTAAAATTTTTTCCTTCTCTGCTCCCTCACCACACACCCACTCACAGTGGTTATCCTTGGTCAGTGTCAGAGTTCAAAGTTGCCTGTATGTGAGTTCATCTCCTACCCTGGGTTGTGGGGGGAGATAAGGCACCTTGCTTACTCCACCATCCAAGATCTTGCTGTGGCATTGTTGCCCTGCCAGCCAGCATCTGCTCTGCTCTGCCAGCCAACCTATCAGATGCTCACTGTTTTGCTGGTTGCCCTGCCAGCTGCTTGCCGCTGCACACCATCACTTTCTGCTGCCACCTGCTTCTCTACTGTGACCTCTGCTGGTCAGTCTTTTGAGATTCCATCCAGTTCTTAGTGATTTTCAGTTCATGGGGGAACTTCATTGCTGAAGTGGGCTGGGTAGAAACACTGTACCACAATAAGTGATTTCAGCTCTAGTGATCACTTAAAACAAAATACTCCTAATGGAGCCTGTCTTCAAGTCAGCAGGGCCTGATAAAATATATCCTAGAATACTTAAGGAAATAGCTGAAGAGATCTCTTAGACATTTGTGATTATCTTTGAGAACTCATAGAGGATGAGGGGATCCCAGAGGACTGGAAAAGAGCAAATATAGTACTTATCTATAAAAAGGGATATAAGGACAACACAGGGAATGATAGATCAGTCAGCTTAACTTCAGCACTGGAAAAGAGCGAATAGTCAAACAATAAATTTGTAAGCACCTAGCAGAAAATAAGGTGATAAATAATGGTCAGCATGGATTTGTCAAGAAGAAATCATGTCCAACCAATCTAATATCCTTCTCTGACAGGATAACAAGCCTGGTGGATAAGGGGAAGCAGTAGTTGTCATATATCTTAGCTCCAATAAGTCTTTTGATACTGTCTCATATGACTTTTTCATAAACAAATTAGAGAAATATCCCAGCTCTGGTTGGAAAAACATACCCAGAAAGTAGATATCAAGAGTTCACAACCAAGATCTATTCTACCCTGACACTGAGTGGAATTCACAGATTGGAATTGGGTGCTAAGGCTCCCATACATTGAGCGGGGAGAGTTAGGAGCCTAAGAAAGAGATTCACAGAAGCCAGCAAGCTGAGGTGTCTAACTCCAGGCCAAAGGGAAACACTTCCCTTTGCTTGGGATGCTTAGCCAGGAGAGGTTCCGGAGTTAGGCACCTAAGACAGGTCAGCCACTTCAATAGCCTGTGTCCTAGCAGCCAGAACCCACATAGACACAGAGACCACATTATAGTCAGTATTTAGGGCACTTAGCTGGCATTTTCAAATCCCTGCTCAGCCTGATTTAGCTCAGGGGTTTGAATCTAGATCACCCAGATGCCATGTGAGTAATGCTCTAAGCCAGTGGTGGACAACCCACAGCCCGGAGGCTGCATGTGACCCATCAGGGTAATCTGATTGCGGGCCATGAGACATTTTGCTGACATTGACTGTCTGCAGGCATGGCCCCCTGTAGCTCCCGGTGGCTGCGGTTCGCTGTTCCTGGCCAATGGGAGCTGCGGGAAGTGGCGGCCAGCATGTCCCTGCTCTCAGCACTGGACTGGGACGCACACCAGTCATCCCCTCAGTGTCATGATCTGCTCAACCACGGCTATCTTTTGTGCAGGTTAGGTATGTGCTGAGCATGCCTACTGGATTGGGTCTCCCCAGGAGAGAGAGCTGGGGGGAGCCCCTAAGTCTGTGAATCCAGCTATGGCCTAGGCATGACTGAGGATGCTGAACAGCTCAGACTTAGGCATCTTTGTGCATGTCCACTGACAGAAACTTAGGTGCCCAGGTAATTTAAATGTCTGCAGGGTTAGGCAGAAACTGATATTCACTGATTTTGTGAATATCAGAGGCACTTAAATATTTGATTTAGGCACCTAAATAGGTAGTTAAGTACCTAACTCGCTTTGTGAATCTAGCCCTTAGATACCAATGCTTACAAACATCTAGGATAGATCCAACAGACAGATACTATACCCACCCAAGGATGTGTTTTGGGTATAGGACAGAAGACCTGATATGGTCAGAAAGAAGTGGCAATTTGGTCCCAATGCAAGATTAGGCTCAGTGGTTCCTACAAGTAAGAAAGAGTAGAATATCTTCAGTCAGCAAGCAAGGATTCAGATGAAGCATTTTAAAGTTCAGTTCATAATAAAATTAGCAGCTGTGTGTTCCACTAACTTGATCTTCAAGATGCTGTTTTGATTATTATAGGGATAGGTTTCATTTTCCAAATACTGTTCTACTTGTCTTCTTTGTTAGGTTGCTAACCCTGGAGCTCTTTTTCTGTCAATCAAAATGGTTCATATTGGCAGCATAATAAGAAAAGCTTTGAAATTATGATTGCACTGTGTTCATGGAAATATGCAAAGTCATGAGTTTAGGAATATTCAAATATAAACATGAGAAATTCTTATCTTAATAAACCCTAAAAATATTGTTAGAATATTGATGTGCTTTGCATTTTTAAATGTGTGGTCCTAATCTGAGAGAGACTTGTTTTGTACCTTGGAAATTTAGTGACTACTGTTTGGGGTGGGGGATGACATAACTATTTCCCCAATTCTTTTTTGCTGCGCAAAAAATTGTAACCAATATTTACCTTTTAGCTGATCCTAGAAAAACAAATCCAGATGAGAAAAAGAAAGAAGAAAATTGGAAAATTTCCAACTATTTGGACTAATATCCTATTCTCCTTTTATTTTGGACTTTCCTCCTTCTTTTTTTATAGACACTGGTAGTGCAGGGCATCATTACAGATAGATATTTTGGTTTTCCCCTTTTTAGATTCCCACAGCAGGGCCAATAACAGACAGTTGGGATAGTTTGGGACTATTCTTTTGAGCAATAACAAGCAGTTGTTTGCAAGTTAGAATGTGATGATCAAGGCTGTAATCTTTGCTTCATCCACTGAGTGTTTATAGTGGTGTCACCAACAGAGGATGTAGCAATTACTTACTGAAACTGACTGCCACAAGGACTGTCACAAGCAACATTTTGGACATTAATATTTCAGAATGTCATGAAGCCAATCCAACATGTTACCACCGGGAAGATTCAAAGATGCAGGGGGGAAGGGAAGTGGCGTAGGTAAGAAACACAAATCCATAGGTTCAGAAATGTATAACAGTCTAAGAGCAGCCAGTGTTATAAAACATTGATTAGAAAAGTTCCTCAGTAATACATAACTTCTTAGTGTTTCAACTGGGGCTGTTAAATGATTAAAAAAATTAATCATGATTAATCGTGAGATTCAAAAAAAATAGTCACGATTAATCGCAGTTTTAATCACACTATTAAACAATAACAGAATACCATTGCCCTGGCAACCATGGGGTTCCCACACCTCTATTGCCATTGGCTCCCACAGGCTCCCCTGGGTCACCTAACTCCCCAGCACCTCCGGGCCCTGCTGTCTCCCCTCAGTGCTTAATTTGTATTGAAAGAGGTGCTGGGGCTCTTTAAGGAGAGCACTCAGGAGGAATGTAGGCATCAGTCACTCTTGAGCCAGCAGCAGCAGCTCAGGAGCAGGCAGGCTCCCCCTGTTCACTGACCCCAGCTCCTTGGAGATGGGGTACATGGGCAGACAAGCAGCAAGCTCCTGGTCTGGGGCACCCTGCCCCAGAAGCACGCAGCGCTGCCCCCTTGAGCATGGCGCCCTGGGTAATGGCCCCACTCACCCACCCTTAAGGCTGACCCTGTCCAGAGGGGAGGATATGGTGCTGGTGGCGGGGGGCTGGGCTCCTCTCTCATACCTGGAAGGTGTTTAACCCGCTCCCCCAAATTGCCTGCAGACTACAGGACAGACTCACGATAGATTAGTGCCACAGCCGGTGCTTCCTTCCCCACCTGGCCGTCACCAAGTCCCATCTTCAGAGGTGTACGATTAACACTCTTTTAAAAAAAAAAAAGGATTATTTTGTTTTCAGTTAATCGCATGCATTAAACTGCTATTAGTTGACAACCCTACTTTTGACAGATGCATCCATTTAAAAGAGGAGAGATTTGTGTGATTGTTTACTGTTGTGTCAACAACAGTAGCGAATAGATCCGATGATCAGAAATCAGAGGGTAGCAACTGCAAAAATCTGTTCATCATAAAATAGAAAACAAACAGTTTCAAAGCATTTCTACTTTGCATGCAGAGCTAACTTTAAATTACTGGCTCTTCTCTCTTTTTCAAAAAAAGGTCACAGTGCCATGCTGTTTTAAAACATTCTGGTTGCAAATTATCAGAGTATTCAAAGGTGTGAATTATTTTCTTAAAGCAGAAATTGTCTATGGGTATCAAGTATTTTCAATATGATGTTCAGGATACGTTAAGTGGATAATAAGTGAGAGAAACCTTTTGAAAACTTCAAATTATGTTGAAAAATTAGTCTGTGTGTGCCTTGTCATTCAAATATATGTTGTGTCAAGATGGGGCAATACAATATGTTCCCAAGGATGGATGGAAAAGTACCTTCAATATGGCAGTTGAAAAAAGCTGTAGAACAGGGACTCAGACTTTTTCATAGTGAAGATCCCAACCCAATAGAGATTGTCTCGTGGAAAACTCCCTTCCCCCTCTCAATCACATGAATGGCTTCACTTCAAATTAGTGATCAAATAACATCCCAGTATGACTACAGCAATTGCTTACATAGAAAAGCAACATGTTTTTTGCAACATGCAACAAAAGCAAAAGCAGATGTTTTTTTCTACCATTTTTAATGTGATTTAGCTCCTGGAAACGAAAGGGAAAGCCAGCACCTATGATTACCTGCAAGTTTTCTGGATTCATGAGCCATATTTTGGGAATCAATGGTCTAGAAAAGAATAGCCGTAGGCCAGTCTGTTAGATAATGCTAGTTTACATTTAGCTAAAACCAAAAAAAGCATTAATTTTATTACTATATTTTCCTTACTGAGATGGATAAAAGAATCCTACAACTTTAAAGGGTATTAGTGTGCACTTAAATCTGTACCAGAGCTTCATTTATGTATTTTACAGTTGAACAGAACTTAACATTTTGATTTTTGCAGGCATATTATCTACTCAGTCTGAAATAAGTCATGTATTGCAATTTGTAACTGATTTCTCATCTCCCTAATTCTGATACTGAAAGATGGAATATAGCTCTCATCTAAACCTTCTTTGTTTAACGAACTAGTCTTAAAATACATATGAAAGGGACACTTTTAAGGCTGAAAAGCCTCACAATCGATCCAGAAGGGTAAAAGTCACAGGCATGCATTTTTTTGCAAAGTCCATACATTTCCATATGTGTGAGTATATTCAATCAAGAAGTTTCAATTTTTTTTCTGTAATAAAATGAGTAGCTCCAGCTCAGCAAGGGAGCTGTACAAACCCTAGTAGTATAAGTTCCTAGGGGTTTCATGTGATTTTTTTTTTACACTTGCATGGACTCACTCTCTACCACACTGAATTTCACTCTGCATTTGGGATTTGATCAAACAAATATCCAAGCTAAAGTCACAAGTATAGATTCTCAATTTTGCTACTTTGGATTTATGCCATTTATGTAGTTTTGTTGACTTTATTGTAACAAAGCAGAAAATCAGGCTCACTGAGTTTTGCCTAGTTTCCATTTAATCTTTTCCTGACACTTGAAACCTGGCCCAGGTAACTCCAAAATAAGCCCAGAGTCACCAGAACATTTGCAAACTGTAGGAAAATTGTTGCCAAATATACTATGCATGGATTTGTTTCTGTCAATCACTGGTTTATTGTATTAAAAATACAAACTCTATAGATTGTTGAATAATGTATTTTTTAATATTTTCCCCATAAATTATTGAATACATTATTTGCAAAATATTATGATTATAAATAGAATCGGGACAGGGCTTTCCTCTGTGACTGCAGAGGACATTTTGGTAGCAGAACCAGTACAAAGATGGGGAGAGCAAGGGGATAGATACCAGGGAGGATGGAATGGAGGCATGCAAGCAGTGTGCTCTCATTGCACAGTAAAGAACTCCATTCTGCTTAAGTCCCCTGTGCAACAATGAGTAGAAGCAGTGAGAAGGCTGGTGGTGCAAAGCTGGAGGTTGGCGGGGCTAGAAGAGCTTCAAATCCTTTCCTGGGAAGATGAAATAGCCTCCACAGATTGGCTGAACAACTTCTTCCCAACACAGATTCCTCCCCACTCTGCTGCTGCCCTTCCACCAGAGGATTCAGGGGGCCTGGGGTCTTCAGCGGCGGGGGGCCCTCGCCGCCGAAGACCTGGCACTTCAGCGGTGGGTCCTGGGGCGGAAGGACCCCATGCTGCCGAATTGCCGCCGAAGACCCATAGCAGAAGAAGCTCCGGGGGCCTAGGCCCCATGAGAGTTTTCTGGGGCCCCCGGAGCAAGTGAAGGACCCTGCTCCAGGGGCCCCAAAAACTCTTGTGGGGGCTCCTGAGGGGCCCAGGGCCTGGGGCAAATTGCCCACTCCCCTCCGCCCCCCCGTGGGTGGCCCTGCTTTCCACTCAGGCTGGGATTTGGAGACAGGATTTACTACATTATGCATTTATTGGTAACTCAGTGGTCCTATTTTCCTTTTCTCTATTGTCCTTTTTCTTCCAGCTTCCTTTTCATTTTGTTTCTTTGTTCACAGATAACATATTTCATTTTCTCTGAGCACATTACAGTTCCCTGCTTGCTGGACCCCTTTAAGACCATATTCAGCAGCCACATATTTAGTAGCCTTAATGTGAAAACTGAAGAGTATCTACAACTTTTGCAATACATTATAACCAGTTTTCCTTTTTTTGTCATTCAATCAAATATTCTTTGTATAGCTTTGTTCATACCAGAGTATCACAGGATGATTCACAATGGATTATAGTTTTTAGACTGTATGGATACATCCTACATTTAGTCTCTTTTGTCTGTGTGATGACTTTGCACAAGTTATCGCTTCTCTTCAGCATTTTATTACTAATGTAATAAGTTTAATATAAAATCTTCTCCAGAGATCAGCTGGAGATCTTCAGTCCTGGAGAATGTTTTTTGTCATTCTGATTACTTCTGGCTGGACACTGCAAGGGCTTTCTTTTCTTAATGTCCGTTCCTCAAGAAGAGGTACATCCAATTTCACATCCTTTTGATTTACAATAAAGATCCTAGCATTTCAAACTAGAATCCTATTCACCTTTTTTAATTTCGGTGGCTGTCATGTAACAGCGGTAAAGAATCACACAGTCACTTTCTTTTAATAATGAACATGGAAAAAGGGAAACAAATGTTATCCATTAAAGCTATTTTTGTCTCTGTTCTTCAGTTTAGATCTCCCTCAGTCCTCTCTTCTCTGGCTTCCTGCTACAAATTTAAAGAAACAATACATATATCCATATATGCTTTTGGCATTAATTTGCCTTCTTTTTCTGGTCATTCTGTTGTAGAATCTTTCTATTTGTATATGTTTTATCTTTTGCTTCACTGTTTGAAGTCTAATGCATCTACACTTATTTACTTTAAACTGCTTTCATCATGTATTACCCCACATGTTTTTATGATCTAAATTATACTGTGCCAGACTGTATCATTCATTGTTATATTCTTATTCTCTCTGCCTGCCAGTTTAGCATCTGCAAACTTGGAAACCTTGATTTTTATATTACATTTCCAGTAACTGAAATATATTATTTATAATTCATTCTTTCAGTGAACCTTGTAGCACCATTCTATCAGTTCTCTTCCAGCTTGAAATTTAAGTCATGCAGATAGTGCAAGAAAATTCAAAAGATTTCCCAGGAAATCGGACCCACTAGTGATTCTGTAATGTGTCATATGATGAAATCCAGAGTTTACATAGCAAGGCTCTGGGTTAAATGTACCTTAATGCCATAGCCTTGGTCATGCATTAAGCAAGCCCCTTTCTTGTATATATATACTGTAAATTCAAGTACCATTAAAAAAGAGCTCAGTCCAGGTAGGTTGAAGAGAACATGTTGCAGTTTCCTGCTTAGTAGTAGTTTATTTGTTATTGTCATTTTTAATCTCTTTATTCACAAAAGATTAGAAACTCTGAAAAGAAAACCCGGAGTGTGTCTATATTTTACATCATTCACATGATTCTTCAGGAGAGTTTCACCTAGCAGTCTGTAAACTAAAGATGTGCCACTAACTATAGATGTGCCACTATCATCTATTGTTATTGTTGGGTTGCATGAAATGCCTTAATTGATTAGGTGGGCAACTTGCTGGTAACCTTGTAATTTTGTTGGGGTTTTGAATTGATCATAGAGAGGAGTAATTTGGGGAGAAGTAATGGATAAGGCAGATTATGGCATTTTAGAAAAAATTAAAAGCTTTCCTTTCTGGGCCACAAAGGTCTTGCCCAAGGTATCATTCCTAGGCTACTCTATGAATTTTCTCTTGTCATCTAAAGTAACTATATATGTGCATGTGCAGTCTTGTTGTATGTAGGACTCAGCTACTGGTAATGAGGGGCATATGAGTGGTCTGGCTTGTTTAATTGCCTCTGTACCAAGGTCTGGTGAAGGGTTTGGGGAATCCTGTTCCACTGCTACATCAAGCAGCATTAGATATAAAATATATCACTATTGTGGCAAATACTTGTTTTCTGTGAGTTTAAAACTGCTGTTCACAAATGTTTGAGATTGCAACCTTAAATTTGGCATTATGGGAACATTCACAAGAGTAAAATGAAATTGCTCAAATATTCACAGAAATCAAACACAAAAGAGGCTCAAACATGGCTGAGTGATTGCATTTAAAAATCTGAGCAATTATTTGGGGAAATTTCTGCTAGCAGCATTCAACCAAGTCTTTTAAAGACTCAATGAGACAGAAGCAACAGATAGATCTTGTATAAAATAGCCAGTATTTAGTAAAATAATGTCACCAGAGAAACAATGCTGAAGAGCCAGCAAGATAGAGGAATGCAAAGTATTGAAATACTCTAGCCATGGTCCTGTGAGTTAAGGAGCACCACAAAACTGATTATACCTAATAATGAAACTGATGATTGTGCACAGATCACCAAATTTATTCTCAGCAAGCCTGAGCCATGTCTACACGTCGGGGACTATAGTAGCATACCTATGGTGCCATAGCTAAACTGACATAACCACATAGTGTAGATGCTGTCTACAGCAAAGGAAGGTTTTTTTTTCTATCACTAGAGGAACAGCACCTTGCTGAGCAATGGTAGTTGGTTGCTGCACCTAAGCCAGGGGTTAGGTTGGCAATAGCTACAGCACTGAGCCGTGTGGATTTTTCATACCCCCTGAACACTGTAGCTATGTTGATCTAAATTTTAAGTGTAGAGTAGGCCTGACTCTGCAGTTCTCACTCTGCAGACCCAGCAAATATTCAGTCTCAACAGGAACTGTGCCAAGGTCCACTTCTTGGCTTTTTGTATTCATATCCACTTTCTTCTTGTTGCTATGGGAAAATGGCTCTCTTAAGAGTAGGAAACAAAACTTATGAAGGCAAAAATTGTTGCTGATATAGTTTGCATGACACCACAGGGGAATGGAGCTGACTGGTTTAAAAATAATTTTAGTGCATTTCAGCTCAGGGTAATAAAGTAATGAGAGTCTTGTTTTTCATCTTTCCTTCCTTCCTCTCCCCACGTTGCCATGAAATGCCACTGGCAGGAAAAATGGAAGGTACTTTAGAACATGTCATCTGCAGTCTGCTTTGCTGATAAATTTGTTCAGGCAAATATGATAGGCCATAAAAAATAGATATTTTGAGCCAAGTCTATCTGGTAAAAGTAATTCTTTCCTTTTTCCCTATAGCTGGCTATCAGAACATTTTATTATCTTGACTAGAAAACAAGTGAAACTGAACTTGATAATGTCTGATTCACCCCGCCCCCTTTTTAGAGCACATAGCGTGCATGGTAGTTTTTGTCTTGCATACATTTAAGAATAGCATCCCTATGATATTCTTTTTAAACTCCGGATGATTCTGAATGCCAGTCCAGGCAATACTGGTAATAAAGAAACTTCACCCTTCTGGATAACACTTCTTTTATGGGTTATACACTTGTGTAAAGGTTAACATAGAAAGCAATTTGAAGTGTGAGGAGTACAAATGGGTAAATGATGGTGTGTCAAGTCCCTCAGCAGCAGCACAGAAGCTAACTATTAGCTCCCCTCACCACAAGCACACTACTCCAACCAGCAAGACCAATCCAACCTCATTGCAGAGGACACTTCACCAAGCCCATAAATATTGATTTTTAGATGTGAGTAATTCATAGATAAGGGTCTTCAGCAACAAGTCTCTTGAATGCAAATGAAGAAAAGAAACCTCAATGATTTTGGACCTATCTAGAATCTTAAGCAAAACCAGACAATGTATTGATTACAATGAACCCCACAGAAACCCAATTATCAAACAGCAAAACAAAAACCAAACACAAGAGATTAAGGCTGATGAGTAATAACTGAATTAATCTTTCTTGGAAAATAAGAATTAGAGTTGGAAATGTCATCTTGTTCTGTGTAATACGTTGAGTTTCTAGGTTTTATATTTTTTTTCTGAACAAGTGGCTCAAAAGCATAGCTGTGCCATCTAAATGGACTTCAAAAATATCACTCAAGCCCACCTTACGCACCACATACAGGGTGATTTGGATTATTTAGTACAGAAGAACTTCCCCATTTTATTAAGCAAGAAACCACTAAAGAAAAACATTAAAATAAGTTTTTAAAAGTGCTCCTTTCTTCCAATATACTGCGTGGCTCTTGAAGCCATAATGTAATGCTCTAGGAGAGTGTGCATTCAAGATAGAAATTTCATATTTGAAATTCAAAGAGCCTTGATTGGCATGACAAGCTATACAAGTGTTGCCAAAGTGTGGAAAAGAGACAGGCCATTTGGATGTCTGTTAGAGGTGGACCAGGACAGGGCTACAGTATATGCGGATACTGAAATACTCTCTTTTATAAAAAGAACAGGAGTACTTGTGGCACCTTAGAGACTAACAAATTTATTTGAGCATAAGCTTTCGTGGGCTACAGCCTCTTAGTCTCTAAGGTGCCACAAGTACTCCTGTTCTTTTTGCAGATACAGACTAACACGGCTGCTACTCTGAAACTCCCTATTGTGTAATAGACAGGCAGATTAAGAAAATCTTTTATAATCTAAATCGCATTAGGGTTTTTAGAATAGTTTTGACTGGCAACTGGTGGCTAGATACTCAGACCCCACTGAGACTGATTTTTTTTTTTTTTTTAAAGAATCAGCAGCTTCTGTTCTTTTCAAAGTGAGTTGTGGCTGATCAGAATTTTGAAGGTCAGTTCCATTCAGTAAAGTCTCTCATGTCGTGGGTTTACTTGTGTATATGGATGGCACATCACTTCTGTCACAAATTTAAAGTATGCTTCTTGTAGTCCACAGATAGAAATTCTACCAAGTAAGCTAAAGATAAACTTCCATTTGAATATGCCAGGAGAAGATATGTAAGTATTACAAAATACATGTCTGCTTATTGGCTAGATGGATCGGAAACATTATGAAATGCAGAAGAATGATCCTGTATTCAAAACAAAAGTCTGCACTATGAAAGAATGTTGATTCAATGTTTTTGTTAGAATGCCTTTGCAGTCTGTAAAAGCTGGCTCTATATGTACTGTTGGATCTCTTTCTCTGACTTAAATAATATAATGAAAGTATCGCTTTAAAATGTAAATGTGATAAAAATGTATCACAATGGTTTGTTCTGAGCTGAGGAGGAAAGGAACCAGATGACTTTTTGTCACTTGCAACTTGGTTTGACTTTACTGTATTTTCTGTTCTAGCTCAGCAGATGGCTGAATATTTATATGTATTATTATGACCTGAACATTGTGCTATACATTCTTTCAGAGACAAAGTTTTCTCTCTTGCATGGGATATGGGCAAGTGGGTTGATGTCAATTTTAGTTTTTACTAAGGGCAACAGAAAGAATTCATCCATCAGTGAGATAACACCAGAAAATAATTCCTCCTTCAAAAGTCAATCTCAGCCTGTTTGCTTTGTGACAGAGCGGATCTGGATATGGGCGCAACATTAACCTATTTGTATCTTTGTTACTGGTGCTTCTCTCTTTACTCCGGCTATCTAAATAAATCTTAAATAATGCAGCACTTCTCTGCCACTTCTACAGGCAGCTGAGCCAAGTGACTCATTCCACTCTGCATTTGGAATGTAGGGTCTGTATTAAATGATTCTTGTTTCCAATCTTCTAATCAACACTTTAGAAAAGAGAATAATTAAAAAAATAAACCCAAACCCACAACCCTCCACCTCCCCCACAATTCATATTTTTGCCAAGAAATGAATATAAAAAACCCCAAAATGTCATGAATCAGGCATTAGTTCAGTTACATCAAAGAATTCAAAGGAGTTAATCAAATCAATGGAATTATAGGAGTCTGGATTTACTGTAGTTTACCTGAGATAAAGTCTGGTCCCTTTTCTTAAGGATATACACAGAATATTTAAATAACATTTAAACAGCTTTTTAAAAAAGACCTCCTGATAGACACTGGAGACATTTACTATGTCTTGGAGAACTTTAAGGGAAAATTCAGAATGTGGAAAGAGATGTGTTTTTGATAACCATACAGGGCCGGCTCCAGACCCCAGCGCGCCAAGCAGGCGCGTGGGGCGGCATTGTCCTGGCAGGGCGGCATTTGGCTCCGGCGGACCTTCCACAGTCATGCCTGCGGGAGGTCCACCGGAGCCGGGACGAGCGGACCTGCCGCAGGCATGACTGCGGAGGGTCCCCTCTTCCCGCGGCTCCACTTGAGCTCCCGCAGGCATGACTGCGGTGGGTGCGCTGGTCCCGCGGCTCGGACGGAGCTCCCTCAGGCATGCCTGCGGATGCTCCACCGGAGCCGCGGGACCACGGGACGGTCCTTAGGCACTTCTGCCCCGGCCGCAGGACCGGGGAAGGGCGGCGCGAGCGGCGCGGCGCACCGCCTTGCTTGGGGCGGCGGAATTTCTAGAGCCGCCCCTGTAACCATAGAGTTAATTGCTAAGGAAAGGTAATACCTGCATTCCATGTGGTGATATGCCTGTTACCATCATATCTGAATTTTGAATGAATGGATGTGCACACATACATACACACACGCATGCTTCACCAGTTAAACTTAGCTACCCATATTTGAAAATGTGGCTTTAAATGACAGATTGTATACATGTGGAAATAGGTGTTCATAACACTACTTCTATTGCAAACTCAACTACAGCTCTTTGACAACCAACTCTAATTTGTGCTTTATTTCTGTCTTAAACAAAGAAAATAAACCCCATTCAGTGTGTTTTTTAAGTTAGGTTTATTGAAGGGAAAGAATATATTTTGTAATGTTTACTTCTTATCTGATGTGACTGAGTGCAAGTGTTATGGGGTGTGAGATACCAGGATACAATCCAGACCAATGAGTAGTTGTGTCATTCCTGCCCTGTTATCAGGGGTGCCCTTTACAATGCCTTGCTGCTGTAGCCTTCAGCCTGGACTGCTCACAAACAGCCTCCAGCACGTAAGTCACTCCCAGCTACATCTCTGTGTGTACTGCAGCCAGTCAGCCACACCTTGGTTCTGACCAGCTTTGGATATGCTGCATGGTGACCCTAACATACCCCACTCCTGGATCTTCCCCCAGAAATGTATGTCCTGTAATGTCCAGCCCTCTCCTGGACAGTACAAATATGTCAAATCCTTTATTTCTTTAATGGAATAATATGCACACAACTTATTACCCCAAATGGAGTTACCCAGACATTAAACTTGAACATACTGGATCTGATAAAACAATAAAACAAGTTTATTAACTACAAGGAGAGAGATTTTAAGTGAGCACAGGTAATGAGGCATAAAAGTCAGAAATGGTAACAAGAAAAATAAAGTGCTTACTGGTAACTAACTTAACAAACTATATTAGATTCAAAATAAAGTTTTCTCACCACATGCTTTCAGCAGCACTGACCAAACTCTAGGTCTGTCCCCCTTTCCCACAGTCCAATGGCTGCTTCCTTTGTCTCTGCAGGTGCAGTGAATGCAATGAGCAGGGAGAGCAAGTGAGCAATGTCTTGGGGTGTTTGCACGTTCTTTTTATAGTCCTGTCTCCCCCTTTGGAAGCAAACCCAGCTGGGAGAAAGGTAATGAGCAGTCTGCGTAAAGGAAACTCCAGGCTGTTTCTTTGTTAAGATGTAGATTTTTGCCCCTTTCCTTTTCCTGCCAAAGAATGGCCACTTAGTAGGTAATGGTCCATCAGCCTGGTTTATACTTGGCTGAGGTGTCAGCTTGCCCTTTATCTCTGAAGAACTGGTTTGGCCACTGCCCATATTTAGGATTCATGATTTCAGCTTGTGTTTATAACTTCACATATATCGCTGCTAAGCGCCTTTTGCCATGATATTGCTGATTAGCAAATTATGAGTTTTTAAATGGTACCTCACAAGGCACACCTTGTACAAACATCATTATAATAGTGTGTAGGGTGTGAACATGAGTATATTTTGTCATATAAGGTTATGAATACATTATTCTAATTACCTCATTTTAAACCATTACTTTATGTTATTTAAAAAAAGATTTTGGGGGGTCAGAACCTGAACCCAGAAATAGCCAGATATACAATTCACTAGTCCACATAGAGACATGCTCCTGGCAATATTTAGAGTAGACAGTATGATTTTACTTCTGGTAATTACTGATCTGTATGGTATTTGAAACAGAACAATTTTCAAATACTGCAAACATGCCTAAAAATGAGAAAACAGAATTCTACAGACCCTGACTACATTGCCTCCCTGGCCTCTCCCTGAGTGACTGTAGCACTGGGATAAGGGGATCAGATACAGGTGTCCTTGGATCCCCTCCATCATAAAATCATGAAGTTGTGCTTAGCATCACTTAAGAGCAATGAAGAACATCTCACTACTAAAACCAATAGGTTGGCCAGTGAGGTTAAGACAGTGGAAGATGGGGATGAAAAATTCGAGAATAGAATAAAAGACATTTTTCAAAGAAAATAAAGATTGGTAGCCTGCAGTTTAAATTTGGAAAAGAGTATAGTGATTATAAAGAATGGGATGAGGGCCATGAGTACTAGGTAGTCAGGTGTGGAGACAGGAGAAAAAGTCTTGGGTTAGGATGTTCATTGTGATATTTCTGGTACAAATCTGAGACAAAGATTAAGGGCTTTGTCTTCACTATGGTGCTAATTTGGCACTGCTGCCATCGATGCAGTGGCAGTGATTTAGTGAGTCTGGTGAAGATGTATTACATCAACAGGAGAGCACTCTCATGTCAATGCAATTACTCCACCTCAATGAGAGGCAGAAGCTATGTTGGTGGTAGAGGGTCTCCTGATGACATAACGTGTTCTAGACACTGCTTTTAGTCAATGAAAATTATGTCACTCGGGGTGTGTTTTTTCACACGCAAGTGACGTAATTTACATCGACTTAAGCAGTAGAGTAGACAAGACCTAAGAAAAAATACCTTTTCAGATTAAGTGTTATTACAGAGTTTCCTTGAGGTCTCACCAGGGATTGAGACAGCACAATTGTGGTGTTGGCAGACAAGTGAAAAAGACGAATTCCTTATATCTGAAAACTCAGACATTCTATCTGGTAAAAAACAGATTTTATGTTTCTCTAGTCACAGCTGTGAAACCTAGAGAGTAGGAGGGAAATAGTGTTACCCGGGGTTCTTTCAACCCAAAGCTCTTGGTAACTTTTAATCTGTGCAAGGTGGTGTCAGGAAAGAAATCAGGGGAGATATGGCCATCCAACTGATAGATGGTTGGCACAAACAGGACAACACAAGAGTGCCTTCACTTAAAGCTAAACTTTACTGAGTCTCAAGCACTTACACACGTCTGCAACAGGTTAATAAAACACCCCCAACCCTTGATAATTACCAAAGCTGAGTATGGCTCTCGAGTGAAACAGTGGCAGGCTTCCAGTGGCCAAATCTTCCGTCTGCCGGTGGGGACCGCAAGATGTATCGAGAGGGAGAGTCCAAAAAGAGTCCAAAAGAGTCCCCAAACAAGTCCAGCTATCTCAAGCTATTTCCCCTTATTTTTCCCCTTATTACATTAGTAATAGAATGACATGTTCCTTAAAGAAAACTTGTAAAATAAGCAGTTTCAATGGTCAAGCAAGAGATTATTGATTAACCAGGTGGGGTTTTTCCAGAGTTTGCAGCCTTGAGACCCCAATAGACATTCCTGAGGCACATCCTGCTCTTTTAAAATGCATGTATCAGCAACTTCAACACAATTCTTATCAGGAAGGACGTGGGGTCAAGCTGCCCTTTCTGTGGCACCCCAAAACTCCCCCCCCCACTCCTGCCTTGGTCAAGCTGAGACTGCTGAATGGCCAATTTACAGCTTGCTGACTAGGCTGCCTTTAACAATAAGCCATAGTGGTTTCAGGCACTTTACTGGTTTGCCAAAGTCTCCCGTACAATAGGACAGTCAAAGGAGGTCTATATCAGCAAAGGGATTTACAGTCCTCTTCAGATGCTATATCTGTTAACTGTCTGCATGAAAAAAACCTGCACAGAAGGATTCACAAGGGCATCAGAAGAGGAAAAAGATGTTGATTAGTGGTAATTTTGGACAAAGTTTTCTATGTTTCCACAAACAGATTGAGCTAGGGCCAAATTCTGCTCACAGTTGCACCAATACTAATCCAGAATTCCTTTGCTGACTTCAAGAGAGTTATTCCACATATATACTAGTGTAATTAAGAACAGAATTTGGCTATTGCTTTGTGTTCATTGGATTCCTAATTCAAATTCTCCCTCTGGATGGGTGGTTCTGTTTTCTTGGCAATGGGACAACAGTTCCTGTGAGCTTTAATAATTTACCTTTGACAGTTCTTTACAGATTCTTTCATTAGCAAATAACTGTCCCTGTAAAGAGGGCTGGTATAATGTCTATGTGCTATTTAAGTACCACCTAAAGCCCTTCACACAAAGGTGAATTCACCAGTGTTAGAAAAATGGCAATATATCCTCTATTGTTATGTACATTTCCTCCTCCCCCAAAATGGAGAATCACATGTTGAAATATATGCAGGATATAAAGTACTGATGTAGATTTTGTATAAAATAAGATCCTGCTTAAGTCATTCCAGTAACAAGTTAACACCTGTAGGCCTAGTTCTGCACTCACTCACACCATTGTAAACTGGGAACAAATCTATTGAAGTCTATTGGAGAATTGAGACTTGTATGCAATGTGAAAAGCTAATTTTAAAAATGCTAAACAAATAGTTTTTCTATGTAAGTGAATTAACTTGTCAGTCTGTTGACAAAGAAATTGCTATTGCAGAAAAAGGGACATTCTGTCTAGAAATGTTTAGAGATACTTTAAAATGTGAATGGAGACATTTGCTGCTTATAGCATTTAAGTCTTTTTGAAAAAGATCATCAGGGCCTGAGAGTCTAAGGCCTGGTCTACACTAGGACTTTAATTCGAATTTAGCAGTGTTAATTCGAACTAACCGCTCAACCGTCCACACCAGGAAGCCATTTAATTCGAACTAGAGGGCTCTTTAGTTCGAATTTGGTACTCCACCCCGACAGGTGGAGTAACGCTAAATTCGACATGGCTAGCTCGAATTAGGCTAGGTGTGGATGCAAATCGAACTTAGTAGCTCCGGGAGCTATCCCACAGTGCACCACTCTGTTGACGCTCTGGACAGCAGTCGGAGCTTGGATTCTCTGAGCAGCCACACAGGAAATGACCCGGGAAAATTTGAATTCATTTTCCTGTCTGGGCACTTTGAATCTGACGTCCTGGCTGGACATCGGGGCGAGCTCCGCAGCACCTGCAACGATGCAGAGCTCTCCAGCAGAGGAGTCCGGCCAATCCAAGAATAGAAAGAGGTCCCCAGCATGGACTGACCGGGAAGTCATGGATCTGATCGGTGTGTGGGGCGAGGAGTCTGTGCTGTCAGAGCTGCGCTCCAGCAAGCGGAATGCAAAGACCTTCGAGAAGGTCTCCAAAGCAATGATAGAGAAAGGATACAGCCGGGATGCAATGCAGTGCCGCGTGAAAATCAAGGACCTGAGACAAGGCTACCAAAAAGTCAGAGCGGCAAACGGACGCTCCGGAGCCCTGCCCCAGACATGCCGCTTCTACGAGGCACTGCATGCCATTCTAGGTGGGTCTGCCACCACTGCCCCACCAGTGACCGTGGACTCAGTGGATGGCATAGTGAACCTGGACAGTTCCTCCTCGATGTTCGCCGATGGGGAAGATGAGGAAGGGTCTGTGGAGGACGGCGCAGGCGACAGCCAACACAAAACCGCTTTCCCTGACAGCCAGGATCTCTTCATCACCCTCACAGAGATCCCCTACCAACCCTCCCCGGCCGTTAACCCGGACTCTGAATCAGGGGAAGGATCAGGCGGTAAGTGCTATAAACATGGAAACATTTATTTTTTATAAAACAGGTATAAAAAAATAGAAATACTATATATAAAATTTTCAATGAAAAACTATATGAAAAGTAGGTCCACACATATAGGGATTGAACAATAATCCTCCAGGGACAATTCAAGAAAGGTCTCATTTAGGTCCTCGAAAAGCCTCCGCAGGAGGTTCCTGGGGAGAGGTGCCTTGTTGGGTGCTCCGTGGAAGCACACTCTTCCGCGCCAGGACATCCTTATGTAGATGGGAATCATCGCCTCCACAAGCATGGCCGCATATGGTCCTGGTCTCTGCAGGGTTTCCCTTAGCATCCGCTCTTTGTGACTCCAAGGGACCCGCATCAGGGTGATCTCGTTCATGAAATGCTGCATCTAATTAGGGCAATTAGTGTATTGTTACTGTTGTGAATGGTTGACTTTTACTATGCATAACAATGACCCTTGCTTAACAGCCACGTGTTGTAGGCCACATAGGAAAAGCATACATTGATCTTTCCCGTGCACTGGCGGGAGTGGCTGGAAAAGGGTCAGAGTATATGATTTCCAGATTGCCTTTAGCGGGAGGGCACAGCTATCCATTAACTGATAAGCAGAATGTACTGTAAGGCTTACCAGGACTGTCTGCTAGACGGATTCAGCTGTCTCTCCCCACTTGTCCGCTCTCCTGTGCAATGCCACAGCCAATGAGAGCGTATTCCGAAATCTCGAACTTGTCCTGAGATCTCGTGAGACTTGTTGCCCTGTATGGTCTTGTTCAGAGAAACTGACTAGACTGTGTTCACTGTTCGCAAACATGTATCTGTTCAAGGAAATCAGTTACTTTTCCCATCACACAGCTTCGGCTCTTTCCCGGACTGCACCGGCATCCCCCTCACAGAGGCTGGCGCAGATTAGGCGGCGAAAGAAAAAGACTAGGGACGAGATGTTCGCGGAACTGATGGCTTGCTCCAGAGCCGAGGCGGCAGAGCAGAGACAGTGGAGGGAGACCCTATGTCAACAGCATCGCACACACATCGAACGGGAGGACAGGTGGCGGCAGGAAGACCAGCAGGCGACTCAAACACTGCTTGGGCTAATGAGGGAGCAAACGGACACGCTCCGGCGCCTTGTTGATGTTATGCAGGACCGCAGGCAAGAGGACAGAGCCCCCCTGCAGTGTATCTGCAACCGCCCTCCCCCGCCAAGAAGTCCTGCCCCCCCCCACCCAAAAGTACAAGACGGCGGGGCGGTAGGGGCCGTGGAGACTGTCACTGCACCACTGCATAGCGCTAATGTACCACACACCTCTCACGCTATAAATTTGTAGAAGTGCTTCCCTTACAGGCTCACCCAGTCCCAAATCCAAGTTTCATCCCCCCACTGTGTATTAGATTATTAAAAGCTGTTTGCTGTTATTCACTGTTTCGGTCACGTCTTTCGTGTCAGAGGATTTTTTTGTGTATGGGGGGGAGGGGATTTATAATTGCACGGTATAGCCTACATTACCAGGGTACAGACTTGGGGCCATGATCAACTGCAGGGCACACACACACTGCAGTCAGTAGGCACCAGGGTCACTCTGTGTGGTGTATGCTGCCCCGGGTCATTCTGTGATGTGTATGCTTGTCCAGGGTCCTAGCGCCTGCCACCCCCTTAATGTTAAGGCACGCTGCCCTTACCATGCACTTCCACCGTAGCAACGAGCCTCTCCGCTGCCCTGAGCCCCAACAAGAGCCCTCATCCACGGACAGATACTCACCCTTCCCCCACACCCCTCACCCCTTCCTACGCCCAAACCCGCAGCCCACTGCCGTCATCCAAACCCCTATCCAAAGAAGGCACCACTCGCCCCTTCCTGCAAACCCACCCCTTCCTGCAAACCCTCCCCTTCATGCACAACCACTTGCAACCGTCCCCCACCCCAGAGACCTATGTAGGAGCAGGAGGATGTCATTCCTCTATGGAACAAGCGGTCTGTACATCAGTGCACACCGTGCCCAGCACAGTATGCGTCCATGTTTCAACACCTGAACAGAAATGCAAAGTAAAACAAACATTTATTAATAATGAGTGTTACAATTAATTTGCTTTAAAACGTGCTTTGGAAGTGGGGGAAACTTGGAGAACGGGGTATGTAACCGCAGATCGAAATCGACACATACAGACACAGGCCCAGGGTCAGTTTCTCTTGAAAGCAAGTGGAGAGTCATAGGTTACCCTGCTCTCCGAGGAAACTTGCTTTCAAAGCCTCCCGGATACACAGCGCTTCCCGCTGGGATATTCTCTCGGCACGGGTGTCTGGCTGAGCGTAAACTGCAGCCAGGCGATTTGCCTCAACCTCCCATCCGGACAAAAAGGTCTCGCCCTTGCTCTCACAGAGATTGTGTAGCACACAGCAAGCAGCAATAACTACGGGGATATTCTTTTCGCTGATGTCCGAGCGAGTCAGTAAGCTCCGCCATCTCCCCTTGAGACGTCCGAAAGCACACTCCACCACCATTCTGCACTTGTTCAGCCGGTAGTTGAAGAGTTCCTTCTCTCTGTCCAAGGCGCCTGTATAGGGCTTCATGAGCCAGGGCATTAGCGGGTAGGCTGGGTCCCCGAGGATCACTGTAGGCATCTACACATCCCCAACCGTTATTTTGTGGTCCGGGAAGAAAGTACCTGCCTGGAGGCGTTTAAACAGACCAGAGTTCCTGAACACACGCGCGTCATGAACCTTGCCCGCCCACCCAACGAAGATGTTGGTAAAACGTCCCCTATGGTCTACCAGTGCTTGCAGCACCATTGAAAAGTAGCCCTTTCGGTTAATGTACTCGCTGGCCTGGTGGGCTGGTGCCAGGATAGGGATGTGAGTCCCATCTATAGCCCCACCGCAGTTTGGGAATCCCATCGCGACGAAGCCATCTATGATGTCCTGGACGTTTCCGAGAGTCACTACCTTTGAGAGAAGTTGCTCAACGATTGCGTGGGCTACTTCAATCACAGCAACCCCCACGGTAGATTTGCCCACGCCAAAGTGGTTCGCTACTGACCGGTAGCTGTCTGGCGTTGCAAGTTTCCAGAGGGCTATGGCCACTCGCTTCTGCACACTCAGGGCTGCTCGCATCCGGGTGTCCTGGCGCTTCAGGTCAGGGGACAGCAAGTCACAGAGTTCAAGGAAAGTGGCCTTACGCATCCTGAAGTTTCGCAGCCACTGTGATTCATCCCAGACCTGCAGCACTATGCGGTCCCACCAGTCCGTGCTTGTTTCCCGGGCCCAGAATCGCCGTTCCACACCATGAACTTGACCCATTGCCACCATGATCTCCACTGCGCGGCGTACTCTGCTTTGTGAGAGGTCTGCGCCACTCTGTGAATTCCTGTCCTCACCGCGCTGCCGGAGCCTCCTCGCACGATTTCTCAGCAGCTGACTGTGGAAGAGGTGGACGATAAGGTGCGAGGAGTTGACAACGGCCATAAGTGCAGCGATGATCGTAGCGGGCTCCATGCTCGCAGTGCTGTGGTGTACGCGCTGTAACCGACAAGAGAAGGGCACGAACAGATTTCCCGCCAGAGCTTTCAGGGAGGGAGGGCGTGATTGACGGTTCAATGACAACAGTTACCCAAAAGCACCCTCGACACATTTTTCCCCCAGGAGGCATTTGGAGCTCTACCCAGCATTCCAATGGGCAGCGGGGAGTGCGGGAACTGTGGGATAGCTTCCCACAGTGCACCGCTTCCAAAGTCGACGCCAGCCCCATTACTGTGGACTCAGAAATTCGAATTAGTGTATTTACTGTGGATACACAAATTCGACTTCATAAGGTCGAATCCACAAATTCGACTTAAGTAGATTCGAAATAGTCTTGTAGTGTAGACAAGGCCTAAGTAGTCTTAGAAAAATAAATGAATCTTGATTTCTAGTCAATGACATTCAATCGAATCTTAGGGCAATACTGTATATTCAATAAATGTTTTAAAATTAAATTGACAAATGTAACTTTTTATTCTAACATTCTAGAGCTATTTAATTAAAAGTTAAAGCTGAGCTTCACAGTATGAGTCTGAGTGAAAGAGAAGACACAAAAACTGACTTTGTGAATGAGGCAGATGTGTGCTGTATAGATATGTGTTGATTCTTTAAACTGAATCATGACTGAAGTGGAGAAAATCTGAATGGATGCTTTGCAAAGACATCCTCACCTGCCAGTGCTCTCTTGCTGTCTTTCTCCACTCTCTTTCTTTGTCAGGGAGCAGGGCAAATTACATTTAAAATCTGAGAAATATTGTAATCCAGTAACATTTCCCCACAGCATAAAAATGTTACGCCATAAATGTGTGATGAACCTTTAACATACATTTATAAAATGACGTCCTAAAATTATAGTTGGCCAAATTCTGGCTCTTCTGAAGTCACTTGCAAAACACCCATTGACTTAAATGGAGTAGGATTACACAACATATTCAAAGGGGCATTTTAAAGCTAAGTTGTAGATTCTTAGCTACAGAGACCTTAGCTGCTCCATGGCACGAATCCAAAATGGTGGTCGCATAGAGTGTGAATGTGTGCATTTGTGAATCCTTTGATGTAAGATCTTTGAAGACTTATAAAGCCACTGCATCTTTAGAAAGATGGCACTAAACAGTATACAGTAAAAACTGTTTAATCTGGCACTTCACTAACTGGAAAGCTCTATAAACTGACATTTTTGATCTTCATTGAAAGTCTGGTTTATAGTCCAGTTGGCCCAGGGCCAGCAGTTGGTTAGGGTGTGGGAGGGGGTGTTTAATGCGGGCTTTTGAAGGGAGTTTAGGTGCAGGAGGGGTCTTGGGGTATGGGAGGAGTGCAGGGTGCCAGATTCGGAGGCTGCTCACCTCCAGTGGCTCCCCGCAATCGGTGACCTGTCATGAAGGCTCCTTGGTGGAGGTGTGGCAGGAGGCTCTGCGCACTGCCTCTGCCCACAGGCGCCACCCCAAAAGCTCCCATTGGCCGCGGTTCCCGGCCAATGAGAGCTGCAGAGCCAGAGCTCGGGGCAGTCTGGGGCAGGGGCAGAGTGCAGAGCTGCCTGCTGTGCCTCTGCCTAGGAGCAGCTGGGACAGGTCACTACTTGCAGGGAGCCTCCTGAGATGAGTGCCCCTGGATCCAGCACCCTACACCCCTCCTGCACCCCAAGTCCCCTCCCATACCCAAACTCCCTCCCAGATCCTGTGCCCCAAACCCCAGCCCCGCACCCCCTCCTGCCCACAAACTCCCTCCCTCTTGTTAATCGGCATTTTTCACTTACCAGCACCCCCCATGCCCTCAGCATGCCGGATAAAACAGCTTTTACTGTATATTGAATATCTCTATTTCAGGCAAGTAAGCAATTGTCACAGTGTGGGGGAGTCAAGACCCTGCACCCCTGGCTTCCTGAGATTCACCATGACTCTCAGCCAGCCAGTAAAACAGAAGGTTTATTTAGATGACAGGAACATAGTCCAAAACAGGTCTTGCTGATACAGACAACAGGACCCCCTTTAGTTAGGTCCATCTGGGGGCCCCAGGGAGGCCACAGCCCTGTTGGTCGGGGTGTCCCTCATTCTTTCCAGCCAATTCCAAACCTGAAAACTCCTTTCAGCCTCAAACTCAGCCTCCCCCTGGCTCCTTACCCAGCCTTTGTCTCCTTTGCCCAGTTTCCCAGGCAGAGATGTTACCTGGCCTCCAAACCCCATCCTGGGTTCTCAAGTTACATGCTCAGGTATTCTCCCTTCCCCAAGGCAGGCCGTCCCAGCAAAACTCCACTGCAACCTTCCCAGGTTAATACTCCCCACTCAGCATTCAAATAACACATCAAGAACATTCCCACTTCATCACAGCAATCCAACAAAGTTAAATTGCAAACCATTCCCAAACGCAGTTTGGAATATGTTTCCTTCATGTCAACAAGCTGAGGCCAATTGTAAGTAGCAATAACTAAGCAATAACTTACCTGTGTGGGAAGAGATAATTTACGATAGTAATCAATCAGCAGAAGATAGTTCAAAGTTATATTTTGAAATGGCCCAGAATATTGATGGACAATTTATGATAAGAGCTGGTAATAGGTAATTGTGTTGGCTGGAGTGGAGCAATATGAGTCATTGGAATTTTTCAGTCTCTTGCTATGACTGAGAGGTTTTTGTGGTGTCAACCATGGTGTCAATTTTAGCCAGGGTAGGAGGAGGGGCCTATGATGGTTATAAATGGTCAGGTTCTTCCTCCCAAAGCTGCAGCAACCTTTTGAAAGAGGAAGGTGGGAAACAGTAACTTTCTTCAGTCTCACATCTACAGTATCCAGCAGCTACACATATCATGGACTTCTTGTGCAGCTGCCAAGAGTAGAGTAGTGATACAAGGGGCACAGAACAGCACTGTGTCTCATTTGCTCCTTGTAACTGTAGCCGGTTTAAAGTACAACATTTTTGGGATGAGGTTAGAATTCAGATTAGCCTAATTTTATAGCAGTATTTTGGATGGGAATTATGTGATCATTCTTGGGGATGTAACAAATCTGACAATGTTAGAAAAACAATGACGCTTGGGCTGAGAAGTAGTTACTTATGAGAAAGTTGCTTTTGTTTGGCTGACAATCTAAACCACCTTTACAAAACTGCACCTCAGAAGTCTGTTTTCCCTTTTATATGTGACTGGCTTGCAGAGATGCATTGCCTGGTGTCTGAATTCAGATTGGAGTTCACAAACCTGTGTGTATGCAGAAATTCTTGTGTTCAGGCATGGACTGTTATGCACAGTTTCTTTTGCATTTGGTAATAATAATTCAGTAAAAGAATTTTAAAATAACTATAATTCATTATACAGCAAGTTACCTCTGAATAATACATGTACACAAGGTTTGTTGTTTGAAGATTATTTAAAAATTCTAGTAGTGAAAAAAAAGAAGGACAAAATACAGTTTGAACAAATATGATGAAGAGTGTGTGGGAAGATAGTCTGGAAAGGGATTTTATGGTCTGCTCCAGGAGAATTTTACCATAGGAAGAATGTTCTAGTGCAGTGGTCCCCAACCTTTTAATCTGGCGGGCGCCATACGAAGGACTGTGGCGGCGGTTGAGCATCCGCTGAAATGCCGCCGAATTTCGGCGGCGTTTCAGTGGTGACACCTCTCGATGATGTCGCTTGTTGGCGGCAAGCGGCGTCATCGAGAGGCGTCGCTGCCAAATTTCGGCGGCATTTCAATGCCCCCACGGGTGCCATGGTGCCCGCAGGCACCGCGTTGGGGACCCCTGTTCTAGTGGGTAGGACACTGGATTGAAGCTCGAGATCTGGATTTAATATCTGTCTCACCCCCAGACTTCCTCTGTGTCCTTGGTCAAATCCCTTAACCTCCCCTGTGATTCAGTTTCCCAATTATAAAACTGGCCTGGTATTTCCATGCCTCATAAGGATGTTGCAATGATGTGAGCCATAGAAGTGTACAGGCAAATGGAAGTCAGCTTAAGCATATACTTTCCATGCAGCTTTGAAGTTCTGCCTGTGAACATTTATGCCAGTAAAACATGTATATTCATGAAAGTCAAAATACATAGAGTTCTAGCCTGGTCAAAGCAAAATCACTAAAACATTCCAATAAATAACTGTGGAACAATGTTTTCATTTTGTGCCCAATTCTATTGTTGACAAGCCCTTATTAGACACAAGTTTCCAGAGCCTTTGCAGTAACTGTGCTGCACATTAACAGGTAATAAGAATTTATGCTGTGGTCTCCCTTGTGAATAGTTCTTTCCACTCACACTGAGGTGTAGCCCTACCATTTATTAATCAACAGTAACTTTCCTTGTTGACAATAAGGCCATGTCCTCACTACCATTTATGTCAGCAAAACTTATGTCACTCAGGAATGTGTAAAAAACAGCCTCCTGAGTGACTTATGTTTTACCGCCATAAGTGGCAATGTACATAGCGCTAAATCGGCAGGAGAGCTTCCGACATAGCTACCGCTGCTCATTAGGGGTGGTTTAATTATGTCGATGGGAAAGCTCTCTCCTGTCGGCATAGAGTGGCTATCAATCCACTATACGCAGCTCTTTCTAGACGGCTACCATATGCCCTGCTAACCTGAGTCTGTCGATCCAGGTTGGGAAGCTCACTGCCATGGGCTCCAAAATCTGTGTATACATATCCTATATGTAACTCTGTAGTGACTCTAATCCAGAGCACAATCTAGCCCTAAATGACAGCACAACCTCCACGCTGTTATCTCCCTGTCATTGGCAGGTGCAGCAATGAGGATACATGTGCTTGTAATGTATCATTTAACTGAATCTGACAGGCTTGGAAGCCATCAAAAAGGATTAATTTTTCCAAAATTGCTTATTGAGTATATTAAGATCATTGACATGTATTTATTTGACACAAATCTAAAAAATTCTTCCTCCTCCTTCCCAATTCAGAGTTTTGATAAGAATCCAAGGGAAAAAGAGGAGACAAGTTAGCCATAACTGTGTCTTATTTAAGGTGGTCAGTTAATTAACTAACCCCTTTCTCTTTTTAAGAGAGATCACATCTTAATATGACTAATGTGTTTAGGAATACAGGAATTCCAAGGTAGGGTCAGACTAATGATTCATCTAGTCCAATATCCTGCTTGCAACAATGACCACTATCAAATGCTTGAGAAGAAGATATTAGAAACTCCAAAATGGACAATTATGGAATAACCTGTCTACAGGAGAGTGGTTGGAGTGTGCCTTAAAGTATGAGGGTTTATTTTATACACCTTATTATAAAAATCTACATGTTAAAATATGGTTAATGTTTTTTATCCACATGAATGTAATTTTTCTGTACCTGAGGTTATTTTAACCTGTGAGACAGTTCTGATGATCATTAGATTAGACAGATATAATCTGTATACTCATATACTGTATATCTGATGAAAAGCTGTGAAGTCTTTGTACTTTTGCTATTGAGAGGGACAAAAGTGTCTTAATATAACTGCCATTTCTCTCATATTGGTGTCAGACTCCAATCCCCCTCTGTTTCTTTTTCTCTCTCTTTTACTTTCTAATAATAAGTGAGAAAGTTTTTAAAAGAGCTGCATATTCATCATCACAAATGAAAACTTCACATTTTTCTGGCTGTGGAGACTATAATTATACGTTTGCATTTCTAATTGAAGTATTGATGAACTTGGCCCACGCTGCAGCAAATATAAAATAATTGTTAATCAGTCTGTGTGAAGTACTGGGTAGGGAAGAAAAAAAATCCCCCAGAAAACCAAAAAAACACTGAAGAAGATTTGAAAGAAGCAGCACGAATACTGATAATAACCAGCCCAATGGCTTACTGCCTACTATTATTTACTACCATGACAAGTTAAACAGATGGAGGCTGGAGGTTTTGCAGAAATGATGACCCACTAGGAATTCCATGCTGGCCGCAAGTTCTTCCCTAAAAAAGATACACTGTGCCTGACTCTTTAAGGTCAGAGTCTGCCACCCTTACTCACACTGAGGCCTGGTCTATACTACAGAGTTAGGTCAACGTAAGGCAGCTTACACTGACCTAACTCTGTAAGTGTCTAAACTAAAATGTAGCTCCCACTGATGTAACTCACCCACTACACTGACTTAACACCACCTCCGTGAGAGGCATAGCACTTAAGTTGATGCAGTGTCAGTGTAGACCAGGGGTCGGCAACCTTTCAAAAGTACTGTGCCGAGTCTTCATTTATTCACTCTGATTTAAGGTTTCGCGTGCCAGTAATAATTATAACGTTTTTAGAAGGTCTTTTTCTATACTATAATATATAACTAAACTATTGTTGTATGTAAAATAAATAAGGTTTTTAAATTGTTTAAGAAGCTTCATTTAAAATTAAATTAATATGCAGAGCCCCCGGACAGGTGGCCAGGACCCGGGCAGTGTGAGTGCCACTGAAAATCAGCTCGCGTGCCGCCTTCGGCACCCGTGCCATAGGTTGCCTACCCCTGGTGTAGACCCCCTATTGCTTACATTGAATGTTGCAGCTTTTCAGAAACCATCCCACAATGCCTCACACAGGCAGTTTTCCAAAATTGCCTATTTAGTAGCATATATATATATATACACAGAGAGAGAGAGAGAGATATCATATAGATATAGATATATAGATATAGATATAGATATATAGATATATGATCTCTCTCTCTCTCTCTGTGTATAGATATATCTATCCATATCTATATCTATATCTATATGTCTATATATATCTATATCTATCTATCTATCCATTATATATATCTATATATCTATATATATCTATATCTACCTATCTATCTATCTATCTATCTATCTATCTATCTATATATATATATGATGGATAGATAGATAGATTTGATAGATTTGGAACTGGCAAGAGCTCCTGGTGAGGACGTGCCCCATCAACACCAGGACTGTGGTGAGGATGTGTAAAAATGATCCAATTACTGTGCAGGCTTTACATGACATAACTAAGAGCTGGTCTTCACTACAGGGAGATCAAAGCTGCTGCAATCGATAAGCAGGGATTGATTTAGGGGTCTAATGAAGACCTGCTAAATCAATGGCAGAGCGCTATCTGGTCTTCCTGAGAAGAGTAAGGGAAGTCAACTGGAGAGCATCTCCTGTTGATGCAGCGCATAGCTGGAGTAGCGTAACTTAGGTCGACTTACCCTGGTAGTGAAGACAAACTCTTAGGTTCACTTAATTTTGTAGTGTAGACTTGACCTTTATTATAGTACCTCACCCATTGGCACTACTTCCACAGAGCAAGATTCTGCCTTTAGGCACAGCCCTGAGAAAGGAGCAATGTATAGGTGCACTGCCCCCAAAGACAGTATAAAGAGACATGCCTGAGACACCCCTGTTCCGCCGAGGTGGAGTACTATAAAATGCTATAGCTATTAAAAGATTGCAGCATACTTCTCCCCATCCAGCTCTGATGACTGATGCACAGGAGAGTGGAGCTGTGGCTCTCTTCATCTATTCCCCTCCAAAGGACACTTATTCATGGGTAGACATCTCTGGTAAAGTTCCCACTCACTGCCCACAGCATTCTGAGCTAACATGGCCACATAAGAACGTGGGGCCTTACTTGCTGCTACTTCTCTGTGTAATTGCAGTAGATGAATAAACTATTTTGTCCTGAATATGGTACTAGTCTATGTGAGTCTGAGGGAAGCAGAGTCTGACTTTCTGAAAGAATTAGGGGTCAGATCCTTAGCTGGTATAAACTGCCATGGTTTCATTGACTTTTATGGAATGATAACAATTTACACCAGCTGAGGATGTGCACCTATGTCTTCTTTTTTTCCTCAGCCAGAAAGAAATGCTGGGTAATCAGGACATTTACATGGGTCCCTCAGGATTTGCTTGAGATGCGTCAAAATAATTTGGGTCATATTCTGCCTTTGATATGGAGCAGAAAGTCCATTGATATCAGAGGGAATTGAGCAGGGACTGAGAAAAATGTTTGACCATTAATATACTTTGACGCATTCTTATGTAACATTCCTGTTCCCAGTAGAAGGGGCAGCATTGCTAATCTCCAAGAAACAATTTATAAACCCACTTAGAGTTAACTGCATAAATTTAGCTGCTTGGCACTTATAAACTAACTAATTGATATCAGAATTGTGTAGCAGGGAAGATGGAAGAGAAGTGAGTAATTTTTTATGCTCTGAATCAACAACCACTTATTTTTAAAAATAAAATTCTCTCACCACACATCCTTCTGTTTCTACTTCTTGCCTGCCTAGTTTTCCTGTCACTGTGCTGCACTGAATAAACACAACCAGAAACAGGACTAAGGGTGTGTCTTCTCTGAAACAGTTACCTTGATTTAGGCCTAGTCTACACTAAAAAGTTAGATCAACCCAGTTACTTCTCTCAGAGGTGTGAAAAATCCACACTCTTGAGCAAGGTCATTAAATGGATTTAACCCAAAGAGCAGACAGTGCTAGGTTGGTGGAAGAATTCTTCCATCGACCTACCTACCGGCCCTCTGGGAGGTGCATTACCTACACCAATGGGAAAATCTCTCCCGTCAGTGTGGTAGTGTCTATACTGAAGAGCTAGAGTGACACAGCTGCAGCAGCATTTCAAGTGTAGACAAGCTCTTAATTCATTCAGGTGTCTCCATTTGAATTAGCCTAGTTTGAAAGTAACATAAGAACATAAGAATGGCCCTACTGGGTCAGACCAAAGGTCCATCTAGCCCAGAATCCTGTCCTCTGACAGTGGCCAGTGCCAGGTGCCCCACAGGGAATGAACAGAACAGGTAGTCATCAGATGATCCATTCCCTGTTGTTCATTCCCAGCTTCTGCCAAACAGAGGCTAGGGACACATTCCTGCCCATCCTGGCTAATAGCCATTGATGGACCTATCCTCCATTAATTTATCTAGTACTTTTTTGAACCCTGTTATGGTCTTGGCCTTCACAACATTCTCTGGCAAGGAGTTCCACAGGTTGACTGTGCATCGTGTGAAGAAATATTTCCTTTTATTTGTTTTAAACCTGCTGCCTATTAATTTCATTTGGTGACCCCTAGTTTATGTGTTATGAGAAGTAGTAAACAACACGTCCTTATCCACTCTCTCTACACCAGTCATGATTTTATAGACCTCAATCATATCTCCCCTTAGCGTCTCTTTTCCAAGCTGAAAAGTCCCAGTCTTATTAATCTCTCCTCATATGGAAGCCATGCCATACCCCTATTCATTTTTGTTGCACTTTTCTGAACCTTTTCCAATTCCAATATATCTTTTTTGAGATGGGGCGACCACATCTGCACACAGTATTCAAGATATGGGTGTACCATGGATTTATTAAAAAGGCAACATGATATTTTCTATCCTATTATCCTGAATTATCTTGAATGGGAGTGACCACACTGTGAAGCAACACTGCAGAAACCTCCAGTGATGGGATCAGCAGCACAGAGTGATTGGATTAGCAATAGAGCTTTTGTAATTCAAGATGCTGTTTCCCCATTGCAATATAAACTTCAACCAAACTTCAGCACCCAGGTACCAACCTACCCACCCCCACTTTCAGGCAGACCAGCTGCCTGTAGTTTAAAGCACTACTTAATTTAAGATAGCGGGGTTTGTGCCTGGATGGGAATGGGGGCATTAGGGTCAAAACTGCAGTTAGAGATGGAGCTAACAATGCAGCAAACACAAGCCCTAAGAGGGTATGTCTACTCTGCAGCTGGGAGCAGTGAGATGTGCTGCCTAAGCAGAATTACATCCAACCCCCTGTGCATGTAATTGGGCAGCTAGCCTGTGCCACTGCAGCCATGCTGCTATTTTTAGTGCACGCTAGTGTCTGTCTATATGCACGGGGAAACACTCTGAATAGAATAAGCCAATGAAAAAAATGAGGGTCAGTGCCAGCAGATTAATGGTGTTGGCCTTAGAGGGTCATGAAATTATTTTAGGCTTGGATTTTTAAAAGCAGAATTATGGGCCCAGCTTGGATTGTCTTTGAAAGGGAGCTGGGCACGAATTCTCAGATCCTTTTGAAAATTCCAGCCTAAACATTTAAAAAGTTTGTGTGTTTGTGTGGGAGAGTGATGAGGATTTGAAGAGGGAGGAAAACAAGAAAGGATACAAATGACTTTCCCTTTCCTCAAATAATCAGCATGTGTTTGTGCCATTGGCATATTCAGGAGCTGTTACTGTTTGACTAACGCTATGTAAAGTAGAGAAGCAAATCTGGTAAGGTTATTAAAGGCCCATTTTTAAATCATACTGAATTGGAGAAAGAAAACATGTTAAAGAGAGAAATATGGGAGGCGCTTTTGGAAGAATATCAATTTAATAAAACCAGGCTTTTTCCAAGTAAATAGCATAAAGAATTTATGAAAATAGTATCTTCCATTTATGTATAGCATGCTGTTCGGGCTCCCGGAGAGGGAACAAATCGCTGTATTTCATTCTGCGCAGGACATGCAGAGTTTGTCTCTTCCCCTCAGTGACCACACTAACTCAGATGCAAAGATCTAGCTCAGCAATAATGTTTATTTAATATGGTTTGGGCTGAGATAAATTATCCAACTTCTTCAACACAGCGTAAAAAAATATTACTTCCTGCAGATATGTAACATGTTTCTGGTCTGTGGAAAGTTTAATGTGAAGTTATATTTTCAAAGTATTGTGTGGGGTTCTAGTCCTGAGACTCTCATTTAATATAATCTGAATTGAGAAACTGGAAATTGGTTACTTATTCTTTAAAACAATCTATTTTAATTACCAACTGTAAGTGCACACTTTTAGGGCTCAGTTATGCCTCTGCTGAAAGGCAAAATGCCTCTTTAGGTTGAAACAGTCCAGTAAGAGGTGGTATTTGATACTGTTCAACACATCTAGCCAGAGTGGAAAGAGCATAATTGAAGGGTATAGATCAAACACTAACTGTCTAGGGTTAGCAAGAAACTTCACTGCTTCCTTTAGATACAGGGTAAATGTCAGTTGCACCAGCTGATACAGATGAGATGAAGAGACAGACCTGTGTGTCATCTGCATATTGAAGACATTATGGTCCATATTCCCTCACTAACCTTCCTATAATTCCACATATACATGGGTGTTACAATGGAACCCTATGGAATCCTATGAGGGAAAATCAGCTCAACACTGTGCTCAGGGATATTTCAGAAAGAAAGAAATAGAGCCAACCAAGAGTGAATATGCTGGCCCCTCCTCCTGTCTGCTAAAGTGACAGGAACACTTGTTCACAAGTCATTATTTCACCTCCACAGAGACAAATACCCTAGTGCAGTGCATTATAATTTATCACATTATAATTTATTTGTAATATGCAAGTGGCGGTATGGTTACAATAATATTACTTTTCCAGTTGTTGCTAATGATATTAATTCTGTAACTACTGGCCTATGGGATTGTTAGTTAGTAGCATTTTCTCACGATGCATCAGTCTTTAAAGAATGTGTCAGATCTGTGTATGCCTGTCAGTAAATACTGACTATAGTGTGATCTGAGAGTTCTTTTTCAGTCTGTTTATTTTGTCCATTATAATTCACATCACTAATTTGTATTATCCCAACCTGCTTCAGAGTTATTACTACATCAGGACTGTGACTATGTTCAAGATCATGGTAGGAGGAATAACAAATATGTGAACAATCCTTTGGAAAATATTGTGGGAAAAGTTGACCAATTGGGAGATCTCTTGGAAAAATTAAACTAAAAAAGCTCATGGAATAAATATTAACTTTATGCTTTATAGAATTTTTGTCACTGGGAAGTCATAATAGACCACTTTTAAAAACCGTAATTTGTCACATTGGTTGGCTGCTTGAGTTAGTCACCTAATAGTCTTAAGGAAATATAATAACCACTTTGAAAGTGTCACTCAGTATATTAAGTTGTGACACATTAAGTGTTGAGATTCAATGATTATGCATGAAGGTGGTATGCCTTATGGTAATGGTATACAAGGAAGGTATTAATAGCTTTCTTCTTTTGCTTGTTCGTCATATTAACATTTAGACTGCAAGGCAGGGTTTCACTCACAAAATTAGAAAGCAGAGTACTATGAAGCTGGTGTGTGTGGGAAGTGGCTTGAAGGATTGGAGTAAAAGGGAGTAACCAGAGGGGTGGGGGTGTCTGAGAAGCACTCTCATCAAACAAAAACCAGAAGCAAATGAAAGGGTAACCCAGGAGATGGCCTATATATGGGATCTAGGTTCTAAAAAAACCTTGAAGAGGGAGTCCTGCTTCTCAGATCCTAGGACTGAGCATTTCTTTTACATTACATCTATGGAAACTCTGTGAACTGTCTGAGCCAAAACCTTTTTAATGTGACATGGTATAGGATTCAGGTAGCCTACTGGAACATGCTGCTGTATGAATGGTATCCACCACTCAACAAATTCAGATAGGGCAGCATGTTTCCAAATCTAAAAATAAATAGTATCTTGAGTTTTGGCAAAAAAATGATTTTGTAGTTAACTGAATTTTCCATCCTAGGTGTATGCACACTTGTGATGCTTCCCAGAGGTATCCAGGGTTATGAGGTACCTAACCACTACCTGCCCTCAGCATGAATCAGTCTTGTTGGGCCTGCTGTAGGTCAGCTTCCTGAACCCAACAACCTCTGTCCACACACAAGCACTTACTTCCAGGTTTCTACAGACCTCACCCTCTCTGTGCAGTCTAGTGATAGACACAAGCCAACCCCTGAATCTGCAAAGTGCTCCCTGCAATATCCAGCCCTGGTCATTGGACACTCACAGAAATTACCAGGTAAGCTGTCCCCAGAGAGATAGAATACACACAGTTTGACAGGTACAACTCAGGATCAGGTCCTTTATAAAACTACAGCACTGAAATATATGCATAGTGAAATACTCAAAAGTTTATTGTCAAAAGTTTAGTTTCAAGAGATAGCGAGTAGGGATAATAAGTGGAAACAGAAGTGGTCACTTACAGCTTCTTAGACTGTAAACTTAACTTTAATGGGCTAAATCCTTGTATAAATTAGCTTCTCACCTGAAGCAACCCCCCAGCATCACCAACCCACCTTGCTGGGATTCACAGTTCGTGGATGCAAAAAGCACTGCCCATTTTGCTTCCTCAGTGATGCATTAAAAGGTGTCCTTAGGCCTTCTTTTTATACTCCCAAAGTCCTTTGTTTTTGTTCCCAGAGCCAGGATGATCCCCCATGGTTACTTGCTCTGGGTGCAGGCCCCAAGGTGTCTTTAGGTACTCCTGTTTACTCTGTATGCAGTTGGAGCTTCCAGTGTATTGACTTACAATGCTTAATTTACATCTGGCAGAGAGAGACACACTTTATCTCCCATATGGAAGAATTTGGTTTGTCAGCATTGCCTGAGATGCAGTCTTGAAATCTATTTTCAGTTCATATACACAACTCCTTAAATATCATTCATCCATGCATCTTGCAATGATTATGAAGATCCATATGATATA